>NC_138294.1:40381606-40386606 GCF_965601325.2 Salmo salar | reverse complement strand
GTACTGACAGAAAAAGATGTGTTCCTTTGCGCAATATATATCTCCCCCTCAGAATCCCCATATTACTCAGAGGAGATCTTCCCCAGCCTTGAGGAAGAGACGTGCCATTTCCAGGCCCAGGACACAAATGCGCACACAGGAACACTACCTGATCTAACGAGCACACGAGGGGACAGCTTTATTACAGGCCATACTGTTTCTAACTGTCTTAATCTTCCCCATAGAAACAACAGTGACAGCACCGTCAACAAAAACGGAAGGGATCTTTTACAGCTCTGTAGAAGCCTGGGTCTGTACTTTGTCAATGGTAGGTTACGGGAGGACTCTTTGGGGAGATTCACCTACTGCTCACCTCTTGGCCACAGTACAGTAGACTATATGATCACAGACATGGACCCTTTCTCTCTCAGTTCATTCACTGTCAAGCCACTAACACCTCTGTCTGATCACAGCCAAATTACGTTGTTCTTCAAAAGAACAGACATGGAAACAACCACACATTCACAGCCCAGTAAGCTGTACAACATCGGAAATTCATACAGATGGGCCCAAAACAGCACAGAAGAATACCAGAAAGCAACCTGTAACCAAAATATCCAAACACTCTTACATAACTTTCTGGATACCACATTCACTCACAGTAAAGAAGGCATCAATCTAGCAGTACGAAACATCAACTATATATAATCAGGCAAACGGCAAAAGAAGCACAATTGAAATTGATAAAAAACCAAAAAAATCACAGATGACAACTGGTTTGATGCAGATTGTAAAATTATAAGGAAAAAATTTAGAACACTATCCAACCAAAAGCACAGAGACCCAAATAATGGTGAATTACGCCTTCATTACTGTGAGACTTTAAAACTCTATAAACGTACACTCAGAACCAAAAAAGCACAGTACAACAGCAAGCAACTGACACTAATTGAGGAGTCCATAAACACAAACAACTTTTGGCAAAATTGGAAAAAACAAAAAAAATCGAAACAAGAGGAATTAGCGATACAAAACGGTGACATATGGACAACCCATTTCAAAACACTCTACAACACCGTTCAAATTGACACAAACGCAGAACAACGCCAAATTCATGAGAAGTTGAATGGATTAGAAAAAGCTATAAAGGACAATCAAAATCCATTGGACTCCCCAATTACTGACCAGGAGCTCTATAAGAAACTTCAGGCTCTCAAATTTAAAAAAGCATGCGGACCTGATGGCATCCTAAATGAGATGCTCAAAATCACTAGTGCAAAATTTCAATTGGCTATATTAAAACTGTTTAATTTGATCCTGAGTGTAGGTTATTTCCCTGACATCTGGAATCAAGGACTCATAACCCCAATCTTTAAGAACGGAGACAAATTTGACCCTAACAATTACAGAGGCATTTGTGTGAACAGTAACCTGGGGAAGGTTTTCTGTAGTATCATCAATGTAAGAGTTCTAAACTTCCTTAATAAGCACAATGTCTTGAGTAAAAGCCAAATTGGATTTATACCAAAACATCGCACAACTGATCATATTTACACCTTACACACCCTAATAGATAAACATGTCCACCAAAATAATACCAAAATATACGCTTGCTTTATCGACTTCCAAAAAGCATTTGATTCTATTTGGCATACAGGACTTTTCTACAAAGTTATTGAAAGTGGTGTAGGGGGTAAAACATATGACATAATTAACCTCTTGGCGTTCCCCTAGGATAGGGGGCGCTAAAGCGATTTTTGAAAAAAATTAGTGCCCATTTTAAACGGCCTCCTACTCAAACTCAGAAGCTAGGATATGCATATAATTAATACTTGTGGATAGAAAACACCCTAAAGTTTCTAAAACTGTTTGAATGGTGTCTGTGAGTATAAGAGAACTCATATGGCAGTCAAAACCCCGAGACAGATGGAAACAGGAAGTGGAATTCTGAATTGCGAACTCAACTTCATCACGTTGCCTATTAATCACACCGTGAGCTATGGTCAATTGAGCACTTCCTATTGCTTCCACTAGATGTCCCCAGTCTTCACAAATTGGTTTGAGCTTTCTACTGTTAACCTCTCTAGGCTAGGCGGGACGAATTCGTCCCACCTACGTAACAGCCACTGCTATCCTGTGGCGCGATTTTCAAAACCTTAAAAATCCTATTACTTCAATTTCTCAAACATATGACTATTTTACAGCCATTTAAAGACAAGACTCTCGTTAATCTAACCACACTGTCCGATTTCAAAAAGGCTTTACAACGAAAGCAAAACATTAGATTATGTCAGCAGAGTACCAAGCCAGATATAATCAGACACCCATTTTTCAAGCCAGCATATAATGTCACCAAAACCCAGAAGACAGCTAAATGCAGCACTCACCTTTGATGATCTTCATCAGATGACAACCCTAGGACATTATGTTATACAATACATGCATGTTTTGTTCAATCAAGTTCATATTTATATCAAAAACCAGCTTTTTACATTAGCATGTGACGTTCAGAACTAGCATACCCCCCGCAAACTTCCGGGGAATTCGCTAAAATTTTACTAAATTACTCACGATAAACGTTCACAAAAAGCATAACAATTATTTTAAGAATTATAGATACAGACCTCCTCTATGCACTCGATATGTCCGATTTTAAAATAGCTTTTTGGTGAAAGCACATTTTGCAATATTCTAAGTACATAGCCCAGGCATCACGGGCTCGCTATTTAGACACCCGGCAAGTTTAGCACTCACCATAATCATATTTACTATTATAAAAGTTTCATTACCTTTTGTTGTCTTCGTCAGAATACACACCCAGGACTGCTACTTCAATAACAAATGTTGGTTTGGTCCAAAATAATCCATCGTTATATCCGAATAGCGGCGTTTTGTTCGTGCGTTCCAGACACTATCCGAAATAGTAAAGAAGTGTCACGCGCATGGCGCAATTCGTGACAATAAAATTCTAAGTATTCCATTACCGTACTTCGAAGCATGTCAACCGCTGTTTAAAATCAATTTTTACGACATTTTTCTCGTAGAAAAGCGATAATATTCCGACAGGGAATCTCCTTTTCGGCAAACAGAGGAAAAAATCCCAAAGGCGGGGGCGGTCGGGGTCACGCGCATAAGCCAGTGTCTCTTGATCGGCCACTTGAGAAAGGCGATAATGTGTTTCAGCCTGGGGCTGGAATGACGACATTCTGTTTTTTCCCGGGCTCTGAGCGCCTATGGACGACGTGGGAAGTGTCACGTTAGAGCAGAGATCCTTAGTAAATGATAGAGATGGAAAAGAAGTTCAACAAATGGTCAGACAGGCCACTTCCTGTAAAGGAATCTCTCAGGTTTTGACCTGCCATTTGAGTTCTGTTATACTCACAGACACCATTCAAACAGTTTTAGAAAATTTAGGGTGTTTTCTATCCATATGTAATAAGTATATGCATATTCTAGTTACTGGGTAGGAGTGGTAACCAGATTAAATCGGGTATGTTTTTTATCCAGCCGTGTCAATGCTGCCCCCTAGCCCTAACAGGTTAAAATTGAATGAATGAGACGCTGTGGAACGTGGTCACACGGAGAGGGACATCACCATTATGACGCCGGCGCCCCTGGTTACCCTCCCCTTTCGAAACGTTTTGAAACACAATGCAATCGTCCCCCTCGAATCTTATTGGCTCTCTTGTTGAAAAAAGCCCTGAAGATTTATGTTATACAACGTTTGACATGTTTGAACGAACCTAAATGGGGAAAAAAATGCATTTTCTCGAAATGGCTGTCCCGTGGCCGACGGAAGTTTTGGAGCAGCCTTCAGACGCGCTAACAAGAACAAGCTCTTGGAACATAAAGGAGTCATTTTTTCGAACGAAAATACATTTGTTGTGGACCTGGGATTCCTGGAAGTGCTTTCTGATGAAGACAACCAAAGGTAAGGGATTATTGACAATAGTATACAAGACTAGATGTGATATACCCTGTCGTTCTCCACTAACATCAAGGCGGTGACCCGATCCTGTAGGTTCATGCTCTACAACATTCGCAGAGTACGACCCTACCTCACACAGGAAGCGGCGCAGGTCCTAATCCAGGCACTTGTCATCTCCCGTCTGGATTACTGCAACTCGCTGTTGGCTGTGCTCCCTGCCTGTGCCATTAAACCCCTACAACTCATCCAGAACGCCGCAGCCCGTCTGGTGTTCAACCTTCCCAAGTTCTCTCACGTCACCCCGCTCCTCCGCTCTCTCCACTGGCTTCCAGTTGAAGCTCGCATCCGCTACAAGACCATGGTGATTGCCTACGGAGCTGTGAAGGAAACGGCACCTCCATACCTTCAGGCTCTGATCAGGCCCTACACCCAAACAAGGGCACTGCGTTCATCCACCTCTGGCCTGCTGGCCCCCCTACCTCTGAGGAAGCACAGTTCCCGCTCAGCCCAGTCAAAACTGTTCGCTGCTCAGGCACCCCAATGGTGGAACAAGCTCCCTCACGACGCCAGGACAGCGGAGTCAATCACCACCTTCCGGAGACACCTGAAACCCCACCTCTTTAAGGAATACCTAGGATAGGATAAAGTAATCCTTCTAACCCCCCCCCCTTAAAAGATTTAGATGCACTATTGTAAAGTGGTTGTTCCACTGGATATCATAAGGTGAATGCACCAATTTGTAAGTCGCTCTGGATAAGAGCGTCTGCTAAATGACTTAAATGTAAATGTAAATATGCGATTGTTCCAAGATGGCTAGCCTATTGCTATTGCTAGCCTATTGTTCTGAGTATCGCATTCCCTTTTATCGCAAAGTGTGATTACCCAGTAAAGTTATTTTTAAATCTGGCATTACAGGTGCTTTCAAGAGATATTCATCTATAAATGTTAGAATGACAATATTACATTTTAAAAATGTTTTCGAATAATAATTTTGTAAATTGTAGCTCTGTTTCATCGGATGCATTTGAGGGAAAATAGTTAGTCAACGTTACGCACCGATGTAAAAGGCTGTTTTTATATATAAATATGAACT
>NC_138294.1:40326606-40376606 GCF_965601325.2 Salmo salar | reverse complement strand
AGTAGTACAGTAGCGCTGCCTCAAATTAGTCCTTTTGGATATTTTTCTTGATAAGCCCTTTTGTTGGAGTAGTACAGTTTACATGTATGTCTTTTACACATATTCTTCACAAAAATAAGTTTATCTTCATATAATTATCCTGTAGGGGAGACTTGTGTTCTTACTTGAAGGAGTATAGTACTGTAGTTAAGTGTCTGTAGGGCTAAATCACACAGTTTATCACAGCCATACTTTAAAATGTATACTGCTTTGTATAATTGTCCTGTATTGCAGACGTGTGTGCTTGTAGTAGCACAACACTGTGGTTAAGTGTCCGTAAAGCTAGCCTAACACACATTTATATTCGTAACAGCAACGCTTTTTCTTATGTACACTGTTTTATATAATTGCTTCCAGCAAACATGTGTTGTAACATTCTTTGGCCGCCAGTATCTTTGACATAGTTATAGTGCCTGTTTCATAGGTTTACCACCTCCATTTACTTTCTGTCAGAGAGCTTTCTGTCCAGTCAAACACATTTGTTATCTTTGGATCGGGTTATGTTTTTGATCACACATTGCATGTTATTAATCATTTTCATGCATGCTGCAAAGAGTGTATAGAATGGGGCGTCTGCTAAATGACTAAGTGTTCCAAATAACATGCACAGCAACCATATCAAAGGTAGGAAAAAGTCTGGTATTTATTGTAATTTCAATGCGAATTTAAATCCTCCTCAATCTGGTCCAACTCGGTTGATACGCAAGAGCCTTTGATAATGTTTTGTGAAATGTTTTCACCACATCTTGAACTTTTTTCCCCAAATTGTAATAACCTTCCTTTTGTCGTTGTTGAAGAGGTTAAATGTGTGCACCTTCAACCCTTGTATATTTTGTGGATTAGTTTTATAGGCCTACTCCACACATTGTGTAACCTACTTCACCTACCAGTTTCTATGATATTGAAATTATAGATATAACTGGGTTGGGAAACACTGGGAAAGACAGAATATTAAACCTGTTTGGGATAGGGGGCAGTATTTTCACGGCCGGATGAAAAAAACGTACCCAATTTAAACTGGTTACTACTCTTGCCCAGAAAAGAGAATATGCATATTATTAGTAGATTTGGATAGAAAACACTCTGAAGTTTCTAAAACTGTTTGAATGGTGTCTGTGAGTATAACAGAACTCATATGGCAGGCAAAAACCTGAGAAAATTCCAAGCAGGAAGTGGCCTGTCTGAGAAATTGTAGTTCTTCTTTTGATTCTCTATCGAAACTACAGTATCTCTGGAGTTACATAGCACTTTCTAAGGCTTCCATTGGCTCTCTAAAGCCTTCAGAAAGCGGATTGAGGCGTCTCCTGTCTCTGGGCAGAGTATAGTAGCTTAGTTTCTCAGTGGTCTGCCTGGTGACAAAGAGATTGGATATGCGCATTCACGCGACCACGCCATTTTTTATTTTCCTCTTTGAATGAATACACTATTGTCCGGTTGGAATATTATTGCTATTTCACATGCTTCTAAGTATGGTAATGGAACATTTTGAAAAAAAATTGTCTGGAAATGCGCTCACGCATTACCCTTTGGATAGTGACCTGAACGCACGAACAAAACGGAGGTATTTGGACATAACTATGGATTATTTGGAACAAAAACAAAATTTATTGTGGAAGTAGCAGTCCTGGGAGTGCATTCTGACGAAGATCAGCAAAGGTAATACAATTTTTCTAATACTTATTCTGAGTTTAGTGAGCCCCGAACTTGGTGGGTGTCAAAATAGCTAGCCGTGATGGCTGAGCTATGTATTCAGAATATTGCAAAATGTGCTTTCGCTGAAAAGCTATTTTAAAATTTGACATAGCGATTGCATAAAGGAGTTCTGTATCTATAATTCTTAAAATAATTGTTGTGTATTTTGTCAACGTTTATGATAAGTAATTTAGTAAATTCACTGGAAGTTTTCGTTGGGAATACATTTTCTGAACATCACACGCCAATGTAAAAATGAACTTGATTGAACAAAACATGCATGTATTGTATAACATAATGTCCTAGGAGTGTCATCTGATGAAGATCAAAGGTTAGTGCTTCATTTAGCTGTGTTTTGGGTTTTTGTGACATATATGCTTGCTTGGAAAATGGCTGTGTGATTATTTTTGGCTATGTACTCTCCTAACATAATCTAATGTTTTGCTTTCGCTGTAAAGCCTTTTTGAAATCGGACAATGTGGTTTGATTAACGAGAGTCTTATCTTTAAAATAGTGTAAAATAGTCATATGTTTGAAAAATGTAAATTATTGCATTTTTGAATTTCGCGCCACACTCTTCCATTCGATATTGGTGAGGCGTTCCGCTAGCGGAACGTCTGTCCTCAACAGGTTTTAAGTGCCTTTGAACGGGGAATGATAGTAGGTTCCAGGTGCACCGATTTGAGTGTGTCAAGAACTGCAACAGTGCTGGGTTTTTCACGCTTAACTCAGTTGCCGGAGAGAAAGGAAAATGCTCAGGGATTTCACAATGATGCCAATGGGGACTTTAAAACAGTTACAGAGTTTAATAGCTGTGATAGAAGAAAATGAGGATGGATCAACAACATTGTATTTACTCCACAATACTAAATGAATTGACAGAGTGAAAAGAAGGAAGTCTGTACAAAATAAAAAATATTCCAAAACATGCATCATGTTTGCAACAAGGCACAAAAGTAATACTGCAAAAAATGTGACAAAGCAAATTCACTTTTTTCCGGAACACAAAGTGTTATGTTTGGGGCAAATCCATTACAACACATTACTGAGTACCAACTCTCCATATTTTCAAGCATAGTGGTGGTTGCATCATGTTATGGGTATACTTGTAATCGTTAAGAACTGGGAATTTTTTCAGGATGAAAAAGTAACAGAATGGAGCTAAGCACAGATAAAATCCTAGAGGAAAACCTGGTTCAGTCTGCTTTCCACCAGACACTAGGAGATGAATTCACCTTTCAGCAGGACAATAACCTAAAACACAAGGCCAAATCTACAACGGAGTTGCTGATCAAAAAGACAGTGAATGTTCCTGTGTGACTGAGTTACATTTTTGACTTTAATCTGCTTGAAAATACACGTCTCAAAAAAATAAAGGGAACACTTAAACAACACAATGTAACTCCAAGTCAATCACACTTCTGTGAAATCAAAGCAAGACACCCCCAATAAAGGAGTGGTTTTGCAGGTGGGCACCACAGACGACTTCTCAGTTCCTATGCTTCCTGGCTGATGTTTTGGTCACTTTTGAATGCTGGCGGTGCTTTCACTCTAGTGGTAGCATGAGACGGAGTCTACAACCCACACAAGTTGCTCAGGTAGTGCAGCTCATCCAGGATGGCACATCAATGCGAGCTGTGGCAAGGAGGTTTGCTGTGTCTGTCAGTGTAGTGTCCAGAGCATGGAGGCGCTACCAGGAGACAGGCCAGTACATCAGGAGACGTGGAGGAGGCAGTAGGGGTGCAACAACCCAGCAGCAGGACCGCTACCTCCGCCTTTGAGCAAGAAGAAGCAGGAGCAGCACTGCCAGAGCCCTGCAAAATGACCTCCAGCAGGCCACAAATGTGCATGTGTCTGCTCAAATGGTCAGAAACAGACTCCATGAGGGTGGTATGAGGGCCCGATGTTCACAGGTGGGGGTTGTGCTTACAGCCCAACACCGTGCAGGACGTTTGGCATTTGCATGAGACCACCAAGATTGGCAAATTCGCCACTGGCGCCCTGTGCTCTTCACAGATGAAAGCAGGTTCACACTGAGCACTTGACAGACGTGACAGAGTCTGGAGACGCCGTGGAGAACGTTCTGCTGCCTGCAACATCCTCCAGCAAGACCGGTTTGGCGGTGGGTCAGTCATGGTGTGGGGTGGCATTTCTTTGGGGGGCCGCACAGCCCTCCATGTGCTCGCCAGAGGTAGCCTGACTGCCATTAGGTACCGAGATGAGATCCTCAGATCCCTTGTGAGACCATATGCTGGTGCGGTTGGCCCTGGGTTCCTCCTAATGCAAGACAATGCTAGACCTCATGTGGCTGGAGTGTGTCAGCAGTTCCTGCAAGCGGAAGACATTGATGCTATGGACTGGCCCGCCTGTTACCCAGACCTGAATCCAATTGAGCACATCTGGGACATCATGTCTCGCTCCATCCACCAACGCCACGTTGCACCACAGACTGTCCAGGAGTTGGCGGATGCTTTAGTCCAGGTCTGGGAGGAGATCCCTCAGGAGACCATCCGCCACCTCATCAGGAGCATGCCCAGGCGTTGTAGGGAGGTCATACAGCACGTGGAGGCCACACACACTACTGAGCCTCATTTTGACTTGTTTTAAGTACATTACATCAAAGTTGGATCAGCCTGTAGTGTGGTTTTCCACTTTAATTTTGATTTTGTTGTCAGCACATTCAACTATGTAAAGAAAAAAGTATTTAATAAGATTATTTAATTCATTCAGATCTAGGATGTGTTATTTTAGTGTTCCCTTTATTTTTTTGAGCAGTATATATGGCAAGACCTGAAAATGGTTGTCTAGCAATGATCAACAACTCATTTGACAGAGCTTGAAGAATTTTTGAAAGAATAATGGACAAACATTGAACAATCCAGGTGTAGATAGCTCTTAGAGACTTAACCAGGAAATGTAATACTTATCTAATCAAGATTTCGCATTTCCACTGCTCCAGATTCCAATGGTGGTGAGCTTTACATCACTCCAGCTGACACTTGGAATTGCGCATGGTGATCTTAGGTTTGTGTGCGGCTGCTTGGCCATGGAAACCCATTTCATTAAGCTCCGGACGAAGAGTTTTTGTGCTGAGGTTGCTTCCAGAGGCAGTTTGGAACTCGGTAGTGAATGTTGCAACCGAGGACAGACACATTTTATAAGCTACGCGCTTCAGCACTAGGCGGTCCTGTTCTGTGAGCTTGTGTGCCCTACCACTTCGTGGCTTAGCTGTTGCTGCACCTAGACGTTTCCATTTCACAATAATACATACAGTTGACTGGGGCGGCTCTAGCAGGGCATACATTTGACAAACTGACTTGTTGGAAAGGTGACATCCTATGACGTTGCCACGTTGAAAGTCACTGACCTCTTCAGTAAGGCTATTATACTGCTAATGTTTGTCTATGGAGATTGCACAATTGTATACACCTGTCAGCAATGGGTGTGGCTGAAATAGCCGAATCAACTAATTTGAAGGGGTGTCCACATACTTTTGTTTATTCTGTATTGTGTAGGTTCCCTGTGTCTTGTGTCATGTGGTCAACGTGGTACAGACTGTGTACTTACAGTATGGATTAATCTCTCTGTTCTCGTAGGTGAAAGAACATTGGATCCATAACATGTCACAGTGCATTAGAGCTGCTTAGGTTTGTGGGTTATTTATTAGGCACGGTGCAAAGGGTGGCTCGCTACAAATGTATGTGTTTTGGATAGGCTCTGGAACCTTTTAAAGTAAAGTGAATACTGACTTGAAGAAATAATGTAACGGCTTGTCCCACGTGTAAGGCTGTTCCATTTGAGGTCAGAACAGCCATTGCCAAGCAAAGAGCCAATCTGGATGTGGAGGACCAAGTTTGTGTGAGAATATGCTACAAGGCAAGGCCCCTCTTGTCTACGTACATTTAGAGAGAAATGCCTGCAGGGTGAGTGATGGGACAGTGAAATAAGAACTGCATGTACTCACTGCGTGACACTCAAAGAACATTGATCAGCATGAGCTATAGCCAATCTTCATTTCAATGTTAGTTTGATCAACTTTCTGTACTATTTGACACTCAGAACTCATGGCACACATGACAACACATTGATCAGTCCAATGTTATTTTCATCACAAATGTGATAAGATTGCGGGATATGCAGTTTTATCTGCATCATGAAAAGAATGTGTCCTGCACAGAGTCACTGCAAAGGGTATGTAAACATCAAATATCTAAATGCTAGAGTCAATGCAGTTATGTAAGATGTCTACATAGCAGTGTAACCTCATGATAGGAGAATGTTCAATTGCTAAATTAAAATGTCTAAATGTGGTGCTCTTATCTGTCACAATGTGTAACAAATTGTGTAATACAGCGGAGAGGTCCATAATGGCTTCTGAGATAACGTGTGGCCTTACGTAGGAGAAAATGATGGACTCAGTGGCTAGGTTTCCATGCAATTGACAGAATTTTATCAAATCTGCATAAAACAATATGTGCATTTTCCCCACAGAGATCTGTTTCCATTAAATTGAATTGATGTGGATACAGGTCTGTGTGTGATGATGTAATGCACATAAATATTTATTTTGTGGTTACATTTCCATGTCCCGAATAAAAAAATACAAATGGGTTTTCGTTGCATTTTCAACTCTATTGATGGTTTTGTCACAAAAATGTTTGCGTTATATAGTGAATGTGCCTACCCTGGTCATGGCACATGCACTCATGCCCTAACAGCTCGATGACACAGTGGGTATAGCCTGCCTACATTATGAAATTATTATATACAAAAGGGCACAATTTTTCTTTTTTGTAAAACGGCAGTCAAGCATCTATCATTTTGTCACCAGAATTAATATTTATTGGAGAGGATCATCAAGCTCATCACCGTGCACGTTCACCACCCTGTGAAATTCTTATCAATTACTTCAGCTGTAGCCTAATAAACGGCATGCTTTCCTGAGTCGTAGTGGGAGGACCACTGAACACATCATCGTGTGACATCAAGTTTACTTCGATATGATGGTTATCATATCAATATTTCTGCATAAAGGCGTTTCCACTGACATTTCTCACATAATTCATTTTACAGACCAAAAACAATCCCACATTGTCTAGCGTATTTTGTTTTCTCAACATTTGGAAAGTTTACCGACAAATTTGCTGTTTCCATCAGCCCTGTCATGAAATGTTTTATCCGACATATACAGTTGAAGTCGGAAGTTTACATACACTTAGATTGGAGTAATTAAAACTTGTTTTTCAACCCCTCCACAAACTTCTTGTTAACAAACTCGAGTTTGACACAAGTAATTTTTCCAGCAATTGCTTACAGACAGATTATTTCACTTATAATTCACTGTATCACAATTCTAGAGGGTCAGAAGTTTACATACACTAAGTTGACTGTGCCTTTAACTTCTATGGGCTACGTGGGACGCTAGTGTCCCACCTGTGGGACACAGCCAGTGAAATATCAGGACGGCAAATTCAAAAACAACACAATGTCATAATTCAACTTTCTCAAACATACACTTCTCCTTGATGTAACCACATTGTCCGATGTCAAAAAGGCTTTACAGCAAAAGCAAAACATTAGATTATGTTAGGAGAGTACATAGACAAAAATAATCACACAGCCATTTTCCAAGCAAGGACATGTGTCAATAAAACCCAAAACACAGCTAAATGAAGCACTAATCTTTGACCATCTTCATCAGATGACACTCCTAGGACATTATGTTACACAATACATGTATGTTTTGTTCGATAAAGTTCATATTTATATCCAAAAACAGCATTTTACATTGGCGCGTGATGTTCAGAAAATGTATTCCCACCAAAACGCCCGGTGAATCTGCACATCAATTTACAAAAATACTCATCATAAATGTTGACAAAATGTATAACAATTATTTAAAGAATTATAGATAGACTACCCCTGGATGCAACCGCTGTGTCACATCCTGACCAGTAATAGGGGTTATTTGTTATTATCGTTTGGTCAGGACGTGGCAGGGGGTATTTGTTTTATGTGGTTCGAGGGTTGTGTGTATGTAGAGGGGTGTTGTATTTATGTGTTCCGGGATTTTTGGTGTATGTTCTTGTTTTGGTATTATAGGTATTCTATGTTGTGTATTTCTTTGTTGGCCGGGTGTGGCTCTCAATCAGGAACAGCTGTACATCGTTGTTTCTGATTGAGAGTCATACTTAGGGAGCTTGTTTTTACCTGTCTGTTTGTGGGTAGTTGTTTTTGCATTGCGTTGGTGTAGCCTGCAAAACTGTTTCCTGTCGTCGTTTCTTTGTTTATTTTTTTTGGTGTTCACATTTAATAAATTATAATGTTGAGCACGCAACCCGCTGCGCCTTGGTCCTCTCTTCATGAAGACAGCCGTTACACGCTGTGTCAGATTTTAAAATAGCTTTACGGAGAAAGCAAATTTTTTTATATTCTGAGTACATAGCTCAGCCATCACGGTGAGCTATACAGACACCCGCCAAGTTCGGGGCAACCTAAACTCAGAATTAGTATTAGAAATATTCTCTTACCTTTGCTGATCTTTGTCAGAATGCACTCCCAGGACTGCTACTTCCACAAGAAATGTTGTTTTTGTTCCAAATAATCCATATTTATGTCCAAATACCTCTGTTTTGTTCGTGCGTACAGATCATTTATCCAAAGGCATAACGCGCGAGCGCGGAACCAGAGACGAAAAGTCAAAATGTTCCATTACCGTACTTAAAAGCATGTCAAACGCTGTTTAAAATCAATCTTTATGGTATTTTTTACGTAAAATTGCGATAATATTCCAACCGGACAATAGCGTATTCATTCAAGAAGAAAAAGAAGGAACGGCGCACTCGCGTGACCACTCATATCCAATCCCTTTGTTGCCAGGCAGTCCACTCAGAAACTGAGATCCTATTATCTGCCCAGTGACAGGAGAATGCTAAAACCACTTTCTGAAGGCTTTAGACAGCCATCGGAAGCCTTAGGAAGTGCATCGTAACCCCACGGATACTGTAGTTTCAAAAGGGACTAGAAAGAAGAAGAAGAACAATTCTCAGATCCTCCGCTTTCTGTTTGACTTTTTCTCCGGTTTTTGCCTGCCATATGAGTTCTGTTATACTCGCAGACACCATTCAAACAGTCTTAGACACTTCAGAGCGTTTTCTATCCAAATCTATTAATAATATGCATATTCAATTTTCTGGACCAGAGTAGTAACCTGTTTAAATTGGGTACGTTTTTCATCCGGCCGTGAAAAATACTGCCCCCTAGCCCAGACAGGTTAAACAGCTTGGAAAATTCCAGAAAATGATGTCATAGCTTTAGAAGCTTCTGACAGGCAAATTGACATCATTTGAGTCAATTGGAGGTGTACCTGTGGATGTATTTCAAGGCCTACCTTCAAGCTTAGTGCCTCTTTGCTTGACATCATGGGAAAATCAAAAGAAATCAGCCAAGACCTCAGAAAAAAAATTGTAGACCTCCACAATCCAACGCCTGAAGGTACCATGTTAGTCTGTACAAACAATAGTACTGTCAAGAGTCTAAGTGATGCAGGTAATGCGGAGTCAGGCACAGGACACAGAGATGAGTAATAACCATAACTTTACTCAAAAACAATATTCCACGAAGGAGACAAATAATCCAATTCACATAAATGAGACTTGACACAAACAATCACACACAAAACCAAGGGAGAAACCAGAGGGTTAAATAAGCAACAATAATTATGGAATGGAAACCAGGTGTGTTCAATGAAGACAAAACAAATGGAAAATTAAACGTGGATCGGTGGCGACTAGAAAACCAGTGACGTCGACCGCCAAACGCCGCCTGAACAAGGAGAGGGACCAACTTCGGCGGAAGTCGTGACAGTACCCCCCCCCCCTTGACGCTTGGCTCCAGCAGCGCACCAACACCGGCCTCGGGGATAACCCGGAGGACGAGGCGCGGGATGATCCGGGTGGAGACGGTGAAACTCCAGCAGTAACGAAGGTTCCAGAATGTCCTCCACCGGCACCCAGCATCTCTCCTCCGGACCGTACCCCTCCCACTCCACGAGGTACTGAAGGCCCCTCGCTTGACGCCTCAAGTCCATGATGGCTCGAACAGCATACGCCGGGGCCCCCTCGATGTCCAGAGGGGGCAGAGGAACCTCCCGCATCTCAGATTCCTGGAGCGGACCAGCCACCACTGGCCTGAGGAGAGACACATGGAACGAGAGGTTAATACGGTAATCAGGGGGAGCTGTAATCTATAACAAACCTTGTTCAGTCTCCTCAGGACTTTAAATGTCCCCACGTTCCGGCAGGGCAGGCGAAGGGGCAGGTTTCGGGTCGAGAGCCAGACCCGGTCCCCCGACGCGACACTGGGGCCTCACTGCTGTGGCGGTTGGCGCTTGCCTTCTGCCGCCTAATGGCCCTTTGCAGGTGTACATGGGCAGCGTCCCATGTCTCCTCCGAGCCCCGAAACAATTCATCCACCGCAGGTGCCTCGATTTGGCTCTGATGCCACGGTGCCAGAACCGGCTGTTAACCTAGTACGCACTGGAAAGGAGATAGGTTAGTGGCGGAGTGAGTTCTGGGCCATCTCTGCCCAGGGGATAAAAGCCGCCCACTACCCAGGCCGGTCCTGGCAATAGGACTGCAGAAACCTACCCACATCCTGGTCAACTCTCTCCACCTGCCCGTTACTCTCGGGGTGAAACTGACCGAGACCCCCAGACGAGACCCCCAGATGCTCCATAAACGCCTTCCAAACCCTGGACATGAACTGAGGACCCCGATCAGAAACTATATCCTCAGGCACCCGGTAGTGCCGGAAGACGTGGGTGAACAGGGCCTCCGCAGTCTGTAGGGCCGTAGGGAGACCGGGCAAAGGGAGGAGACGGCAGGACTTAGAAAACCGATCCACAACGACCAGGATCGAGGTGTTTCCCTGTGACGGAGGAAGATCCGTCAAGAAAGCCCCCGATAGGTGTGGCCACAGCCGCTGTGGAACGGGTAGGGGTTGTAATTTCCCTCGGGGCAGGTGTCTAGGTGCCTTGCACTGGGCGCACACCGAGCAGGAGGAAACATAAACCCTCACGTCCTTAGCCAGGGTAGACCACCAGTACTTCCCACTAAGACGGCGCACTGTCCGACCGATGCCAGGATGACCAGAAGAGGGTGACGTGTGGGCCCAACCGATCAAACGGTCGCAGACAGCAGACGGAACGTACAGACGCCCAACTGGACACTGGGTGGGAGTGGGCTCTGTACGTAACGCCCGCTCGATGTCCGCGTCCACCTCCCACACCACCGGTGCCACCAGGCAAGAAGCCGGAATTATGGGAGTGGGATCCGTGAACAACTCTTCTGTGTCATACATCCAGGGAAGTGCATCTGCCTTAGCGTTCTGAGAACCTGGTCTGTAGGACAGAGTGAAAACAAAACGGGTGAAAAACATGGTCCACCTTGCCTGGCGAGGGTTAAGTCTCCTCGCCGCCCGGATGTACTCCAGATTGCGGTGGTCAGTCCAAATGAGAAAAGGGTGTTTAGCCCCCTCAAGCCAATGCCTCCACGCCTTCAGAGCCCTGACGACAGCTCCCGGTCCCCCATATCATAGTTACGCTCCGCCGAGCTGAGCTTCTTTGAAAAGAAAGCACAGGGGCGGAGTTTTGGTGGTGTACCCGAGCACTGAGACAGCACAGCTCCTATCCCAGCCTCGGTCCACCTCCACTATAAATGCCAAGGAGGGATCAGGATGAGCCAGCACGGGAGCCGAGGTAAACAGAGCCTTTCGGTGACCAAAAGCCCTGTCCGCCCCAGCTGACCACTGCAGTCGCACCGGTCCCCCCTTCAGCAAAGAGGTAATGGGAGCCGCTACCTGACCAAAGCCCCGGATAAACCTCCGGTAGTAGTTGGCAAACCCTAAGAACCGCTGCACCTCCTTTACCGTAGTTGGAGTTGGCCAATTACGCACGGCTGAAATGCGGTCACTTTCCATCTCCACCACTGATGCGGATAGGCGGTACCCTAGGAAAGAGACGGATTGTTGGAAGAACAGACATTTATCAGCCTTGACGTACAGGTCATGCTCCAACATTCGACCAAGCACCCTGCGCACCAGGGACACATGCTCGGCATGTGTAACGGAGTATATCAGAATGTCATCAATGTACAACACTACACCCTGCCCATGCAGGTTTCTGAAAATCTCATCTACAAATGATTGGAAGACTGATGGAGCATTCATCAACCCGTACGGGATGACGAGGTACTCATAGTGCCCAGAGGTGGTACTAAATGCCGTCTTCCACTCATCCCCCTCCCGGATACGCACCAGATTGTAAGCGCTCCTGAGATCCAATTTTGTGAAGAAGTGCGCCCCGTGCATTGACTCTATCGCACTGACTATGAGAGGCAGCGGGTAACTGTACCTCACAGTGATCGCATTGATACCTCGATAGTCAATACACGGGCGTAAACCTCTGTCCTTCTTCTTCACAAAAAATAAACTCAAGGAGGCAGGTGAAGTGAAAGGCCGAATGTATCCCTGCCCCAGAGATTCGGAGACATATGTTTCCATAGCCTCCTCCTGTGACAGAGGATACACGTGACTCCTGGGAAGTGCTGCGTCTAACAGGAGATTTTTCGCACAATCCCCCCGTCGATGGGATGGTAGTTGAGTCGCCTTCTTCTTACAGAAGGTGAGAGCCAAATCGGCATATTCAGAGGGGATGTGCACGGTGGAGACCTGGTTTGGACTTTCCACCATAGTTGCACCTATGGAAACACCTACACACCTCCCCGAGCACTTACGTGACCATCCCTTGAGAGCCCTCTGTTGCCACGAAATAGTGGGGTCATGAGAGACCAACCAGGGTAGGCCCAGCACCACGGGAAATGCAGGAGAATCAATAAGGAAGAGATGAATTCTCTCCTCATGACCCTCCTGCATTATCATGCATAGGGGAGCGGTGGCCTCCCTAATCAGCCCTGACCCTAATGGTCGACTATCTAAGGCATGCACAGGGAAGGGCATATCAACAGGAACAATAGGGATCCCTAAACTATGTGCAAATTAATGATCAATAAAGTTCCCAGCTGCTTCTGAATCCACTAGCGCCTTTTGCTGGGAAATTCTATGAACACAAACATGTGAGCAACAGGAAGCTCTGGGTGAGTCGGGTGCGTACTCACCTGGGATGATCCGACAGTGCCTTGCCTGCTACCTCGACTCCCTGGAGAACCTCCCCAGCAACGACCAGCAGTGTGCCCTCTGCGGCCACAGGTGGTGCAGGGAATGGCCCCCCCTCCAGTCCCCCTCAGAGCAGCACCTCCTAGCTCCATAGGTGTCGGATCGGAGGTTCTGGGGGATGGAACTGACGGACCCCAATCCGGACGTCTGCGGGAGGCCAACAGGTTATCCAGCCGGATGGATAGGTCCACCAGCTGGTGAAGTGTAAGGGTGGTGTACCTGCAGGCTAGCTCCCGACGAACGTCCTCGCGTAGACTACACCTGTAGTGGTTGATCAGGGCCCGCTCATTCCATCCGGCGGCCAGAGTTCGGAAGTCCAGTGCAAAGTCTTGTGTGTTCCTCATCCACGGTCTAAGATGAAACAAGTGTTCCCCCGCCGCTCTCCCCTCAGGTGGATGATCGAAAACCGCCCAGAAGCAGCGGGTGAAATCCTCATAGTTGTCCAACGTTGCTCCTTCCCTTCCCCAGACGGCGTTGGCCCATTCAAGTGCTTTCCCAGATAGACAGGAGATGAGGGCTTTCACACTCTCGCGTCCCGAAGGAGCCGGGTGAATGGTCGCCAGGTAGAGCTCCAGCTGGAGTAGGAACCCCTGGCACCTGGCAGTGGTCCCATAATATTCCCTCGGGAGTGCGAGCCGAATCCCACTAGGTCCAGGTGAAGGAGGGGTGGACAGCGTGTGGGTTGTTGTGGGAGCTGGGGTGATGAAGTTGGGGATTGCTGGAAAAACCCCTCTCTCCCATCGCTCCATGGTTTGCAGCACGCGATCCATGGCTGTGCCGAGACTTTGCAACATAGTCGCGTGCTGCTGGACGCGCTCCTCCATAGGTAGAGGAGGGCTGTGTGCACCTGCTGACTCCATTGGTTGTGGGTGTGTGATTCTGTCAAGAGTCTAAGTGATGCAGGTAATACGGAGTCAGGCACAGGACACAGAGATGAGTAATAACCGTAACTTTACTCAAAAACAATATTCCACAAAGGAGACAAAAAATCCAGTTCACATAAATGAGACAACTTGACACGAACAATCACGCACAAAACCAAACGGGAAACCAGAGGTTTAAATAAGGAACAATAATTATGGAATGGAAAGCAGGTGTGTACAATGAAGACAAAACAAATGGAAAATGAAATGTGGATCGGTGGCGACTAGAAAACCGGTGACGTCGACCGCCGAACGCCACCCGAACAAGGAGAGGGACCAACTTCAGCTGAAGTCGAGACAAGTACGCAAATATAAACACCATGGGACCACGTAGCCGTCATACCGCTCAGGAAGGAGAGAAATTCTTTCTACTGGTGCGAAAAGTGCAAATCAATCCCAGAACAACAGCAAAGGACCTTGTGAAGATGCTGGAGGAAACAGGTACTAAAGTATCTATATCTACAGTAAAACGAGTCCTATATCGACATAACACAAAAGGCCGCTCAGCAAGGAAGAAGCCACTGCTCCAAAACCGCCATAAAAAAAGCCAGACTACGGTTTGGGACAAAGATTGTACTATTTGGAGAAATGTCCTCGGGTCTGATGAAACAAAAATAGAAGTTTGGCCATAATGACCATTGTTATTTTTGGAGGAGAAAGGGGAGGCTTGCGAGCTGAAGAACACCATCCCAACCATGATGCACGGGGGTGGCAGCATAATGTTGTGGGGGTGCTTTGCTGCAGGAGGGAATGTTGCACTTTACAAAATAGATGGCATCATGAGGGAGGAGAATTATCTGGATATATTGAAGAAACATCTCAAGACATCAGTCAGGAAGTTAAAGCTTTGTCGGAAATGGGGCTTCCAAATGGACAATGACACCAAGCATACTTCCAAAGTTGTGGCAAAATTGCTTAACCTCTTATGACACCAATCGCATAGGGGGCAGTATTGTCACTTTCGGATGAAATACGTGCCCATATTAAACTGCCTCCTACTCAAACTCTGAAGCTAGGATATGCATATTATCAGTAGATTTGGATAGAAAACACTCTGAAGTTTCTAAAACTGTTTGAATGATGTCTGTGAGTATAACAGAACTCATATGGCAGGCAAAAACCTGAGAAAAATCCTACCAGGAAGAGGAAATCTGATGCATGGAATCATCCCAAATCATTGCCTATCTAACACACAGTGACTAAGGATTCATTTTGCACTTCCTAAGGCTTCCACTAGATGTCAACAGTCTTTAGAAAGTTGTTTGAGGCTTCTATGATGAACAGAGAACAAGAAGGTGGGGAAGTTGTTGACTCAGGGAAGGACATCAGTTCATTGGCACGCCCTTACATGAGGAGTTAGCTGTGTTCCAAAACGTTTTTCAAGACAATGGAATCGTCCGGTTGGAATATTATTGAAGTTCTAAGTGAAAAAGGCCCTAAAGATTGATGCTATACAACGTTTGACATGTTTGAACGAATGTAAATAGAACTGTTTTTACTTTTCGTCGTGACATTTTCCGTGCGCTTCCTACATTTGGAGTAGCTAACTGAACGCGCTAACAACAAGGAGCTATTTGGACGTAAATTATGGAGTTTATCGAACAAAACAACATTTATTGTGGACCTGGGATGCCTGGAAGTGCCTACTGATGAAGATCATCAAAGGTAAGTGAATATTTCTAATGCTATTTATGATTTTAGATGACTCCAAAATGGCGGGTATCGGTATAGCCTAGTATTTTTCTGAGCGCAGTATTCAGATTATTGCAAAGTGTGCTTTCCTCTTTCCTCTTGAAGCTTAGGGTCATTGTCCTGTTGGAAGGTGAACCTTCGCCACACTCTGAGGTCAGGAGCAGGTTTTCATCAATGATTTCTCTGTACTTTCTCCATTCATCTTTTCCTCGATCCTGACTAGTCTCCCAGTCCCTGCCACTGAAAACATCCCCACAGCATGGTGCTGCCACCAGCATGCTTCACTGTAGGGATGCTGTCAGGTTTCCTCCAGACGTGATGCTTGGCATGCAGGTCAAAGTTTTGCATCTTGGTTTCATCAGACTAGAGAATCTTGTTTCTCAAGGTCTGAGAGTCTTTAGGTTCTTTTTGGAAAACTCCAAGCGGGCTGTCATGTCCCTTTTACTGAGGAGTGGCTTCCGTCTTGCCTCTCTACCATAAAGGCATGATTATTGGAGTGCAGCAGAAATGATTGTCCTTCTGGAAGTTTCTCCCATCTCCACAGAGAAACTCTGGAGCTCTGTCAGAGTGTCCATCGGGTTCTTGGGCACCTCTCTGACCAAGGCCCTTCTCCCCCGATTGCTCAGTTTGGACGGGCGGCCAGTTCTAGGAAGAGTCATGGTGGTTTCAAACTTCTTCCATTTAAGAATGATGGAGGCCACTCTGTTCTTAGGGACCTTCAATCCTGCAGATTTTTTTTGGGTACCCTTCCCCATATCTGTTTCGACACAATCCTTTCTTGGAGCTCTACGGCCTCTCTGCTTCGCCTTCACCCTGAGCTAGTACGGCCCCAAGCCCCGTATCCGAGGCGTCTACCTGTACAATGAACTCTTGTGAGAAGTCCGGAGCCTGTAGGACGGGATCAGAACACAGGCCCTCTTTTAGCAATTGAAAGGCCTCCTCCGCCTCATCTTTCCACTCTACCCGGTTTGGCAAGTTTTTCTTGATGAGGTTTGTGAGGGGGTTGGCAATGGTTGCATATCCAGGGATAAAACGCCGATAATATCCCGTTATCCCTAAGAAGGCCCGAACGTCCCGCTTGGTCTGGGGTCGAGGCCAGTCCCGAATTGCCCTGGTCTTCTCTGCCTGTGGGCGTATTTTCCCATTCCCCACGGTGTACCCCAGGTATTCCGCTTCGGACAGACCCAGGCAGCATTTTTTTGGATTGGCCGTCAACCCTGTGGCTTCCAGACTCATGAGCACCGCCCGTAGTCGTAGGAGGTGACTATCCCAGTCCTCGCTGTGGATGACCACATCGTCTATGTACGCCGCTGCGTACTCTTGATGGGGCCGTAGAATGGCATCCATGAGGCATTGGAAAGTTGCAGCAGCACCATGCAGTCCGAAGGGCATCCTCACATACTGAAAAAGCCCCTCCGGTGTGGCGAAGGCGGTCTTTGGGCGGTCCTCTGGAGCCACCGGCACTTGCATTCACGCTCCTAAAGTCGTTGCAGAGTCTCATACTACCATCGTGTTTGGGGACCAGGACTATGGGACTGGACCACTCACTCGTCGATGGCTCGATCACACCCATCCTCAGCATCTCCCTTACCTCGTTCTTGGCGATGACTCGGCGGGCCTCAGGAATCCTGTAAGGACGGATATGCACCTTCTTGCCGGGTTCAGTGTGGATGTGGTGGAACAAGACATCTGTTTGTCCTGGGAATGGAGAGAATACCCGGCCGAAGTGAATAATCAGCTTGTCTAGCTGTCTCGACTGTTCCGGCAAGAGAGTTTGGCCATGGCGCACCTGTGGTAGAACCTCTTTTCCTTGGCCCTCCATGGCCATCAAAGCCACCTCCTCCTCTCTTCCATGGTACTTCTTCAACAGGTTTATGTGATAGAGTTGGACCTTTTTCCTCCTGTCGGGTTGTTTGATGAGGTAATTGACCGGTGAGACCCTTTTCATTACCTCGTAGGGCCCCCTCCACTGCGCCAGCAAGCGGTGTTCAACTGTGGGCACGAGCACCATCACTTTCTCTCCCACGGAGAACTCACGGGATGTCGCGGACTTATCGTAGGCCCAGCCTTGGGTCCTTTGCGCCTTCTCCATATGCTCCTTTACTATGGGCCACACTGCCGACAGGCGGTCTCTCATCAGGGTAACATGTTCTATTGTGGATCGGAAGGGACATGGTTGGGTCTCCCAGGTCTCCTTGGCTAAGTCGAGGATCCCTCGACAGGGTCTGCCGTAGAGCAATTCAAACGGGGAGAATCCAGTGGATGCCTGGGGTACTTCTCGCAGGGCAAACATTAAGTGTGGGAGAAGCATGTCCCAGTTTTTCCCGTCTCTGGACACCACTCTTCTCAACATGCTTTTAATCGTTTTGTTCAAGCGTTCGCACAACCCGTCTGTTTGAGGGTGGAATATGCTTGTACGCATCTGTTGAACCTGATATAACCGACACAAGTCCTTCATCAACCGGGACATGAACGGGGTTCCCTGATCGGTCAGGATCGTCTTGGGAAGGCCTACCCGAGAGAACATCATGAACAATTCCTTGGCAATTCCCTTGGACGACATGTTACGCAGGGGTATGGCCTCTGGGAACTTGGTAGCGTAATCTACGACCACTAGGATGTACTCGTGTCCTCTGGCAGATTTTGGGAGGGGTCCCACGAGGTCCATAGCTATGCGTTCAAAGGGAGTCTCTATGATGGGGAGAGGAATCAACGGGTTACGTAGGTGTGGCCGTGGAGCTGTACGCTGACATTGATCACACGTCCTACAATACCTGGCCACATCCCGGGTGACACGGGGCCAATAGAATCTCTGCATGATTCTGTCGATAGTCTTATCCCGTGCCAGGTGTCCTCCTAGGACGTGGGAATGGGCTAACTGTAGGACTGTATCCCTGTATGGTCTAGGCACCATTAGTAATTCCTGGATTTCCCTCCTTCGTTGCACGACCCAATATAAGAGACCCCGCCTGATTGCATAGTAAGGAAGAGGGGGCTCACCTGATCCGTCGACGTTCCTCCCGTCGATCACCTTCACCTTCCTCATGGCCTCCCTTAGGTCTGGGTGTCTATGCTGCGAGGTGCCGAACTGTCCCTTTAATTCCTGGGGCAGGTCAACCTCGGTAGAGGGGTGTGGAGGTTGTTCCCCATCCCCTCCAGGGGTGACCGAGGAGAATCCCTTCCAGGTTCCCTCCTCGGATGGGGCTTCAAATATATCTCTTAGCGCCTGGTTGCTCCTTCCTTCCTGCGTCGTGTATAACCCTTTGCAGGTGTCTTCATCGGTGGTTTCCTGGAATATCTGTCGTAAACGTTGGGTCTCTATTTCTTCCTCTGCTCCAGAGGACAAGGACGAGGCTACGTCTCCTTGTAGGACTACTACCTCGGGCTTGGATTTGGTTTTTTTCTTCTTTCCTGTCCCCCTTCTTCCCATGCATAACGTCAGCTGCCGCAGCTCTTTATATAGAGGACAGTCTCTCCCTATCAATAATGGAACCTTCAGCTGGGGTACTTTCCCTGCCCTGACTGTACACCTTCTTTCGGAGTGAGAATAGACAGATTCACGGTGGGGTAATAGTGGGTGTCTCCATGGATACAGGACACGGCTACTTTGTCTGGTAGCAGTGTTGCTGAGGTCACCATCCGCTCCTCTACTAACGTAACCATACTTCCCGAGTCGAGAATGGCAACCACATCTTGTCCTTCTACTCGAACCGGAATCTCTGGGGCTGGGGCTATTTCTGTTAACCAACAGTGTTGATCATGCCCTCTCGAACCGGGATGCGTGGGGATGGGCAGCGATGACTCCGTGACCATGGACTCGTCCTTGCTAGGACATTGTGAGGCATAATGGTCTGGAGACTGACATTTAAAACACCGACCCTGCTGTGTGGGGATGACTTCTCCCACCTCCGGAGGGGGTTTGGAGGTTTCGGTGGCGGACGTGCCGGGGCGAGTCGTGGTACGGGATTTGCAGAATCCTTCCGTTCCTTCTTGTCCCCTTTTAACAACTCCCCTGTAGATCGGTATGTTTCCACCGCCTGGGCTATGTCGTCGGCTGACAACGGGTTGGTTTGACCCACAACCCTTTTTAAGTCACTGGGTAATTCCCTCAATATCTTGCCCACATTCTCCACCAATGTGAGCGGACCAAGTCATTTGGTGTCACTCTAAAGTGGAAAGGTGGAATAAACGAGTCCAGAGTAGGTTTTCTTGATTCAACACAGTTCTCTATTGAGGGATTTCGGACACTACAAACACTCCAACAATGTCAATGAGAATCTCCAAAGGAACAACATACAGCCTCTTTAGATGACACAGGATCACATTACGGTTATCTTCAAACTATAACACCAATCACATATTCGTCACCGTCTTAAGGTAATTAGGCTTCTCCAAGCTCTGATGCTGCTGCTGGTCATTAGTAGCCTACCAAACTTGCTAAGTGCCTGGTACTCAGCACTCTATTCTCCATCTAATAATCACTCTGACATCAATGCAAATGTATTCGAAAATCTTATCAAACAGTTGATGAGAGCCCATGAGCTCATGTTGCGTAACATTTCTATAGGCTATGCAATTACGGGAGAAAACAGAGTGATGGCCGCTAATAAAAAGAGGATTCAGCTTTGTTCAATTGTATTCTTTATATTATAAAATTATGCCATGGAATTATAGGCAAATCTTGTCTGCTAAATGAACTAGTGTAGCCCACAGCAAGTTGGCATAGCCACATGTGGAGGACCTAACATAAGGACAACTCGGGTATGCTATTCTTTTCTTCTGAAATAGACTACATTTTCTTCATATCATGCTTCTTTAGACCTGTCTAAAATAAATACTGGATTTATTGTGAGGGTGTAGGCTATATTACATGGCTTTATTAAACTTTTTAAAATAGCTTGTAGGCTATGTGTGGAAGCCAGGACATTTTAAATGTGTTTATGTTAATTTAATTAACGGTCAAATACCATGAATTTGCTTGACAATCACCAACTGATGAAATTTGGTGACCGCCACAGCCCTACTCACAACATACGCCTAGTTTCCTAAAATGAGTCACATATGGTAAAAGTAACATACGAAAAAGACAGTTCAGTGTTTCTGAATATGTCTCAGGTGTAGTAAACCTCAGAGAACTGCAGTTACAGATTGTTTCAACAGATAATGTGATTTAACCTAAGATATTTTGTATCCATTACAGGGAGTTACAGGATAGGTACTGTAATGGTGCAGCACAGAACATTTTTCAACCAACCTTAGCTTGTTGATGTTGTCCTTGATTCGTGGAAACAGGAGTATCAAAATGTCCAAATCCAGTTGCAGGGGGTCTGTTTGAATTTAGAAAATTCTCAGTTTTTTAATAAATACTTTTTTGCACCATTAAGTAATTCAACCGTGTATGCTGCCATCTTATCTATTTCAAGTATTTTCTCATTGATCGAGACAGGTGTCTGTCATCATGAAATGCGGCACTTTGGGTGGACAGCAAGTGGAATAATTTGTTTCCCGTTAAAATGTGTCATAGTTGTGGAATTGAGACAGTCAATGGAAAAAACACTCCAATGTTCTTCAGTAAGGAGTATCAGCAGTATCAGACTGATGGATAGCACTGGGGAGGAGATGGTTCTGGGAAGTCTTAAAAGGGTGATGGATATTTCTTCAGCAGGATTATGTTACTACAGCAATATGACAAATGCACTGCTCTTATCTTTTTGGAAGTCAACAGTCCCCCGTTGGTTTAGTATTAAAAAGTTCCTCCAAAAAGTCTATCAAGATCGTATGACAATAAACACTGGGCACTACAGAGAGGCCAGAGGGCCAACACTAACACATTATGTACTGTACATTTTTGCTCTCTTTCTCAGTCACACATTTGATGTTTTCAGCCAGGCAACCTCCTCGTCCTCTGTAGGCTGAGTGCAGAGTGGTAGATCCAAAGTTTGTAATTACAAACTTGTTAAACCCTAATGTTGCCAGGTAAGTTCTCATGTTCTCATTTCTTGCAATGACATGGGGAATTTCTGATGGAAAGTGAGCTACATTATGACTTTGTATTCAACAAACAGACAACTAATTATTCTCTGGCTAATGCAGCTATATGCTTACTATATAGCATTTGTTTACTGTAATGTGGTTCAACAGTTTAGGGGGAAATGACCAGCTGGAAACAGGTATTGTGAAAAAACCCTGGCAAATTCACACACCAGCAACCTTTTGAAGCCTGAGCCTCAACTTCAGCAGAGAGTGTTTGACAAGGTATTGGATTTCACAAAGGGATGGGAACTAGAGGATGACGTAAAAGAGGACTCCAGAGCCAGACCAGCCACACAGCCTATCAATCTAGAACCTTCTTCAAAGGACACAGAACGTGCCACACACTGAATTGCTTTATTGCTTTCCTTATTCGCCAAACTCAAAGGGCATTGTGCTTCAAAACAAAGAGGACCCTTCCATGGAAATTGATAGTTGTTATGAATTTTAGAGGCATAAAATATAATAATGTTGAGAGGGATGGGACGTCCAATTATCCTATGGCGCATTCGGAAAGTATTCCTTTTACTTTTTCCAAATTTGTTATAGACTTACTCTCAAACTTTTTCCTCATTAATCTACACACAATACCCAATACCCCACAAAGTAAAAACAGGTTGATATAAATTTTTGCAAATGTATTGTGGAAGGACCACCAGAGGGCAGGCTGGGCTCACGGATAGTAGCCCAACAAGGCATGTGAGACAAGGTAACCAGAGTCAATTAAGCACAGCTGACGGTACTAATGAGATATTCTCTTTCCCCTACGAGAGGATGGAACCAGCAAGAAGGAGGGAAGATAAACTATCTCTGGAGAATGGCTACGGAGAGAGAGGTGCTATCCAAGAAGATCCATTAAACTCTATGGGCTAGGTGGGACGCTTGCGTCCCACCTACGTAACAGCCACTGCCAGCCTGTGGCGCGATTTTCGTTCAGAACTAGCATACCCCCCGCAAACTTCCGGGGAATTCGATAATATTTTACTAAATTACTCACGATACACGTTCACAAAAAGCATAACAATTATTTTAAGAATTATAGATACAGACCTCCTCTATGCACTCGATATGTCCGATTTTAAAATAGCTTTTTGGTGAAAGCACATTTTGCAATATTCTAAGTACATAGCCCAGGCATCACGGGCTCGCTATTTAGACACCCGGCAAGTTTAGCACTCACCATAATCATATTTACTATTATAAAAGTTTGATTACCTTTTGTTGTCTTCGTCAGAATGCACACCCAGGACTGCTACTTCAATAACAAATGTTGGTTTGGTCCAAAATAATCCATCGTTATATCCGAATAGCGGCGTTTTGTTCGTGCGTTCCAGACACTATCCGAAATAGTAAAGAAGTGTCGCGCGCATGGCGCAATTCGTGACAATAAAATTCTAAATATTCCATTACCGTACTTCGAAGCATGTCAACCGCTGTTTAAAATCAATTTTTACGACATTTTTCTCGTAGAAAAGCGATAATATTCCGACAGGGAATCTCCTTTTCGGCAAACAGAGGAAAAAATCCCAAAGGCGGGGGTGGTCGAGGTCACGCGCATAAGCCCAGTGTCCCTTGATCGGCCACTTGAGAAAGGCGATAATGTGTTTCAGCCTGGGGCTGGAATGACGACATTCTGTTTTTTCCCGGGCTCTGAGCGCCTATGGACGACGTGGGAAGTGTCACGTTAGAGCAGAGATCCTTAGTAAATGATAGAGATGGAAAACAAGTTCAAGAAATGGTCAGACAGGCCACTTCCTGTAAAGGAATCTCTCAGGTTTTGACCTGCCATTTGAGTTCTGTTATACTCACAGACACCATTCAAACAGTTTTAGAAAATGTAGGGTGTTTTCTATCCATATGTAATAAGTATATGCATATTCTAGTTACTGGGTAGGAGTGGTAACCAGATTAAATCGGGTATGTTTTTTATCCAGCCGTGTCAATACTGCCCCCTAGCCCTAACAGGTTAACCTCTCTAGGCTAGGCGGGACGAATTCGTCCCACCTACGTAACAGCCACGGCTATCCTGTGGCGCGATTTTCAAAACCTTAAAAATCCTATTACTTCAATTTCTCAAACATATGACTATTTTACAGCCATTTAAAGATAAGACTCTCGTTAATCTAACCACACTGTCCGATTTCAAAAAGGCTTTACAACGAAAGCAAAACATTAGATTATGTCAGCAGAGTACCAAGCCAGAAATAATCAGACACCCATTTTTCAAGCCAGCATATAATGTCACCAAAACCCAGAAGACAGCTAAATGCAGCACTCACCTTTGATGATCTTCATCAGATGACAACCCTAGGACATTATGTTATACAATACATGCATGTTTTGTTCAATCAAGTTCATATTTATATCAAAAACCAGCTTTTTACATTAGCATGTGACGTTCAGAACTAGCATACCCCCCGCAAACTTCCGGGGAATTCGCTAACATTTTACTAAATTACTCACGATAAACGTTCACAAAAAGCATAACAATTATTTTAAGAATTATAGATACAGACCTCCTCTATGCACTCGATATGTCCGATTTTAAAATAGCTTTTTGGTGAAAGCACATTTTGCAATATTCTAAGTACATAGCCCAGGCATCACGGGCTCGCTATTTAGACACCCGGCAAGTTTAGCACTCACCATAATCATATTTACTATTATAAAAATGTCATTACCTTTTGTTGTCTTCGTCAGAATACACACCCAGGACAGCTACTTCAATAACAAATGTTGGTTTGGTCCAAAATAATCCATCGTTATATCCGAATAGCGGCGTTTTGTTCGTGCGTTCCAGACACTATCCGAAATAGTAAAGAAGTGTCACGCGCTTGGCGCAATTCCTGACAATAAAATTCAAAGTATTCCATTACCGTACGTCGAAGCATGTCAACCGCTGTTTAAAATCAATTTTTACGTCATTTTTCTCGTAGAAAAGCGATAATATTCCGACAGGGAATCTCCTTTTCGGCAAACAGAGGAAAAAATCCCAAAGGCGGGGGCGGTCGGGGTCACGCGCATAAGCTAGTGTCTCTTGATGGGCCACTTGAGAAAGGCGATAATGTGTTTCAGCCTGGGGCTGGAATGACGACATTCTGTTTTTTCCCGGGCTCTGAGCGCCTATGGAAGACGTGGGAAGTGTCACGTTAGAGCAGAGATCCTTAGTAAATGATAGAGATGGAAAAGAAGTTCAACAAATGGTCAGACAGGCCACTTCCTGTAAAGGAATCTCTCAGGTTTTGACCTGCCATTTGAGTTCTGTTATACTCACAGACACCATTCAAACAGTTTTAGAAAATGTAGGGTGTTTTCTATCCATATGTAATAAGTATATGAATATTCTAGTTACTGAGTAGGAGTGGTAACCAGATTAAATCGGGTATGTTTTTTATCCAGCCGTGTCAATGCTGCCCCCTAGCCCTAACAGGTTAACTAAACAGCCATGTGGAATTTGACTGCCTTCATGACTCGTGATCTCTGGTGTGGCAGTAATACGGTCCAGCCCTAGTCGCAAGTCACTACTTCACAGGAGCGCCATTTGAACTTAAACTTTTTATTTTTGGCAGAAATGCCTTCTGGAACATGTGAAATTTCATGAGCCTTAATAACAAACTTGTATGCCATCTGTAAATACGATTACAATTGTTATCTAAAGATAGGCATCCCACTAGCGGGACACCAGCCGACAACATCTGGTGAAAATGGAAGGCACAATTCAAATAAATAATTGTAATATTAAACATTCATGAACATAGAAGTATCTTATAACATTTAAAAGCGTAAATTATTGTTAATTTAACTGCTTTGTCCGATTTACAATAGGCTTTACGGCGAAAGCATACCATGCGATTGTCAGAGGATGGCGCCACACATAAACATATTTTTCAACCAGCACAGGCTTCATAAAATCACAAATAGCGATTCAACAAATCACTTACTTTTGAAGATCTTCCTCTGTTTGCAATCCCAAGGGGCCCAGCTACAACATGAATGGTTGTTTTGTTAGATAAAATCCTTCTTTATCTTCTCTAGGGTAGGGGGCAGTATTTTCATGGCCGGATGAAAAACGTACCCAAATTAAATGGCCTACTACTCGGGCCCAGGAACGAGAATATGCTTGTTATTAGTAGATTTGGATAGAAAATACTCTGACGTTTCTAAAACTGTTTGAATGGTGTCTGTGAGTATAACAGAACTCAAATGGCAGGCAAAAACCTGAGAGTGGGAAGTCTGGTGCTTGTAGTCCTTTCAAGTCATTGCCTATTGAACACACAGTGACTTAGGGTTCATTTTGCACTTCCTAAGGCTTCCACTAGATGTCAACAGTCTTTAGAAAGTTGTTTGAGGCGTCTGTCACGGCTGTCGTCGTCGTCAGACGATATAGCGAAATCATCGTCGGAAAAGGAGAACCAATATGCAGCAGGATTGAGATTGTTCAAAATGAACATACAAAAATAACTAAACGAACTCACGATTTACAGACAGTCTTCTCAGGCTCACATACGCTAGACAAGAAACAATCTCCCACAAAATACAAACACACCCTAATATATGGGACTCTCAATCAAAGGCAAATAGACCACACCTGCCTTCAATTGAGAGTCTCCACCCCAATTACCTAAACATAGAACCAGACTCACTAGACTAAACATAGAATTACATGAATATCAAACAGTGCCCAAAAACCCCGGAATACATAAATCAAATGCCCTCCTAAATAACACACCACCCCGAACCACATAAAACAAATACCCTCTGCCACATCCTGACCAAACTACAATAACAATTAACCCTTATACTGGCCAAGACGTGACAGTACCCCCCCCCCCTAAATGTGCTAACCCCGGAAGCACCTCAAGAATAACGAAAACCCCAAACAACAACAAAAAATCCCCCTAAACTAAAGGGAGGGAAGGGAGGGTGGCTGCCGTCACCGACGGCACTTGTGCTACACCCCCCCTCCCCAACCCACATTTTCAGGTGGTGGTTCAGGCTCCGGCCTATTGTCCTCCAGAGTGCCGACCGACCCGATCAGCCTCGGACCGTAGGCAGACTCCCCCTGCTCTGGATCATGGGCAGACCTCCTCCTCTCCACCCTGTATGCAGACTCATTAATATTTTATCAACGTTTAGGATGAGTATTTTTGAAAATTGTTGTGCTGCTTCACCGCAGGTATTGGAGGCAAAATATTTTCTGAACATCACGCGCCAATGTAAAAGGCTGTTTTTGGATATAAATATCAACTTGATCGAACAAAAAATGCATGTATTGTGTAACATGATGTCCTAGGAGTGTCATCTGATGAAGATCGTCAAAGGTTAGTGCATAATTTTAGCTGAATTTCTGGTATTTGTGACGCCTGTCCTTGCTAGGAAAATGGCTGTGTGGTTTTGTCTTGTGTTGGAACTGTCCTAACATAATCTAACTTTATGCTTTCGCCGTAAAGCCTTTTTGAAATCGGACAACGTGGTTACATTAAGGAGACGTGTATCTTTAAAATGGTGTAAAATAGTCGTATGTTTGAGAACTTTGAATTATGACATTTTGTGGTTTTGAATTTGGCGCTCTGATTTTTCACTAGCTGTTGAATAGTGTGAACCGTGGGTGGGAGAGAGGTTAAATCCCAAAAAGTCTGTTTAGTTGGTGCCATCGATTTCAGTAATTCACTCGTTCAACATGCAGACAAAGTCCAAAAAGCTACCGCTAAACTTCGTCCAAACAAGTCAAACGATGTTTCTATTTAATCCTCAGGTGCTCTGAAATAAATGTAAATAAACTATAATATTTCATATGGAAAGTAGTATGTTCATTAGGAAAGCAAAATTAGTAAACGCGCACCCTCTCCCTCACGCGCCGAAAGACTGATATCGTTCTGGTGGTCTCCAAACCAAAACTCCAAATTCTTGCTTGTTTTTTGAAAAACAGGCCTGAAACCTTGAATTAAGGCTGTTGGTATCTAGTGGAAGCCATAGGAATTGCAATCTGGGAGACGGAATTACATAGAAACAATAGGTTTCCATTATAAGAGCCTGGGACCTAAAAAAGAAAAAAACTCTGATTGGTGTTTCTTCGGATTTTCGCCTGCCATATCAATTCTGTTATAGTCTCAGACATTATTGTAACCATTTTACAAACTTCATCGTTTTGTCTATTCAATGCTACCAATTATATGCATATCCTGGCTTCTGGGCCTGAGTAACAGACAGTTTACTTTAGGCACGTCAGTCAGGCGGAAATTCAGGAAACTAGACCCTATCCCTAACAAATTACAAACCTAGTTGGTTTAGCCATGGACAAAGTCCGCAACCTTCCCGCTAGCCATAATTGGCTGAGATAATGAGTGGGCTGGACATATCGAGAGATGAGTTCGGATTGGACTGCCATGTAGCAAGCTTCTGTCTATAATATGAAATGGTCAGTATGTGTAGGCAATCCTTTCTAACGTGTCTTTTTTTGGAAGATGTCACGTAGTAGAACTGCATAAGTGTTGCTCTCCACTTTCTGGAGGACAGAGTTTTGAAATCAGTGGAATTAGAGTATGATAGCTAAGGAGATGGAGAAAATATAACACACAGAAGGCTCCGGATTACATCTTCAAACTAAGGGCAACCATTGCATCCGTGACAGAGAGGGAGAAGCATCCACCAATGTATACAGGTAAGAGAGTCTAGCTATTTACATTTTCAGATATTACACTTTTCAAATTTTGTCAGAAAGTCGTTTTCATTTCAAGTTAAAGTGTACTGTTAGCTAGCTACCTAACGTTACTTGTATGATCTGTGTAGCAATATTATTTGTATCTCAGAGCCATTGCATTGGTAGTTATAGCCTAATGTTAGCTAGTTAACATTGAACCTGGTTGGTTAGTTACCTGCAGATTCATGCAGGGTAGTGATGTTATGAGTTGTAATTATGGTTAATTGTTTAGCTAGCTACATGTCTTAACAAAGGACTCCACTATTTAAGTAACTATTTCCATAGAATGTTTATGTCACTGTGACAACTGTCGATAGACGGAGCTGGTAAATTCGTTCTGGCTATCTACTCCGATTTCAGAGGACTCTTTTCTGAGTGTGCCAGAGTGCAGAATAACTGACGAATGTACGAACGCTCAAAACCCGTCGAATATGGCCGGTGTCAGTAAACGTTGGCAAAAAAGCATAATTCAATTGTTTCCAGCAGCACAGTTGCAGTCAACAACACTCTGGATAACATTAAAACAGCAAAACTCGCTCTGCTATGGCAAGTAAAATGGTCAGAGTCAGCTGTTCTCTCATTTGTGTCTGTACATAGCTAGCAAGCTAGCCAACGTTAGCCAGTTAGCTTGGGTGCTTCACTGCTGTTGTTAGGTAAGAGCGCTCGGATCAACCCTACTTTTTGGCCAGAGCGTCCAGTGGTGGGGAGTTAAGATAAATGTTATTGTTTTCCCTAACAACAGTGGTGAAACTAACCAATACACATTTTAGTGCTGTTTTATTTCTTCATTCTGTGCTGCGACTCTTGCTGTATTTACTATAATTTTTGTAATGTTTTTTTATTAGCTAAACGCCCTGAGTTTACAAACGCCCAGAGCACACTCTGGCACTCTAGATTAAATTTCCAAACACACCCATAGTATAAACCAGCCTTTAGTCTTCAAATCTTTGGTTGTTTAATACATAGCCTCACACGTGAATCCTTAAAGAGGTGGGTGAATATCTAACATCCATTTGATACTACAGAGCCCTGTACAGCTTATATAAATATATTCTGTGTATCCATAAAAGCATAACATTTTGGAGGATTGATCGAAAAGATCCATATTTATTTTATGGTCCTTTTGCCGGCTTCGGTGCAATGGTGTTTGGCATGGTGGGCTGTAGAAGCAGAGTGCTTGTGGCGGTGTACGGCCAGCTGAATAAGACTGCCATAAGTGGTGTAGGGCTCGTAGAACTTAACCACCAACTGTTTGGACCTCTTGCAGAAGATTCGCTGGTACTGCACGTCGCTTGGAAAGACATGGTAGTGGTGTTACCATTTTACACTTATTGTGGAAGGGACGTAGGGCAACACGCCTTTGTTGGTAAAGGTGTCAACCGATTGGGACCTAATTGTTTAGAGACAATAGTGTATTGTTTCGGGACAATGAGGGACATTGGGAGCTGCTTTTGAGAGGAAAGATCAGTCAACAGTGAATGGGCTGGGGGGCTGCAGAATGTGTGTAAAGTCTTAGGAGTGCAGTTCCTACACATCATGTATTGTTGTGTATGGGAGATTGAGGAGTAATGGCACCTTTCAATCGTTCTCATGCACAACAATACATTTACTGTCTCTAAGCACATCCAAAAGCCCCTTCCACATCTCAAAGACCTATTTGTAAACCTCCCCCAGCCCATTGACTTCATTCTTGTCAATAGTAGCCCTTGGATTTTTGTAGATGTGTCTTTCAGTGGCGGTCAGTGCTGTTTATGATGAGGGAGGACACTTTTTATTCATGAGCATGGCCTTATTTCTTTTACAGCATATATTGGATGACTGTCATTCATATCCCATTCACCCAATTCAATGTATCATCGATAGTTTTAGGCTCCTACATGATACTCAAATTCTCCCTATAGCCATCATGAGGTTGCTACAACCTAGCATATGAATGAAAGTTTACAACGCAGGTGCATACAGGTTGAATTTTTTGGGGGAGATGACTGTGACACATGGACAGACAGTGACACATTCAATACCGCCTTGCACACTCTTGCCTGCATCTATCTTATCTAGGGTGTAATCATTAGTCCAGCAGTTGCAAACAAGAGTTTCGATTGGACAAATTCATATATTTTTATCCCCGTTTCGTTTGCTCCCGTTTAAGAAACGTTTTTCAACAGAAACGGTGCAATGAATACACCCCTGATCACGCGTAAATACCACATTGTATTCCTTCTCGCCTCTATGCACTCTCCACCGCTCATCATTTTCCTTCCTTTGTGGTCTTCAATGCACAACACATCAGCTGTATGTGACCAGGCGAACAAAAAATGTCCAAGCCAAACCATGTCATAGCCGTTACACACAGCCTACATCGTTGTCCCAATATGAGCAAAAGTATTGTCCTAGTCAACATAGCTAATAGAACTAATGAGTTAGTAAACCTCCTACAATCATGCAGTAACATTACAGTGTTTAGTAAATCAATCAAATTTATTTATAAAGCCCTGCTGTAAGCTGATAAGCTGATGTAACAAAGTGCTGTACAGAAACCCAGCCTAAAACCCGAAACAGCAAGCAATGCAGGTGTAAGTAAGCAGTTACACTGACAGGACCCGGTGGCAATAAATTAATAAAACCAAAAGTTTCTTGGCAATTTCTCGCATGGAATAGCTTTCATTTCATTTCTCAGAACAAGAATAGACTGACGAGTTTCAGAAGAAAGTTATTTGTTTCCGGCCATTTTGAGCCTGTAATCAAACCCACAAATGCTGATGCTCCAGATACTCAACTAGTCTAAAGAAGGCCAGTTGTATTGCTCAGAACAACAGTTTTCAGCTGTGCTAACATAATTGCAAAAGGGTTTTCTAATGATCAATTAGCTTTTTAAAATGATAAACTTGGATTAGCTAACACAACGTGCCATTGGAACACAGGAGTGATGGTTGCTGATAATGGGCCTCTGTAGATATTCCATTCCATTAAAAAAAAATCTGCCGTTTCCAGCTTCAATAGTCATTTACAACATTAACAATTTGATGTTATTTTATAGGACAAAAAAATTTGCTTTTCTTTCAAAAACAAGGAAATGTCTAAGTAACCCCACACTTTTGAACGGTAATGTTTCCAACAGTTGTTTACAGACAGATTATTTAACTGTATCAGAATTCCAGTCGGTCAGAAGTTTACATACACAAAATTTACTGTGCCTTTTAAACAGCTTGGAAAATTCCAGAAAACGATGTCATGGCTTTAGAAGCTTCTGATAGACTAATTGACATAATTTGAGTCAATTGGAGGTATACCTGTGGCTACCTTCAAACTCAGTACCTCTGCTTGACATCGTGGGAAAATCAAAAGAAATAAGCCAAGACCTCAGAAAAAATATTATAGAACTCCACAAGTCTTATTCATCCTTAGGAGCAATTTCCAAACACCTGAAGGTACCACGTTCATCTGTACAAACAATAGTATGCAAGTATAAACACCATTGGACCACGCAGCCATCATACCACTCAAGAAGGAGACACGTTCTGTCTCCTAGAGATGAACGTACTTTAGTGCAAAAAGTGCAAACCAATCCCAGAACAACAGCAAAGGACCTTGTGAAGATGTGGGAGGAAACAGGTACAAAATTATCTATCTCCACAGTAAAACAAGTCCTATATCGACATAACCTGAAAGGCCGCTCAGCAAGAAAGAAGCCACTGCTCCAAAACCACCATAAAAAAGCCAGACTACGGTTTGCAACTGCACATGGGGACAAAAGATCATACTTTTTGGAGAAATGTCCTCTGGTCTGATGAAACAAAAATAGAACTTGTTTTGTTCGGAAGAAAAAGGGGGACGCTTGCAAGCTGAATAACACCATCGCAACCGCGAGGCATGAGGGTGGCAGCATCATGTTGTGGGGGTGCTGTGCTGCAGGAGGGACTGGTGCACTTCACAAAATAGATGGCATCATGAGGAAAGAAAAATATGTGGATATATTGAAGCAACATCTCAAGACATCAGTCAGGAAGTTGAAGCTTGGTCGCAAATGGATCTTCCAAATGGACAATGACCCCAAGCATACTGCCAAAGTTGTGGCAAAATGGCTTAAGGACAACAAAGCCAAGGTATTGGAGTGGCCATCACAAAGCCCTGACCTAAATCCTATAGAAAATGTGTGGGCAGAACTGAAAAGGTGTGTGCGAGCAAGGAGGCCTACAAACCTGACTCAGTTACACCAGCTCTGTCAGGAGGAATGGGCCAAAATGCACCCAACTTATTGTGGGAAGCTTGTGGAAGGCTACCCGAAACATTTGACCCAAGTTAAATAATTTAAAGGCAATGCTACCAAATACTAATTGAGTGTATCTAAACTTCTGACCCACTGGGAATGTGATAAAAGAAATAAAAGCTGAAATAAATCATTCTCGTTTTTCACGGATGAAAAACGTACCCAAATTAAACTGCCTGCTACTCGGGCCTAGGAGGTAGGATATGCATATTATTAGTAGATTTGGATAGAAAACACTCTGACGTTTCTAAAACTATTTGAATGATGTCTGTGAGTATAACATAACTCATATGGCAGGCAAAAACCTAAGAAAAATCCAACCAGGAAGTGGGAAATCTGAGGTTGTAGTTTTTTCAAGTGATTGCTTTTACAGTATACAGTGACTTAGGGTTAATTTTGCACTTCCGAAAACTTCCACTGGATGTCAACAGTCTTTAGAACCTTGTTTGAGGATTCTATGGTGAATTTGAAGGGAATAACAGCCCAAGGAAGTAGGTGTCCCATTATAAGGCATGGGTTCAGTCACACGCAGAGACTTGGGAGCGAGCTGAGTTCATATTCATTCCTAAAGAGAACGGATAGGTCCGGTTGGAATTTTATTGAAGATATATGTTAAAAACAACCTAAAGATTGATTCTATACATCGTTTGACATGTTTCTACAAACTGTAGTATAGCTTTTTTGACTTTTCGTCTGGACTAAGTAATTACGCGCGTTGTGGATTTGGATAGTGATCCTAATGCGCGAATAAAATGGATGTATTTGGACATAAAGATAAACTTTATCGAACAGTTTTTGTGGAGCTGGGATTCATGGAAGTGCATTCTGATGAAGATAATCAAAGGTAAGTGAATATATATAATATAATTTCTTAGTTTTATTGACTCCAAGATGGCGGGTTTCTGTTTACTTGTTTTTGGTGTCTTCTGGGCTGTACTCAGATTATTGCAAATTGTGCTTTCGCTGTGAACCTTTTTTGAAATCTGACAAAGCGGTTGCATTTAGGGGAAGTGTATCTATAATTCTGTGCATAACACTTGTATATTGATCAAAGTTTATGATGAGTATTTCTGTAATATGTGTGCTTATTGTGCTCATTCACTGGAAGGTTTGGAGGGAAAACATTTCTGAACATTACGCGCCTGTCACGTCCTGACCAGTAAAGGGGTTATTTGTTATTGTAGTTTGGTCAGGACGTGGCAGGGGGTGTTTGTTTAGAGTGTTTCGGGGTTTGTTGGGCTATGTTCTTATGTAGGAGGGGTGTTTGTGTTATGTGTTTCGGGGTTTGTGGTTAATGTTCTATGTTAGTATATTTCTATGTTCGTTGTAGTCTTTCTATTTCTATGTTTAGTTTATGGGGTTGACCTTCAATTGGAACCAGCTGCTCCTCGTTGCTTCTAATTGAAGGTCCTATTTAAGAGGGGTGTGTTTTCTATGGGATTTTGTGGGTAGTTGTTCCTTGTTTAGTGTTTGTGCACCTGACAGGACTGTTTCGTTTTGTTCTATTTTGTATACGTATTTATTTGTTTCTCCTTCTTCAAAATAAAAAGAAGATTAGTATACATAATCCCGCTGCATTTTGGTCCAATCCTTACGACAACCGTGACAGAGCCAATGTAAAATGTTTTTTTTGGATATAAATATGAACTTTATCGAGCAAAACATACATGTATTGTGTAACATGAAGTCCTATGAGTGCCATCTGATGAAGATCATCAAAGGTTAGTGCTTAATTTTAGCTGTATTTCTGGTTTTTGTGACGTCTCTCCATGCTAGGAAAATGGCTGTGTGGCTTTTCTTGTTTAGGTGGTGTCCTAACATAATCTAATGTTTTGCTTTCGCCGTAAAGCCTTTTTGAAATCGGACAATGTGGTTAGATTAAGAAGAATCTTATCTTTAAAATGGTGTATAATACTTGTATGTGTGAGAAATTTTAATTATGAGATTTTTGCCGTTTGAATTTGGCGCTCTGATTTTTCACTGCCTGTTGTCAAATCGATCCCGCTAACGGGATCCGCCTGTTATTAAGGGGTCACTAAGAGGCTAAGAAGCCTTGTAGGATCAGTCCAACTTTTTTTATTCTGATTTATATAGAATTCAACTTTTAAAATAAAAGCTTTTGAAATTGTCATTAAAACCTGTTGGGGATAGGGGGCAGTATTTGCACGGCCGGATAAAAAACGTACCTGATTTAATCTGGTTACTACTCCTGCCCAGTAACTAGAATATGCATATAATTAGTAGATTTGGATAGAAAACACTCTAAAGTTTCTAAAACTTTTTGAATGGTGTCTGTGAGTATAACAGAACTCATATGGCAGTCAAAACCCTGAGACAAATCCTAACAGGAAGTGGAAATCTGATGTGTGGAATCACTTCAAGCCTTTGCCATTGAAACACACAGGGACTTATTAATCATTTAGCACTTCCTAAGGCTTCCACTAGATGTCAACAGTCTTTACCAAGTGGTTTGAGTCTTCTATGGTAGAAAATGACCCAAAGAGAGGCTTTGGAAGTTGATCACAGGGGGAGGGCCATTACTACTATGACGCGGGCGCCCATGGGAACCCTTTTGTTCCGAAACGTTTAGTAAGACAATGCAATCGTCTGCCTTGAATATTATTGAAGCTCTTGTTGAAAAAGGCCCTAAAGATTTATGTTATACAACGTTTGACATGTTTGAATGAACGTAAATATTTTTTTTTTGCACATTCGTGACGACAAGTCCCGCGCACTTCAGTACATTATGAGTAGCCTTCGGAACGCGCTAACAAGGAACTATTGGGACATAAATTATTAACTTTTTCGAACAAAACTACATTTGTTGTGGACCTGGGATCCCTGAAAGTGCCTTCTGATGAAGATAATCAAAGGTAAGGGAATATTTACAATAGTATATTCGATTTTAGATGGTTCCAAGATGGCGCTAACGTGTATCGCCTAGCCTATTTTTCTGAGCATACCACGTCGTTTATTGCAAAGTGTGATTTCCCAGTAAAGTTATTTTTAAATCTGGCAATGCGGTTGCATTCACGAGATGTTAATATATAATTCTTTGAATGACAATATTACATTTTAACAATGTTTTCGAATAGTAATTTTGTAAATTGTAGCGCTGCGAAGCATTTGGGGGAAAATATTTTCTGAACGTCACGCGCAGATGTAAATTGCTGTTTGTATATATAAATATGAACTTTATCGAACCAAAAATGCATGTATTGTGTAACATGATGTCCTAGGAGGGTCATCTAATGAAGATTGTCAAAGGTTAGTGATGCATTTAACTGTGTTTTGGGTATTTGTGATGCATCTAGTTGCTTTGAAAATGGCAGTGTGATTTTTTTTGGCAGGGTACTGTCATGACGTTGGCCTCTTTGGGTACAGGAAGGACAGTTGACCCCCTCCCCTTTGTACCATCCCCCAACCTACCTTCCCCCCAACCCAGGCCCTGTGTGAAAGAGTTGTAAAAACTATAAGAGGATAATCTCCTACCACATGTTTCATAGAGAGACAAAGGAAATTCTTCCAACTCATATAATTGGAGAACCGAGCGACATGTGTGTTCTGGAGAAGGTATGGAAGATTGGTGAAGAATCCAGTTACGAACTGGTCCGCTTGGTACAATTTTGTGATACTCAGAAGAGACAATATAGCCATATTACCATAAAACTGTTTATATAATAGCCTCAGCTTGAGACTTGCATCATAATGGTTGTATAAAATAAAGATAAAGCTATTTCTAATACATTGAGATGCTATGTACTGATGTTAATGTGATAGAATTGGATTTCTGTACCAAGCTTCACTCAGCCATCGGCACGCCCCCAAGGGACACAGACAGGACCAGGCGTCATTTGACAAGCCTGTTCAAGGGTCACTATAAAACTATACCCTGAGCTACATTTCTCCAGACCAGGCCTCCACTCCATGGCCAATAGGTTTTACCATCCAATTCCTCTACTGAAAGTGAACTATACCACGTGGTTAACTTTTAGACTATTGATACCGACAGAATAAGAACAAGTCTTTGATATTAATTATTAGTCTGCAGCTAAGTAAATTATATCATTGAACGCGAAGACCAACGAGACATCCATCCATAACGACATTAATGAATGTCGCTTTGAAAGATCCATTCTAACCGAGAGAGAGAGAGAGAGAGAGAGAGAGAGAGAGAGAGAACTCTCCATCAGAACGACGCTCCAACAAGGATCCCGGCGACACACTGAGCGTAAATATATATTGATTGCAATTGTTCCCGAATGAGTGAGCCTTCAATTGTCAATATTAATGAACTCTGTGTACCTTCTCAGCTGACCGTTAATGATCCATTGTTCAACAGGCCGACCTGCCTGTTTAGCCCACAAGGGCACATTCCTCTACCAATCCTTTGTGACGATAATTACTGTTTGTATGTTTTCTGTTAATTACTTAGTGTAGTAAATAAATGATTTTAAGACAATTGATGTATGGATGATTTTAGTAAAGACTGGGTTCGTGCAGATACAACAATTTACGACATTTGGAATGAGACTGAACGCGAGGTAAAATACACCATTTAAACCAGAAGATAATCGGCCTATATTATAATATAGGAAAGTTATTAGGAAAATTATAACTTTGTAATCTGAATATTCTCCTTGGTGCTCCGATCTCCTAGTTAATTACAATTAAACGATTAATCAGTTTAATCGCGTGATAATAATTACAGGAAGTTAATTGATAAACATGTCTTCAGTTTAATGGTACCCCAAAGACACGACAGTACTCTCCTAACATAATCTAACGTTTTGCTTTTGCTGTAAAGCCTTTTTGAAATCGGACAACGTGGTTCGATTCAGGAGAGGTGTATCTATAAAATGTTGTAAAATAGTCATATGTTTGAGAAATTGAAGTTATAGCATTTATGAGGTTTTGTATTTCCCGCGACACGATTCCACTGGCTGTTGACTAGGGTGGGACGCAAGCGTCCCACGTTCCCAGACAGGTTAATCGCATTGTCATTTCTAATAAATGTATTTGTATCTTTTAAAATGTTAACTCGTTTGGCATGTATTCATTTTGTGAGGGCTGAGAGATGTTTACAAAGTTTATTTCCCATTAAGTAGTATACTTTATTTGATTTTAACCGGTAGTTGTTTGCTGTCTTCAAAAGTAAAAGATAATATTCCTGCTTAAATTCAGAAATTTAATTTTCTTCTTTACCTTGTAAAGATTTTTTATGGGCTTTTTCAAAAATAGAAATTTTAATTAAAGAAAAATAATTCACTAACTCAAGAGTTAACTTTTGCAGATTATGAAATTATCATTCCCCTAATGTACGCCTTAAAAGCATCCCAAATTATATCGGGGGTTGGCTTTTCTCTTTCCTCTATGTCTACATTTGTAATGGTAAAGGATTTCATTTTTTTTCATTAATTTCGGGTCTTGAAGATGCGCTCAATTCATTCTTCATATTTTGTCGCTAAATGTGTTTTCTGTTGGTGTATTTGGTGTATTTAAGCATGAAAATTATCCGATATCACTACGTATTGGATTTGAGAGCATTTTCTTAAAAGAAAAGGTAGTACATTTTTGAATAGCTTTTCTTACTTTAAGAAAAAAAGGAGGAGTCTTTTGTAGTTAGGAACAGTACTCTCCAGGTGTCCTGTAAATAATTTGTAGAGATGACATTTTTCAGCCTCTTTGGAGGTTCTTTGAATTTGCCAATCTTATTGCTACGTCTGTCAATCTTATTGAATGTATGATTTAGGTTACCTGCTAAATTAATAGTTCCAGTCTGGAATTGATCTATATAATATACGTAGCTTGAATTCTATCTAAAACAACATATTTGCCCCTGCTGGGATATATAATGAAATCTATGTGTTATTTTTCACCATGTCAGGTACAATTCAACATTAGAAAACAGCCTTCTTGGTCCGTGTGCTGGGATATAAGGGAAAACCACATCTGCTGACGATATCTTGAAGTATTCTAGAACAATATTATTTTTTTCCCATCATGGAGCCTGTGCACATTCCATGTAATGGGTTGGACTTTGTTGGTGGTTACTTGTATAAAATAAAGTTAAGAACAAATTATTCTTTTTGATGACGGACTAGAAACAGGGGGTTAACCTGTTAGGGCTAGGGGGCAGTATTTACACGGCCGGATAAAAAACGTACCCGATTTAATCTGGTTACTACTCCTGCCCAGTAACTAGAATATGCATATAATTATTGGCTTTGGATAGAAAACACCCTAAAGTTTCTAAAACTGTTTGAATGGTGTCTGTGAGTATAACAGAACTCATATGGCAGGCCAAAACCTGAGAAGATTCCATGCAGGAAGTGGCCTGTCTGACAAGTTGTTGTTCATCTTGGCTCTTTTTATTGAAGACTGAGGATCTTTGCTATAACGTGACACTTCCTACGGCTCCCATAGGCTCTCAGAGCCCGGGGAAAAGCGGAATGATATCGAGGCAGCCTCTGGCTGAAACACATTATCGCGTTTGGCAAGTGGCCGATCAGAGTACTATGGGATTAGGCGCGTGCCCGAGTCGACCCCATGCTTTATTTTCTTTCGTCTGTTTACCTAAACGCAGATTCCCGGTCGGAATATTATCGCTTTTTTACGAGAAAAATGGCATAAAAATTGATTTTAAACAGCGGTTGACATGCTTCGAAGTACGGTAATGGAATATTTAGAATTTTTTTGTCACGAAATGCGCCATGCTCGTCACCCTTATTTACCCTTTCGGATAGTGTCTTGAACGCACGAACAAAACGCCGCTATTTGGATATAACAATGGATTATTTGGGACCAAACCAACATTTGTTATTGAAGTAGAAGTCCTGGGAGTGCATTCTGACGAAGAACAGCAAAGGTAATAACATTTTTCTTATAGTAAATCTGACTTTGGTGAGTGCTAAACTTGCTGGGTGTCTAAATAGCTAGCCCTGTGATACCGGGCTATCTACTGAGAATATTGCAAAATGTGCTTTCACCGAAAAGCTATTTTAAATTCGGACATATCGAGTGCATAGAGGAGTTCTGTATCTATAATTCTTAAAATAATTGTTATGTTTTTTGTGAACGTTTATCGTGAGTAATTTAGTAAATTCACCGGCAGTGTTCGGTGGGAATGCTAGTCACATGCTAGTCACATGCTAATGTAAAAAGCTGGTTTTTGATATAAATATGAACTTGATTGAACAAAACATGCATGTATTGTATAACATAATGTCCTAGGGTTGTCATCTGATGAAGATCATCAAAGGTTAGTGCTGCATTTAGCTGTGGTTTGGGTTTATGTGACATTATATGCTAGCTTGAAAAATGGGTGTCTGATTATTTCTAGCTGGGTACTCTGGTGACATAATCTAATGTTTTGCTTTCGTTGTAAAGCCTTTTTGAAATCGGACAGTGTGGTTAGATTAACGAGAGTCTTGTCTTTAAAATGGTGTAAAAAAGTCATATGCTAGCCCATAGAGGTTAACTGCCTTGTTCAGGGGCAGAACGACTGATTTTTACCTTGTCAGCTCAGGGATTCGATCTTGCAACCTTTTGGTTACAAGTCCAGCGCTCTAACCACTAGGCTACCTGCCGCCCCACCTCATATGCGGTGAACTTCTGACCTTATTCATAGATCATTTATAACATATTACTAACACATTCAATGAGACATCATTGATTCGCTTAGTTATGCACATTCAGGGATGCAGCATAGGTCCAAATAGCTTGTCATGTGCTCACACGCCTGTTTAGTGAGACACTGTGCATCACTCAACACCTCTGCCATATTGTCCCAGAGCCCCTCCCCACTGTCCTTCACTCAACACCCCAGCCTCCCCAACCATGCTGTCCAAATAATGATCTGCTCTTCCTCTTCTGGCTGCTTCCCAAGGATGTGCAGCGGCAGGAGCTGGGGTTCGGCCCCTACGGAGGTGTACGTCTTCATTATGACTGTCACAGCAGTCCAGGGGCCTTTCAGCACCACACACACACACATACAGCCTCAGACACACTCACACTCTCACGCACGGTTCTCTTGATGCAGGTGTGACTTTGGGTCTGGGCCAGTGTGCCCGATTGGGGTATGATATCACTGGATGATGTACGTGTCAACACAGGACAGACCTGTAAATCTGTGGGTTTAATGACTGCTTACAAACACACACAGGACCTCTGCCAAGTTTGTATCTCTGACACATGCTGGAATCTCTAATAGTGTCCCTTTGTTTCTACACAGACACCTTTTTCCATCATTTAGTTTACCACAAAGAAGAGAGAACAGACTTTGGCTCAGATTTCACTCCCATAGATATTAATTAAGTTCCAAGAGTATTGGAATGAAATCCCAACCTTGGAGCCGGCCTTATTATTCAATATCAGCCCATAACTGGCAGATGCTGCTGTAAGAATACTGAAGAACGCTGGCCACTGCCACCCCTTAGAGCTGGCTGCCTGTGTTATGGCTCATGCACGGAGACACACACAGACAAACCCACAAGCACACTGGAGGAAAAGGAAAATGGAGGGTTTCATTGCAGCATTAACCTGTTGAGGGTAGGGGGCAGTATTGACACGGCTGGATAAAAAACGTACCCGATTTAATCTGGTTACTACTCCTGCCCAGTAACTAGAATATGCATATAATTATTTGCTTTGGATAGAAAACACTCCAAAGTTTCTAAAACTGTTTGAATGGTGTCTGTGAGTATAACAGAACTCAAATGGCAGGTCAAAACCTGAGAGATTCCTTTACAGGAAGTGGCCTGTCTGACCATTTATTGTCTTTCTTTGACATCTCATTCCATTACAAAGGATCTCTGCGGTAACGTGACACTTCCCACGGCTCCAATAGGCTCTCAGAGCCCGGGAAAAACCTGAATGTCGTCATTCCAGCCCCAGGCTGAAACACATTATCGCCTTTCTCAAGTGGCCGATCAAGGGACTGTGGGCTTAGGCGCGTGCACTGGCCGCCCCCGTCTTTGTCTTTTTTCCTCTGTTTACCGAAAAGGAGATTCCCAGTCGGAATATTATCGCTTTTTTACGAGATAAATTGCATAAAAATTGATTTTAAACAGCGGTTGACATGCTTCGAAGTACGGTAATGGAATATTTAGAATTTTTTTGTCACGAATTGCGCCATGCGCACGACCCTGATTTACCATTTCGGATAGTTTCTGGAACGCACGAACAAAACGCCGCTTTTTGGATATAACGATGGATTATTTGGGACCAAACCAACATTTGTTATTGAAGTAGAAGTCCTGGGAGTGCATTCTGACGAAGACAACAAAGGTAATAACATTTTTTTATAGTAAATCTGATTTTGGTGAAGGCTAAACTTGCTGGGTGTCTAAATAGCTAGCCCGTGGTGGCTGGGCTATGTACTTAGAATATTGCAAAATGTGCTTTCACCAAAAAGCTATTTTAAAATCGGACATATCGATTGCATAGAGGAGTTCTGTATCTATAATTCTTTAACCTGTTAGGGCTAGGGGGCAGCATTGACACGGCTGGATAAAAAACATACCCGATTTAATCTGGTTACCACTCCTACTCAGTAACTAGAATATGCATATACTTATTACATATGGATAGAAAACACCCTACATTTTCTAAAACTGTTTGAATGGTGTCTGTGAGTATAACAGAACTCAAATGGCAGGTCAAAACCTGAGAGATTCCTTTACAGGAAGTGGCCTGTCTGACCATTTCTGGAACTTCTTTGCCATCTCTATCATTTACTAAGGATCTCTGCTCTAACGTGACACTTCCCACGTCGTCCATAGGCTCTCATAGCCCGGGAAAAAAGAGAATGTCGTTATTCCAGCCCCAGGCTGAAACACATTATCGCCTTTCTCAAGTGGCCCATCAAGAGACACTAGCTTATGCGCGTGACCCCGACCGCCCCCGCCTTTGGGATTTTTTCCTCTGTTTGCCGAAAAGGAGATTCCCTGTCGGAATTTTACCGCTTTTCTACGAGAAAAATGACGTAAAAATTGATTTTAAACAGCGGTTGACATGCTTCGACGTACGGCAATTGAATACTTTGAATTTTATTGTCAGGAATTGCGCCAAGCGCGCGACACTTCTTTACTATTTCGGATAGTGTCTGGAACGCACGAACAAAACGCCGCTATTCGGATATAACGATGGATTATTTTGGACCAAACCAACATTTGTTATTGAAGTAGACGTCCTGGGTGTGCATTCTGACGAAGACAACAAAAGGTAATGACATTTTTATAATAGTAAATCTGATATTGGTGAGTGCTAAACTTGCCGGGTGTCTAAATAGCGAGCCCGTGATGCCTGGGCTATATACTTAGAATATTGCAAAATGTGCTTTCACCAAAAAGCTATTTTAAAATCGGACATATCGAGTGCATAGAGGAGGTCTGTATCTATAATTCTTAAAATAATTGTTATGCTTTTTGTGAACGTTTATCGTGAGTAATTTAGTAAAATGTTAGCGAATTCCCCGTAAGTTTGCGGGGGGTATGCTAGTTCTGAACGTCACATGCTAATGTAAAAAGCTGGTTTTTGATATAAATATGAACTTGATTGAACAAAACATGCATGTATTGTATAACATAATGTCCTAGGGTTGTCATCTGATGAAGATCATCAAAGGTGAGTGCTGCATTTAGCTGTCTTCTGGGTTTTGGTGACATTATATGCTGGCTTGAAAAATGGGTGTCTGATTATTTCTGGCTTGGTACTCTGCTGACATAATCTAATGTTTTGCTTTCGTTGTAAAGCCTTTTTGAAATCGGACAGTGTGGTTAGATTAACGAGAGTCTTATCTTTAAATGGCTGTAAAATAGTCATATGTTTGAGAAATTGAAGTAATAGGATTTTGAAGATTTTGAAAATCGCGCCACAGGCTGGCAGTGGATGTTACGTAGGTGGGACGAATTCGTCCCGCCGGTCCCATAGAGGTTAAATAATTGTTATGCTTTTTGTGAACGTTTATCGTGAGTAATTTAGTAAATTGTTAGCAAATTCCCCTGCTAGTTCTGAACGTCACATGCTAATGTAAAAAGCTGTTTTTTGATATAAATATGAACTTGATTGAACAAAACTTGATTGAACAAAACATGCATGTATTGTATAACATAATGTCCTAGGGTTGTCATCTGATGAAGATCATCAAAGGTTAGTGCTGCATTTAGCTGTCTTCTGGGTTTTTGTGACATTATATGCTAGCTTGAAAAATGGGTGTCTGATTATTTCTGGCTTGGTACTCTGCTGACATAATCTAATGTTTTGCTTTCGTTGTAAAGCCTTTTTGAAATCGGACAGTGTGGTTAGATTAACGAGAGTCTTGTCTTTAAATAGCTGTAAAATAGTCATATGTTTGAGAAATTGAAGTAATAGGATTTTTAAGGTTTTGAAAATCGCGCCACAGGCTTAAAGTGGCTGTTACGTAGGTGGGACGAATTCGTCCCGCCTAGCCCATAGAGGTTAAAGACAAGACTCTCCTTTATCTAACCACACTGTCCGATTTCAAAAAGGCTTTACAGCGAAAGCAAAACATTAGATTATGTCAGCAGAGTACCAAGACAGAAATAATCAGACACCCATTTTTCAAGCTAGCATATAATGTCACAAAAACCCAGAAGACAGCTAAATGCAGCACTAACCTTTGATGATCTTCATCAGATGACACACCTAGGACATTATGTTATACAATACATGCATGTTTTGTTCAATCAAGTTCATATTTATATCAAAAAACAGCTTTTTACATTAGCATGTGACGTTCAGAACTAGCATACCCCCCGCAAACTTCCGGGGAATTTGCTAACAATTTACTAAATTACTCACGATAAACGTTCACAAAAAGCATAACAATTATTTTAAGAATTATAGATACAGAACTCCTCTATGCACTCGATATGTCCGATTTTAAAATAGCTTTTTGGTGAAAGCACATTTTGCAATATTCTAAGTACATAGCCCAGCCATCACGGGCTAGCTATTTAGACACCCGGCAAGTTTAGCCTTCACCAAAATCAGATTTACTATTATAAAAGTTTGATTACCTTTTGTTGTCTTTGTCAGAATGCACTCCCAGGACTGCTACTTCAATAACAAATGTTGGTTTGGTCCAAAATAATCCATCGTTATATCCGAATAGCGGCGTTTTGTTCGTGCGTCCCAGACACTATCCGAAATGGTAAATCAGGGTCGCGCGCATGGCGCAATTCGTGACAAAAAAAATTCTAAATATTCCATTACCGTACTTCGAAGCATGTCAACCGCTGTTTAAAATCAATTTTTATGCAATTTATCTCGTAAAAAAGCGATAATATTCCGACCGGGAATCTCCTTTTCGGCAAACAGAGGAAAAATCACAAAGACGGGGGCGGCCAGGGCACACGCCTAAGCCCACATTCCCTTGATTGGCCACTTGAGAAAGGCGATAATGTGTTTCAGCCTGGGGCTGGAATGACGACATTCAGGTTTTTCCCGGGCTCTGAGCCCCCATGGAAGACGTAGGAAGTGTCACGTTAGAGCAGAGATCCTTTGTAAAAGATAGAGATGGCAAAGAAGTTCAAGAAATGGTCAGAAAGACCACTTCCTGTAAAGGAATCTCTCAGGTTTTGACCTGCCATTTGAGTTCTGTTATACTCACAGACACCATTCAAACAGTTTTAGAAACTTTTGAGTGTTTTCTATCCAAAGTCAATAATTATATGCATATTCTAGTTACTGGGCAGGAGTAGTAACCAGATTAAATCGGGTACGTTTTTTATCCAGCCGTGAAAATACTGCCACCTAGCCATAACAGGTTAAAATCCCCAGCTACAGTAAATGCAGCCTCAGGATATGTGGTTTCCAGTTTACATAGAGTCCAATGAAGTTCTTTCAGGGCCGTTGAGGTGTCTGTTGGGGTGGGGATGTACACGACTGTGATTATAATTGAAGAGAATTCTCTTGGTAGATAATGCGGTCAGCATTTAATTGTAAGGAATTCTAGGTCAGGTGAACAAAAGAACTTGAGTTCCTGTATGTTGTTATGATCACACCACGACTCGTTAATCATAAGGCATACACCCCTGCCCTTCTTCTTACCAGAGAGATGTTTGTTTCTGTCGGCGCAATGCGTGAAGAAACCAGGTGGCTGTACCGACTCTGATAACGTATCCCGAGTGAGCCATGTTTCCGTGAAACAGAGAATGTTACAATCTCTGATGTCTCTCTGGAAGACACTGGACGTTGGCTAGTAGTATACTTGGGAGCGGTGGGTGATGTGCCCGTCTACGGAGCCTGACCAGGAGACCGCTCCGTCTGCCCCTTCTACGGCGCCGTTGTTTTAGGTCGCCTGCTGGGATCCGATCCATTGTCCTGGGTGGTGGACCAATCAGAGGATCCGCTTTGGGAAAGTCGTATTCCTGGTCGTAATGTTGGTAAATTGACGTTGCTCTTATATCTTATATCTCTGAAACTGCAAACACTTTGCCACCATGGCCTTTTTTGCCTTTACCTCCCTTATCTCACCTCATTTGCTCACATTGTATATAGACTTTTTTTCTACTGTATTATTGACTCTGTTTGTTTTACTCCATGTGTAACTCTGTGTTGTTGTATGTGTCGAACTGCTTTGCTTTATCTTGGCCAGGTCGCAATTGTAAATGAGAACGTGTTCTCAACTTGCCTACCTGATTAAAACCTCTTGGGGATCTTATCCCGGTATTGGGATTTATTGTCAAGAGACCATGGCGGGAAATTCAAAACTGCAAGAATCGAATAATTTCAATTTCTCAAACAATCAACTATTTTTCACAATTTGAAAGATAAACATCTCCTAAATCCAATCACATTGTCCGATTTCAAAGAGGCTTTACGGCGAAAGCATAAAGTTAGGTTCTGTTAGGAGAGTACATTGAAAATAGCTGTGTGTAATGTTTTGTCAATTCAAAGACAGGCGTCACCAAAAGCAGATAACCAGCTAAAATTATGCACTAACCTTTGACAATCTTCCTCAGATGACACTCCTAGGACATTATGTTATACAATACATGCATTTTTGTTCCATCAAGTTCATATTTATATCCAAAAACAGCATTTTACAGTAGTGGTGAAATTCAGATTTTTTTTTCCCCTCAAATGCTTCCGGTGAACAACGTTACAATTTACAAAATTACTATTCGAAAACATTGGTAAATTATAATATTGTCATTCAAATAATTATAGTTTAACATTTCGTAAATGCTACTGCATTGCCAGATTTCAAAATAACTTTACTGGGAAATCACACTTTGCAATAAACGGGGTGCTGTGCTAAGAACAATAGGCTAGGATATACAGGTTAGCACCATCTAATATCAATAATACTATTGTCAATAATCCCTTACCTTTGATTATCTTCATCCATTGGCACTTCCAGGAATCCCAGGTCCACAACAAATGTGGTTTCTTTCGACAAAGTTCCAAATTTATGTCCAAATAACTCCAAGTTATTCCATGTTGATAGCGCTTCGGTAGGCTCCTCAAAAGTAGGGCGGGGGGGGGGGGGGGGAGTCACGACGAAAAGTAAAAAAAAAAAAATCTATTTACGTTCATTCAAACATGTCAAACGTTGATTAGCATCAATCTTTAGGCCCATTTTTTATCTGAAACATCAGTAATGTTTCATCCCGACCTCTCCTGTGTCTTGAAAAACGTTTTTGAAAAAATGTCTCGCCTCACATGAACTCACATGAATGCGCAGGTGCGGGCAATAATGAAGTGACGACATCCCAGGGACGTCAACTTCTCTTCCTTGTCATCCAGTCTCTGTTCATCATAGACGCTTCAAACAACTTTATAAAGATCGTTGACATCTAGTGGAAGCCGTGGGAAGTGCGAAATGAATCCTTTCTCACTGTGTGATCTATTAACAATGACTCGAAAAAATAGTACAGCCACAAAATTATTTTGTTTTTCTCAGGTTTTTGCCTGCCATATGAGTTTTGTTATACTTACAGACACCATTCAAACAGTTTTAGAAAATTCAGAGTGTTTTCTATCCAAATCTGGTAATAATATGCATATCCTAGCTTCTGAGTTGGTGTAGGAGGCAGTTAAAAATGTTTTTTTCAAAATTCTCAATACTGCCCCCTAGCCCCAACAGGTTAAATAAAGGTGAAATAAAATAAATAAATACATATCCAATAGTTCCTCCCGGCTGTATGTAATGACACTTAAGATTTCCTGGGGTAACAGTGTAAGAAATAATACATAAAAAAACAAAATACTGCATAGTTTCCTAAGAACGCGAAGCAAGGCGGCCATATTTGTCGGCACTGGAATTTTCATATTATTAGATTCAGATTAGATTTTTATGAGTTATAGCATGGCAGCTCATCAAGAGCATCCACTTTGCTGCCCTCATGTCATTTCCCTTCACAACATCTTCATGTGTGTGCTCAGCTACGCACTCATGGTGGGCTGTGCTACACACAGAGTGGTGAGAGGAAGAGAGAGCAATAGAGAGAGAAGGAACCTGAATGTTCTTGAGTTTGTTATGGAAAAGAGAGATGTTTGGGACACATTCTTTATTAACAAAGGACACATTAGCTCCTCCATCCCTTTGCAGGGGTGGGGGAAAAACAGTGGGCGCTGTCACACGAGGTGCTGGTCTCTCTGCCATCCTCTCCACCTCTCCACCTCATGGTCGTCATCTCATCTGGCTGCCCCTAGGCCGCCAGGGTGACGAAATGAAGAACTCTCTCGCTGGTGGGGCAGCTGTCTTCTCTGGTTGCTGCCGGAGGGGCGGGGTGCGCTCTTGGTGCAACGGATGCTGCTGCTCGCCTTACTCTCTGTCTAACCGTAGTCCCAGGTCTACTATTGACGGTGGAGCGAGGAGGCTCTTTTAAAGCCTCTCTAGACCCTCCTGCCAAAGGCAGGTGTCTAGCTAGCTGCTTCTTCTCCTCCTCTAGCTCCCTAAAACGCACCGTTGCATCTTTGATGGCGGCTACAAAGAGGCCGCTGTCAGAGATGGGGGGCGCGTTCAATAGGGCGGCTTTGTTGGTCTTTTTCATAGCTGGCATAGACAGCCAGAGGTGTCGTTCCACTACCACCGGTGGCCATGGACCTCCCCGTGTATACAGCCGACGCCTGTGTGAGCTGGGGGATGGCGCCGGAATCCTCAACGTTTCTTCTATCTCCCCTCCTGCCAGCTCCGTCTTACCTGTGGTGAGAGGGGACAGAGGCCGCCAGGAGGGCAATATTGTTAGCTGCTGCTACAGCTTGCACACCTAGAGTGAAGGACTTCCCTACCAGCTGGGCTGTGAATCTGTCCTTCGTTGTGGGTAACGTGGGTTTCTTGGACGACGGCCAGGAGCTAGAACCTGGGACGAGGTACGCAGCCAGGGTGTCCTCGAGCCTAGGGATCTCCTGAGGCCGTTCTCCATCCACTCTGGTGAATGGGATGTACGCCTTTGCCGGCGCCATGGCTGTTAAAGGCGACTCCCATGCACCTTCCACATACTTTGCAAGTGAGGGCATGGCAGGTGCCAACTGCACAGCCGCCCGTCTCGGTCTAGAGTAAGGGCCGCCCACCATCATGTCCACCTCCGGGTTGGGGGGAATGGGGGGCAGTGCAGTCTCTAGGCTGGCAAAAAGCTCAATGAGCCCTGTAAAATCTGAGCACAAATAGGCCATTGCATAGGAGGCGGCTGCTGAGAAGTCAGAGTCTGTCTCTTCCTCGCCCAAGGATGTGAAATTCCCCTCGCTCTCCCTAGGGAGGGAGGTCATTTCAGCTTCGGTTGGTAGACTGGGATTTTCCAGAGAAAAGCCCAGACACTTCCCAACATCCTTGTCATCATATGATGCCTCAGAATCTGAGGCTAGCAAAGACATGGCGTCTTCCAGAGGGAGATCCCCTTTGAAAAATTCCCAACGCTGTTTTCTCTCCTTTAAAGAAAGGAGGGTGCAGCTAGGGCATTCCGGGGTATCTGTGAGACCGCCCCTTGCATGCTGCGAACCCAAACACACAAAACATAAGTCGTGTGGGTCCTTAGCCGCCATAGTGGAGCAGCGACACAGAGCTCTTAAAAGAGCTTTTGGGGGTAGAAAAGGCGTGCTCATGAAGGACAAAGTCGAGACCAGGAAATCAGCGGCGGGTTCGTCCTGAGTCTTCTCGCTTCTCTCTAGGCATCTTCAGGCCAGTCCTGTAGCTGAAGATAATGGGAGGCTGATTGAGGGGAAGCGTCCCCTTACATAGGGACACCTGTACTCCTATTGGCTGCAGGTATGTGCATATTTTTTCCTCAGGCTATTCGCTGCCTAGGTAAACCACTAGGAGCAGAGCTCTCCTATGGGGTGGAGCTCCACAATATAGAACAGCGTAAACACACACATCCCTGGGTTGCTCCTCCTTCCAGTTCGTTGCAGCTAGCGACTGGAACGAGCTTCAAAAAACTGTTTTGGACAGTTTTAT
>NC_138294.1:38131606-38439106 GCF_965601325.2 Salmo salar | reverse complement strand
GTTGTTCAGCTGAACATTTCAACAATATACAGATTGTATGCAGCTGAGTAGGGATATATGAATGCTGTTCTTAAGCACAACGCAAGCGGAGTGACTGGATACAGCAATTAACTGTGGTACATTGGCCATATACCACAAACTCTCGAGGTGCCTTATTGCTATTATAAACTGGTTACCAACGTAATTTGTTTTTGGTAACCAGTTTATAATAGCAATAAGGCACCTCAGGGGTTTGTGATATATGGCCAATATACCATGGGCTGTGTCCAGGCACTCCGCGTTGCATCATGCGTAAGAACAGCCCTTAGCCGTGGTATATTGGCCATATACCACAGCTCCTCATGCCTTATTGCTTAAATATACCACAGCTTTCAGCCAATCAGCATTCAGAGCTCAAACCACACAGTTTATAATAGCTGTTAGAGTACAGTCTATTTCAGTGAAATGCTGGGTCATCCGAGTCCGGCCTGGGAGGGAGTGATGTGTCTCTGCTGCTTCTGCAGCCAGAGATACTGGATATAATGACGAGATGCTTGTGTCTCCACCCTAACAATTGGATTCGTTGACCACAACGTGGAACGGCGGGCTATCAAGCTCCCACCTATTCCTCTCTTTGGATTGGTGGATACATCTCGTTATTTTAATACATTTTTAAATATTCAATGAGGGGTATTGACGTATTAAATGGAGAGTGAGATGCTATGCTACCCTCATGAATATGCATAGATCATCTCGAATTTAAACAGGGACAACTCCGATATAAAGTGTTTTTTCTCAAAGTTGCTGGGATGTCACTTGCATCACATTTATATCAATACACTCGTAACAACCTAAGCATTAACAAACTTCTACTCGATCAAATAAGCCTCATGTATCAAAATAACAATACATTTTTATCTTGACTAAATTCAACGCTCTCTCATTGACCCCTATACAAAAACTCCTCACTTGGCAGTATGCCAAGTTATTTTCACTTGGACAGATTTTGGAATGAGTAGAACTTCTCACTCTGCCTCTTCCTCTCCACTGCAGTTCAGTCAGGACCAGGAAGTGATGTGAGAAGAAGCGATGTCAGAGAAATGGCCCAAAAAATGACTTTAAAAAGAATCTCACTTCTTTCTCTCTCTCTCTCTCTCTCTCTCTCTCTCTCTCTCTCTCTCTCTCTCTCTCTCTCTCTCTCTCTCTCTCTCTCTCTCTCTCTCTCTCTCTCTCTCTCTCTCTCTCTCTCTCTCTCTCTCTCCAGTCTGCCCATTTCTTCGACATGATGGAGAAGATGGAGGTAAGCATGAAACTCCTGCCGTCTGTGTCTGTCTGATTAATAACCCAGAATCCTCCAGGTGACAACAGAACTGATAATAAGGTCACGGGTCAAAGGTTACCATGAGGTCATCAGGGGGTTCATGACCTTTGACACTTCCCAGAATGCATTGTCAGTCATTATATATAGCAACAAGGTTTCAGAACCACTCACTCTACACTCTTACTACTATGCTTTTAATATTCTCTTATTTGTGCTTTCTAACGCTTACAATCCTTATTCTCATAAATCACAACTCCAAACATCTCACCCTCATAAATATCCAACATCCTTTCCCTAAACCTCTATCCCTTACATCCTAACCCCTTGCCTCCAAATCACACCATACCGACCTACCCAATCCCCCAACCCACTGCCCCTGACCTCTAACATCTACCCCATACATGGCACGTATAACCCCTAACTCCCCTAAGCAGGTACCAGAGGTAACAGAAAAAACAGTGGCTGGTCCTCAGAGACTGAAGGTGTGGACAGCCTACCTACCTGTCTGTCTGTCTGTCTGTCTGTCTGTCTGTCTGTCTGTCTGTCTGTCTGTCTGTCTGTCTGTCCTCATATCCATCCGTTCACTGAATGTACTGTATATAGTGGAAATTGACTATGAATGACTTTCATACCTCTTTATTTACAAACTCATATTCTCTGTTGTCATTCATTCATTTAGACGGTCCTTATCCCATTCACCAATGATTTGAAAAGTCAAGTAAAGTTTATTTGAGATTTTAGTTCAGACAGTAATGCATGTGAGTTTGCTTGTCTTTGTGGTGTAAAAACATAAAGCACTAATTTATTCATTCTACATTGTTACAAGAGAAAGACAAAAAACACCTCATGGTCATATTTATTTTGTGTCGAGCTCATCTTGTCCTTTGTGTTAGCTGCTTTTCAAATCTTTGTACAGACTACTGTGTGTGTGTGTTGTATGTACAGCCGAACCTGATTCCACTCTCTCTTACAGGATGACTACATCCCATACCCCAGGATAGAGGAGGTACATCAGCAAACTGATTACATGCAGACATACTGACACACACACACACACACACACACACACTCACACACACACACACACACACACACACACACACACACACACACACACACACACACACACACACAGATGATGGTTCTTACTCTGTTATTTGTCTCTCCCCAGGTGCTGGAGAGGGGTGGTCCGTACCCCCAGGTGATCCTGCCAGAGTTTGGGGGATACTGGATCGAGGACCCTGACGCCCTCGTCCCCACACCCCCTTCTCAGTACCCCAGCCTGTGTGACAGGGGGGACGGCGGAGGGGGAGGAGAAGGGGAAGAGGGGGACGCTGCCCTAGTGGGTTATGGGTACCGGCTGGAGAGTAACGACGCAGCACGCGCCTACAGGAAGCACTTCCTGGGCAAGGTCAGTGCCATGGGAACACATCACTTTTTTCTCTGACCTGTAACATGGCAATAATTTAAATACTGTGCTGCCTAATGTGCGTCTCAAAATGCACCCTATTCCCAATATGCATTCAGAGTGTATTCACACCACTTGACTTTTTCAATATTTTGTTGTGTTACGAAGTGGGATTAAAATGTATTTAATTGTCATTTTTTTGTCAACGATCTACATAACATACTCTGTAATGTTGGCGGCAGCTAGCCTAGTGGTTAGAGTGTTGGGCCAGTAACCAAAAGTTTGCTGGATCAAATCCCCGATCTAACGAGGTAAAAATCTGTCATTTTGCCCCTGAACTGTTCCCCAGTAGGCCGTCATTGTAAATGAGAATTAGTTCTTAACTGACTTGCCTAGGTAAATAAAGGTTACACATGTTAAAGTGGATTAAAATTCTAACATTTGTAAAAAAATATATATGTATATGAATTTTATTAGATATTTATTCAACTCCCTGAGCCGCCTGCTATAGACCACCCTCGGCCCCCAGCTGTGCTCTGGACACCATATGTGAACTGATTGTCTATCTTCAGAGCTCATGCTGCTAGGTGACCTAAACTGGGACATGCTTAACACCCCAGCCATCCTACAATCCAAGCTTGATGCCCTCAATCTCACACAAATTATTAATGAACTCACCAGGTACCACCCGAAAGCCGTAAACACGGGCACCCTCATAGATATCATCCTAACCAACTTGCCCTCTAGATACACCTCTGCTGTCTTCAAACAAGATCTCAGCGATCACTGCTTCATTGCCTGCATCCGTAATGGGGTAGCGGTCAAATGACCTCCACTCATCACTGTCAAACGCTCCCTGAAACATTTCAGCGAGCAAGCCTTTCTAATCGACCTGGCCCGGGTATCCTGGAAGGATATTGACCTCATCCCGTCAGTAGAGGATGCCTGGTTATTTTTTTTAAATGCCTTCCTCTCCATCTTAAATAAGCATGCCCCATTCAAGAAATTTAGAACCAGGAACAGATATAGCCCTTGGTTTTCTCCAGACCTGACTGCCCTTAAACAACACAAAAATATATCCTGTGGCGTTCTGCATTAGCATCGAACAGCCCCCGTGATATGCAACTTTTCAGGGAAGTTAGAAACCAATATACACAGGCAGTTAGAAAAGCCAAAGCTAGCTTTTTCAAGCAGAAATTTGCTTCCTGAAACACAAACTCAAAAAAGTTCTGGGACACTGTAAAGTTCATGGAGAATAAGAACACCTCCTCCCAGCTGCCCACTGCACTGAGGATAGGAAACTCTATCACCACCAATAAACCCACTATAATTGAGAATTTCAATAAGCATTTCTCTACGGCTGACCATGCTTTCCACCTGGCTACCCCTACCGCAGTCAACAGCACTGCACCCCCCACAGCTACTCGCCCAAGCCTTCCCCATTTCGCCTTCTCCCAAATCCATTCAGCTGATGTGCTGAAAGAGCTGCAAAATCTGGACCCCTACAAATCAGCCGGGCTAGAAAATCTGGACCCTTTCTTTCTAAAATGATCTGCCGAACTTGTTGCAACCCCTATTACTAGCCTGTTCAACCTCTCTTTCGTGTTATCTGAGATTCCCAAAGATTGGAAAGCAGCTGCTGTCATCCCCCTCTTCAAAGGAGGGGACACTCTTGACCCAAACTGCTACAGACCTATATCTATCCGACCCTGCCTTTCTAAGGTCTTTGAAAGCCAAGTCAACAAACAGATTACCGACCATTTCGAATCCCACCGCACTTTCTCCGCTATGCAATCTGGTTTCAGAGCTGGTCATGGGTGCACCTCAGCCACGCTCAAGGACCTAAACGATATCGTAACCGCCATCGATAAGAAACAATACTGTGCTGCCGTATTCATTGACCTGGCCAAAGCTTTCGACTCTGTCAATCACCACATCCTCATCGGCAGACTCAATAGCCTTGGATTCTCAAATGATTGCCTCGCCTGGTTCACCAACTACTTCTCTGATAGAGTTCAATGTGTCAAATCGGAGGGCCTGTTGTCCGGACCTCAGGCAGTCACTATGGGGGTGCCACAGGGTTCAATTCTTGGGCCAACTCTTTTCTCTGTATACATCAATGATGTCGCTCTTGCTGCTGGTGAGTCTCTGATCCACCTCTACGCAGACGACACCATTCTGTATAATTCTGGCCCTTCTTAGGACACTGTGTTAACAACCCTCCAGACGAGCTTCAATGCCATACAACTCTCCTTCCGTGGCCTCCAACTGCTCTTAAATACAAGTAAAACTAAACGCATGCTCTTCAACCGATCGCTGCCTGCACCTGCCCGCCTGTCCAGCATCACTACTCTGGACGGTTCTGACTTAGAATATGTGGACAACTACAAATACGTAGGTGTCTGGTTAGACTGTAAACTCTCCTTCCAGACTCGCATCAAACATCTCCAATCCAAAGTTAAATCTAGAATTTACTTCCTATTTCGCAACAAAGCATCTTTTACTCATGCTGCCAAACATACCCTCGTAAAACTGACCATCCTACCGATCCTCGACTTCGGCGATGTCATTTACAAAATAGCCTCCAATACCCTACTCAACAAACTGGATGCAGTCTATCACAGTGTCATCCGTTTTGTCACCAAAGCCCCATATACTACCCACCACTGCGACCTGTACGCTCTCGTTGGCTGGCCCTGGCTTCATACTTGTCGCCAAACCCACTGGCTCCAGGTCATCTACAAGACCCTGCTAGATAAAGTCCCCCCTTATCTCCACTCACTGGTCACCATAGCAGCACTCTCTGGTCACCCCCAAAGCCAATTCCTCCTTTGGCTGTCTCTCTTTCCAGTTCTTTGGTGCCAATGACTGGAACGAACTACAAAAATCTCTGAAACTGGAAACACTTATCTTCCGTACTCTATTTATTTATTTATTTATTTTGCTCCTTTGAACCCCATTATTTCTATTTCTACTTTCTTCTACTACAAATCTCCCATTCCAGTGTTTTACTTGCTATTGTCACGTCCTGACCAGTAAAAGGGGTTGTTTGTTATTGTAGTTTGGTCAGGGCGTGGCAGGGGGGTGTTTGTTTTATGTGTTTCGGGGTTTTTTGGTTAATGTTCTATGTTAGTATATTTCTATGTTCGTTCTAGTTTTTCTATTTCTATGTTTAGTTTATTGGGTTGACCTTCAATTGGAGGCAGCTGTTCTTCGTTGCCTCTAATTGAAGGTCCTATTTAGTAGGGATGTTTTTTCATGGGTTTTTGTGGGTAGTTGTTCCATGTGTAGCTGTATGCCTCACAGGACTGTTTCTTCGTCGTTGTTTTTATTCAAGTGTTTTGTTTCGTTTTCTTCTCAATAAATAAGAAGATGAGTTTACACATTCCCGCTGCGCCTTGGTCCCATCAGTACGACGAACGTGACAGCTATATTGTATTTACTTTGCCACCATGGCCTTTTTGCCTTTACCTCCCTTATCTCACCTCATTTGCTCACATTGTATATAGACTTATTTTTCTACTGTATTATTGACTGTATGTTTGTTTTACTCCATGTATAACTCTGTGTTGTATGTGTCGAACTGCTTTGCTTTATCTTGGCCAGGTCGCAATTGTAAATGAGAACTTGTTCTCAACTTGCCTACCTGGTTAAATAAAGGTTAAATAAATAAATAAATAAAATAGAATAGAATCACCTTTGGCAGCGATAACAGCTGTGAGTTTTTCTGGGTAAGTCTCTAAGAGCTTTCCACACTTGGATTGTGCAACATTTGGCCTTTATTCTTTTAAACATTCTGCATGCTCTGTCAAATTGGTTGTTGTCAAATTATTTTCAAAATTCTTCGAGCTCTGTCAAATTGGTTGTTGATAATTGCTAGACAACCATTTTCAAGTCTTGCCATAGATTTTCAACCAGATTTAAGTCAAAACTCTAACTCGGCCACTAACTTTCTTCTTGGTAAGCAAATACAGTGTAGGTTTTCCCTTGTGTTTTAGGTTATTGTCCTCCTGAAAGTTAAATTAATCTCCCAGTGTCTGGTGGAAAGCAGACTGAACCAAGTTTTCCTCTAGGGTTTTGACTGTGCTTAGCTCAATTCCGTTTTTTTTTTTAATCCTGAAAAAATCCTCAGTCCTTAACGATTAAAACCATACCCATAACATCATGCAGTCACCACTATGCTGAAAGTATGGAGAGTGGTACTCAGTAATGTGTTGTACTAGATTTGCTCCAAGCACAACACTTTGTATTCAGGACAAAAAGTGCATTGCTTTGCCACATTTTTTGGCAGTATTACTTTAGTGCCTTGTTGCAAACAGGATGCATGTTTTTATTTATTTTTATTTTGTACAAGCTTCCTTCTTTTCAATCTGTCAATTAGGTTAGTATTGTGGAGTAACTACAATGGTGTTGATCCAACCTCAGTTTTCTCCTATCACAGCCATTAAACTCTGTAACTGGTTTAAAGTCCCCATTGGCCTCATGGTGAAATCCCTGAGCAGTTTCCTTCCTTTCCAACAACTGAGTTAGGAAGGACGCATGTATCTTTGGAGTGAATGGGTGTACTGATACACCATCCAAAGTGTAATTAATAACTACACCATGCTCAAAGGGATATTCAATGTCTGCATTTTCTTATTTTTATCCATCTAGCAATAGGTGTCCTACTTTATGAGGCATTGGAAAACCTCCCTGGTCTTTGTGGTTGAAGCTGTGTTTGATATTCACTGCTTGACTGAAAGACCTAACAAATAATTGTATGTTTGGGGTACAGAGATGAGATAGTCATTACAAAATCACGTTATTAAACACTATTATTGCACGCGGAGTGAGTCCATGCAACTTATTATGTGACTTGTTAAGCACATTTTTACTCCTGAATGTATGTAGGCTTGCCATAACAAAAGGGGTTGAATACTTATTGACTCAAGAAAATTATGAAAAACATAATTCCACATTGGTGTTATAGGGTACTGTGTGTAGGCCAGTGACAACATTTTTTCAATTTAATCCATTTTAAAAAGTCTAGGGGTGTGAATACGCTCTGAAGGCACTGTAGTGCACTACTTTTGACCAGAGCCCTATGGGTCTTATACTTTCTGTTAATGCATCACATTCTGACCGTTCTCTCTGACTCTGTAGAGTATAAACACTTACACTGTCCTATTCTTTCAGTGTTACGTACTGTTCATGTTGTCCTATATTTTTTTGTGCTTGTCTGTCTCCTATAAATGTTGTCCTATTCCCTCTCTGTGAGATAGGACCACTTGAATTTTTACTGCATGGCCAGTAGTCATGGCAACCTCATTCTGTCTGTGAAACACGAGGAAGTGAAGGGTCAGGAGTATCTACATGTCATCCTCAGGTAAGAACACAACACACCTGAACACTCCTGAACACAACTGATCATTACACACCGTTTGTGACAGCTCACACCTAACATGAGTAAGAAAAACATGCACAATTTCAAATCAAATAGAATTTGTCACATGCACCGAATACAACAGGTGTAGTAGATCTTACAGTGAAATGCTTTACTTACAAGCCCTTAACCAACAATGCAGTTTTAAGAAAAATAAAGAGTTAAGAAAAATATTTACTAAATTAACTAAAGTAAAAAATGTTATGTACAGGGGGTACCGGTACCGAGTCAGTGTACAGGTTAGTCGAGGTAATTGAGGTAATATGTACATGTAGGCAGGGGTAAAGTGACTACGCATAGATAATAAACAACGAGTAGCAGCAGCGTAAAAAAAGTCTGGGTAAGCATTTTATTAGCTGTTCAGCAGTCCTATGGCTTGGGCTAGATGCTGTTAAGCCTTTTGTCTCCAGCACCGCTTGCCGTACGGTAGCAGAGATAACAGTCTATTACTAGGGTGGCTGGAGTCTGGCAATTTTTAGGGCCTTCCTCTGACACCGCCGGTATAGAGGTCCTGGATGGCAGGGAGCTTGGCCCCAGTGATGTACTGGGCCGTACGCACTACCCTCTGTAGCGCCTTGCGGTCGGAGGCCGAGCAGTTGCCATACAATGCATCTCTCTCTCTCTCTCTCTCTCTCTCTCTCTCTCTCTCTCTCTCTCTCTCTCTCTCTCTCTCTCTCTCTCTCTCTCTCTCTCTCTCTCTCTCTCACTCTCTCTCACTCTCTCAGGTCTAGGATGAAAACAATGTATGATAGGATATCTCTAGCAGAACTTCCTGAGCTGCCTAGTGTCCCTCAACTAGCCAAGGTAACCAAACCACTACATAGTTACTACAGAAACCACAGGGGACCACCATATTTCTGGAGGATTTAGCAAACTATTAATATTTTTGAATTATCTTGGTTCATTGAGATAAGATCTAGCTATGTACAGTGTACGTACATATCTTCCTAACTAAATGTTGTGTGTTTCGGTGTGTTCATAACTTGTTGTGTGTTCAGCTGCTGTGTGAGGATGCTGTTGGTCTCAGATTCAGTCCAGTTCTGTATCCCAAGGTGAGCTCAACTTCAGATACGCAGAAATACACGCAGTATATCACACCATGACCAAGAACACTGCTCTAAATGATTACTCTGCGTATTTACCAGGCCTCCCAGCTTATAGTGAGCTATGATGAACATGAGGTGAACACCACCTTCAAATTTGGGGTCATCTACCAGAGGTTTGGACAGGTGAATTTTCCTCTGTGTGTGTGCTGGAGTTTAGCTATGCTGTTTAGGTTTTAATAACAACCCAAAAAATAAATCTAACACTATTCTCTCTTTCTCAATGTCTGTCTGTCAGGTTTCGGAGGAGGAGTTGTTTAAAAACAGTGAGGAGACACCAGCCTTCACTGAGTTCCTCAGTTTACTGGGAGAGACTGTAGACCTACAGGACTTTAAAGGGTAAGAGGGGGGGGGTAAAGAGAGATAGAGACAGACAGAGAGAGAGAGAGGGAGTGGGCGGGGTAAAGAGAGAGAGAGACAGAGAGAGAGAGAGAGAGGGGGGGGGGGGAGAAGGGAGGGAGACAGAGAAGCCATCGCCTATAGAGAGATGAACCTGAAGAAGAGTCCCCTAAGCAAGCTGGTCCTGGGGCTCTGTTCACAAACAGACCCCACAGAGACCCAGGACAACAACACAATTAGACCCATCCAAATCATGAGAAAACAAAAAGATAATTACTTGACACATTGGAAAGAATTAACAAAAAAAACAGAGCAACCTAGAATGCTATTTGGCCCTAAAGAGACTCAGTGAGCATAGCCTTGCTATTGAGAAAGGCCATCGTAGGCAGACCTGGCTCTCAAGAGAAGACAGGCTATGTGCACACTGCCCACAAAATGAGGTGGAAACTGAGATGCACTTCCTAACCTCCTGCAAAATGTATAACAACATTAGAGACACATATTTCCCTCCGATTACACAGTTCCACAAAGAATTTGAAAACAAACCCAATTTTGATAAACTCCCATATCTACTAGGTGAAATACCAGTTTGTGTGCCATCACAGCAGCAAGATTTGTGACCTATTGCCACAAGGAAAAGGCAACCAGTGAAGAACAAACACCATTGTAAATATAACCCATATTTATGTTTATTTATTTTCCCTTTAGTACTTTAATTATTTACACAGCGTTACAAATCAAATCAAAGTGTATTTGTCACATGCGCCGAATACGACAGGTATTTCACCTTACAGTGAAATGCTTACTTACAGGCCCTAACCAACAGTTCCATTTTTAAGTACAACACTGTGTATAGACATAATATGACATTTTTAATCTCTTTATTCTTTTGGAACTTCTCTGAGTGTAATGTTTACTGTTCATTTTTATTGTTTATTTCACTTTTGTTTATTATCTACTTCACTTGCTTTGGTATTGCTAACATATGTTTCCCATTCCATTAAAGCCCTTGAATTGAAATTGAATTGAGGAGAAGAGAGACACAGAGAGAGTGAGAGAGAGAAAGAGAGAGAGAGAGACAGGGGGGGTAAAGACAGAGACAGATAGATAATAGGAAGGGGGAGTGGGTGAGAGTGAGTGGTAGAGGGAGGAAGAAAGAGAAAGAAAGAGAGAATGGGAGTTGACGGTGAGAGGTAAAGAAATGAGAAGTTAAGAATAACACAGGCTCTAATCCTAACCCCCTGTTCATTCTCTCCATGTCCCTGTAGGTTCCGTGGTGGTCTGGATGTGTGTCATGGTCAGACAGGTTCACAGTCGGTCTACACAGACTACAGAGAACAGGAGATCATGTTCCACATCTCTACCAAGCTGCCCTACACAGAGGGAGACATGCAACAGGTGCACACACACACCTAAAATCCTACACGTAACGGCACACACCTTTCTGAAACGTATGGTTACTTGCATAACCCCGGTTCTCTGATAATATGACTGAGATGTATCACATGTGGGGGTTCGCTAGGACCGCCTACTCTCTCTGTAAAAAAGGCAGGCCCTTTCAACCTGATAGGCAGCCCTGTCAATCACCCTTAACACCACTGTTCCTTCAACCAATCAGGGCACTTGGATATGCTGCAGGACTCCGCCTCCCCTCACCTCTAGTTAGTGCATGTTTTGCCATGGCAAGAGCAGCAAATAGTTGTGTTGCTGATGGACTTTCGCATGTTGTTCATAACTGAAATGTTGTGCGTACATTGACATGTCAGTGTTGGAAATTGTGTATATTGTGTTGTGCAATGCCTGTCCTGTGGAGGACTAGGCCTACTTGTCAGGTCTAAGCATTTGAGTGAAGTTTGTGCATCTGTAACTTTGTCACTCATCATTATTCACGATTCATTCAGAACTATTCGTCATCATGGTAGCATCCACATTAATCAAATTAGCATAATAAAAAAGTCCCCATCAAAATCCGTCTGTTTAAGATAGCGATATCAGTTCTATTGCATGGGCTGCATCTCAATTTACCGCATCCGCCAATGGTGGCCTTCCACATCTGTGGTGAAAGGTGACAGAGCTAGAGTGGTGTTTGTCAGAACATGAGACATCCCGAAAATCGGTCTTCTCACCAAAACTTCTGTAGAGTCCGAACGGTTTGACCTACAGTCTAATATGACCACTCAATGGAAAGATGAGAATCTCGTCTGAAGGTAGGGGTCACGTTTTAAAAAAAGACCAGTTTTACACTAAGTTTTACACTAAGTGTACAAAACATTAACAACACCTTCCTAATATTGAGTTGCAAGTGCAATGCTATTTGGCTGGCAGCCACAGAAGTAAATGAGCTTACAATGAAAAAGCAAGGTATTTTTTGCAAAAATTATGAATGGCCATCATGTTTCTGTTTATCATACAAAGAATCTTGTCAGCATGCAGCCACACAAGTAAATGAGTTTACAATGAAAAAGCAAGATATTTTTTGCAAAAATTATGAATGGCCATCATGTTTCTGTTTATCATAGAAAGAATGTGGTCAGCTACATTTCCTAATGTTTTGCATAAAGTTAATCTGGCATTTTACTGGACAAAAGTAGGCTGGCTAAACCAAGAAAAGTACAAGGGAAAAGTAGCTACACATCAGTCAGAGCTCACATCAGTCAGTCTGCTCATAGATTGCCTGTTTGTAAATTCACGAGTGGAGAAGTGCAACTGAAGCACAAAATTAATCTAATGCGAAGCAGAAATCACAATAAGAAGCATTTAGTTGTGCGTTGACAAAACATAGCAAGTTATTTCTTATGTATTTAATATTTTTTATCTGCGTGAAAAGCAAAGAATTCTGCGTTTAACTTGCTAGTTATCTAAGTGGTTGAATTAATAAGGTGACAGGGCATCATATTGTGTTAGCTGTGTTTGAGAAGTCAAAGCCCTTTCCATGAGTTACCTGTACAGCTGCCACAGCTATCTTTTTATTTCCTTGCATTTTTTCTCTTCTCCGTTCCTGGGCCCGTCTGCTCCTTCCCCATCTTCTCTGAGCAGACCAGGCGGCCAGTTGCCCTAGCAAATCCAGACTCCACATAGACACAGCATGTACACATGCTGCTCCAGAGCCAGTACTGTTTTTCCTTAAGACAAGCATGCATCAAAACGTTGTTTATTTGCACAATGACATTTGGGTGGCTCCTACCTACAGTCGAAGTCGGAAGTTTACATACACTTAGGTTGGAGACATTAAAACTTGTTTTTCAACCACTCCACAAATGACTTGTTAACAAACTATAGTTTTGGCAAGTCGGTTAGGACATCTACTTTGTGCATGACACAAGTAATTTTTCCAACAATTGTATACACACAGATTATTTCACTTATAATTCACTGTATCACAATTGCAGTGGGTCAGAAGTTTACATACACTAAGTTGACTGTGCCTTTAAACAGCTTGGAAAATTCCAGAAAATTATGACATGGCTTTAGAAGCTTCTGATAGGCTAATTGACATCATTTGAGTCAATTGGAGGTGTACCTGTGGATGTATTTCAAGGTCTACCTTCAACTCAGTGCCTTTTTGCTTGACATCATGGTAAAATCAAAAGAAATCAGCCAAGACCTCAGAAAACAAATTGTAGACCTCCACAAGTCTGGTTCATCCTTGGGAGCAATTTCCAAATGCCTGATGGTACCACGTTGATCTGTACAAACAATAGTACGCAAGTATAAACACCATGGGACCATGCTGCCGCCATACCGCTCAGGAAGGAGACCCGTTCTGTCTCCTAGAGATGAACGTACTTCAGTGTGAAAAGTGGAAATCAATCCCAGAACAACAGCAAAGGACCTTGTGAAGATGCTGGAGGAAACAGGTACAAATGTATCAATATCCACAGTCAAACTAGTCCTATATCGACATAACCTGAACGGCCGCCCAGCAAGGAAGAAGCCACTGCTCCAAAACTGCCATAAAAAAGCCAGACTACGGTTTGCAACTGCACATGGGGACAAAGATCGTACTTTTTGGAGAAATGTCCTCTGGTCTGATGAAACAGAAATAGAACTCTTTGGCATAATGATCATCGTTATGTTTGGAGGAAAAAGGGGGAGGCTTGCAAATGGGTCTTCCAAATGGACAATGACCCCAAACATACTTCCAAAGTTGTGGCAAAATGGCTTGAGGACAACAAAGTCAATGTATTGGAGTGGCCATCACAAAGCCCTGACCTCAATCATTCAGAAAATGTGTGGGCAGAACTGAAAAAGCGTGTGCGGGCAAGGAGGCCTAAAAACCTGACTCAGTTACATCAGCTTTGTCAGGAGGAATGGGCCAAAATTCTCCCAACTTATTGTGGGAAGCTTGTGGAAGGCTACCCGAAACGTTTGACCCAAGTTAAACAATTTAAAGGCAATTCTACCAAATACTAATTGAGTGTATGTAAACTTCTGACCCACTGGGAATGTGATGAAAGAAATAAAAGCTGAAATAAATCATTCTCTCTCCTATTATTCTGACATTTCACATTCTTAAAATAAAGTGCTGATCCTAACTGACCTAAAACAGAGAATTTTTACTTGGATTAAATGCCAGGAACTGTGAAAAACTGAGTTTAAATGTATTTAGCTAATGTTTATGTAAACTTCTGACTTCAACTGTATACATGTATAACTTTATGAGCCTGTCTTTGTGCTCTTTAGCATATTCAACTAGCAGCCTCCGTGGAAACTCAATTTGTCCTAATTTTAGCATTCTGGTAATAGACGCCCAATGGGATTTTTTTGCGGGATTCTTTTGCGCCCCCTTGTGTTCTAAGCCGCTAATACAGTAAGTCCCGGGATGAGAGAAAGACGGTATACCGCCCAACACTAGACTGAAGAGCTTCACACAGTGGTGTCAAGTTGACTTGATGTCCTTTGGGTGGTGGACAATTCGTGATACACACAGGAAACTGTTGAGCATGAAAAACCCAGCAGTGTTGCAATTCTTACTACTAAGTGACATCAAATCAAATTGTATTAGTCACATGTGCTGAATACAACAAGTGTAGACCTTACAGTGAAATGCTTACTTACGAGCCCCTAAACAACAATGAGGTTTAAAAAAAATACGGATAAGAATAGAAAATAAAAGTAACAAGTTATTAAAAAGCAAGTGTAAATTAACAATAGCGAGACTATATATGGGGGGTACCAGTACAGAGTCAATGTGCGGGGGCACTGGTTCGTTGAGGTAATATGTACATGTAGGTAGAGTTAATAAAGTGACTATTCATAGATGATAACAACAGAAAGCAGCAGCGGTGTAAAAGAGGGGGAGGAGGGGCAATGCAAATAGTCTAGGTATCCATTTGATTGGGTGTTCAGGAATCTTAAGGCTTGGGGATAGAAGCTGTTTAGAAGCCTCCTGGACTTAGACTTGGCACTCCGATACCGCTTGCGGTCGGAGGCCGAGCAGTTGCAATACCAGGCAGTGACGTAACGAGTCAGGATGCTCGTGCCCTCTTCACGACTGTCTTGGTGTGCTTGGACCATGTTAGTTTGCTGGTGATGTGGACACCAAGGAACTTGAAGCTCTCAACCTGCTCTACTGCAGCCCCGTTGATGAGAATGGGGGCGTGCTCGTCCTCTTTTTCCTGTAGTCCACAATCATCTCCTTTGTCTTGATCATGTTGAGGGAGAGGTTGTTGTCCTGGTACCACAAGGAAAGGTCTCTGACCTGCTCCCTATAGGCTGTCTCGTTGTTGTCGGTGATCAGGCGTACCACTGTTGTGTCATCGGCAAACTTAATGATTGTGTTGGAGTCATGCCTGGTCGTGCAGTCATGAGTGAACAGGGAGTACAGGAGGGGCCCCTGTGTTGAGGATCAAAGTGGCGGATGTGTTGTTATCTACCCTTACCACCTGGGGGCGGCCTGTCAGGATGTCCAGGATCCATTTGCAGAGGGAGGTGTTTAGTCCCAGGATCCTTAGCTTATTGATGAGCTTTGAGGGCACTATGATGTTGAACGCTGAGCTGTAGTCAATGAATTGCATTCTCACATAGGTGTTCCTTTTGTCCAGGTGGGAAAGGGAAGTGTGGAGTACAATAGAGATTGCATCATCTGTGGATCTGTTGGGGCGGTATTCAAATTGGAGTGGGTCTAGTGTTTCTGGGATGATGCTGTTGATGTGAGCCACGACCAGCCTTTCAAAGCACTTCATGGCTACAGACGTGAGTGCTACGGGTTGGTAGTAATTTAGGCAGGTTACCTTAGTGTTCTTTGGCACCGGCACCATGGTGGTCTGCTTAAAACATGTTCGTATTACAGACTCGGACAGGGAGAGGTTGAAAATGTCAGTGAAGACACTTGCCAGTCGGTCAGCGCATGCTCGCAGTACACGTCCTGGTAATCCATCTGGTCCTGCGGCCTTGTGAATGTTGACCTGTTTAAAGGTCTTATTCACATCGGCTGTGGAGAGAGTGATCACACAGTCTTCCGGAAGAGCTGGTGCTCTCATGCATGTTTCAGTGTTATTTGCCTCGAAGCGAGCATAGAAATAGTTTAGCTCGTCTGGTAGGCTCGTGTCACTGGCAACTCGCGGCTGTGGTTCCCTTTGTAGTCTGTAATGGTTTGCAAGCCCTGCCACATCTGACAAGCGTCAGAGCCAGTGTAGTACGATTCAATCTTAGTCCTGTATTGACGTTATTGCCTGTTTGATGGTTCGTCGAAGGGTATAGCGGAGTTTCTTTTAAGCTTCCGGGTCTTGAGTCCCTCTCCTTGGAAGCGGCAGCTCTAGCCTTTAGCTCAGTGCGGATGTTGCCTGTAATCCATGTCTTCTGGTTGGGGTATGTACGTACGGTCACTGTGCGGTCAACATCATCGATGCACTTATTGATGAAGCCAATGACGGATGTGGTGTACTCCTCAATGCCATCCGAGGAATCCCGGAACATATTCCAGTCTGTGCTAGCGAAACAGTCCTGTAGCTTAGCATCTGCTTCATCTGAACAATTTTGTATTGATCTAGTCACTAGTGCCTCCTGCTTAAATTTTTACTTGTAAGCAGGAGGATAGAATTATGGTCAGATTTGCAAAATGGAGGGCAAGGGAGAGCTGGTGCAATAGAGGTGGTCCAGAGTTCTTGCCCACTGGTTGTACATTTATCATGCTGATAGAAATGTGGTTAAACTGATTTAAGTTTCCCTGCATTAACAGAGCTTGAAGAATTTTAAATAGAATAATGTACAAATATTGTACAATCCAGGTGTCTTAGAGACTTACCCAGAAAGACTCACAGCTGTAATCACTGCCTTAGGTGATTCTAACATGTATTGACACAGGGGGTTGAATACTTATCTAATCAAGATACACTATATGGCCAAGAGTATGTGGACCCCTGCTTGTCGAACATCTCATTCCAAAATCATGGGTATTAATATGGAGTTGATCCCCTCTTTGCTGCTATAACAGCCTTCACTCTTCTGGGAAGGCTTTCCACTAGATGTTGGAACATTGCTGTGGGGACTTGCTTCCATTCAGCCACGAGCATTAGTGAGGTCGGGGACTGATGTTGGGCGATTAGGCCTGGCTCGCATTCGACGTTCCAATTTATCCCAAAGGCATTCGATGGGGTTGAGGTCAGGGCTCTGTGCATGCCAGCCAAGTTTTTCCACACCGATCTCGACAAATAATTTCTGTATGGACCTCACGGGAGCATTGTCATGCTGAAACAGCAAACGGCCTTCCCCAAACTGTTGCTACAAAGTTGGAAGCACAGAATCATCTACAATGTCATTGTATGCTGCAGCGTTAAGATTTCCCTTAACTGGAACTAAGGGGCCTAGCCCGAACCATGAAAAACAGCCCCAGATCATTATTCCTCCTCCACGAAATGTTACAGTTGGCACTATGCATTGGGGCAGGTAGCGTACTCCTGGCATCCACCAAACCCAGATTCATCCATCGGACTACCAGATGGTGAAACGGGATTCATCACTCCAGAGAACGTTTCCACTGCTCCAGAGTCCAATGGCGGCAAGCTTTACTTCACTCCAGTCGATGCTTGGCATTGCACATGGTGATCTTAGGCTTGTGCGTGGCTGCTCGGCCATAGAAACCCATTTCATGAAGCTCCTGACAAACAGTTATTGTGCTGACATTGCTTTCAGAGGCAGTTTGGACCTCGGTAGTGAGTGTTACAATGGAGGACAGATGATTTTTACACGATATGCGCTTCAGCACTCTGCGGTCCTATTCTGTGAGCTTGTGTGGCCTACCACTTTGCGGCTGAACCGTTGTTGCTCCTAGACGATCCCACTTCACAATAACAGCACTTACAGTTGACCATCTCTAGCAGGGCAGACATTTGACGAACTGACTTGTTGGAAAGGTGACATCCTATGACTGTATCACGTTGAAAGTCACTGAGGTCCTCAGTAAGGTCATTCTACTGCCAATGTTTGTCTATGAAGATTGCTTGGCTGAGTGCTCGATTTTATACACCTGTCAGCAATGGGTGTGGCTGAGATAGCTGAATTTACAAGCATTTCGCTACACCCGCAATGACATCTGCTAAACAGGTGTATGTGACCAATACAATTTGATTTGATTTGATCCACTAATTTCAAGGGGTGTGGCTGAGACAGCTGAATCCACTAATTTCAAATGTTAGAATTTTTTTCCTCTTTGACATTACAGAGTATTTTGAGTAGATTGTTGACAAAAAATGACAATTAAATCCATTTTAATCCTACTTTGTAACACAACAAAATGTGGAAAAAGTCAAGGGGTGTGAATTCCTTCTGGCGAAAGAGGAGAGACCATCACTTCCATAAAAGGAGCCACTCTCCCGCCCTTTGGTTATTCTCAAGCATGCTTAACTTGCTATAATACAGTGATACATCGCACTCCTATTATGAGAGAACCGGGGTTACATGACCTTAAATTCTCTTTCAGTTACCAAACCCGTTCACAGGATTGGTTAACTCTTGAGGTTCCTCAGGTCTCCACCGAATTAGGAAAATCCGCCTTCAGTTTCTGGGTAAGGCGACAGAGGAAAAGCCATTGGCTCCACGGTGAGACAAGGGGAAAAAGTTTACCCAGCCCAAAAATGGGGTTAGGTAATATAACCTGAAAAACCCCTGTATATACTGTGGGCATGAACAGTGGCTGGTAGAGCACAGTCCACCCATACGCTTAGGGACGCTAAGGGCAGTAGTAAAGCGAAAGAAGGAGGACTATTACGTCTTCACACTTTCCAGCGGTTAATAGCTGCTGTGAAAGGATTTTAAGCACAATAGACATGTCCCAGAATGAGCTAAAAGCTTAGAGTCTGGGTGTAAATGACGTGGCCCCCTTAGAGACTACAGTTATAGATAAACTGTATCACTGGCTGTGTCCGAATACCCATACTAGCATACTACATACTTAAACTGCATACTCATTTCTGTGTGTTATCTAGTAGAATTCACTCAACTTTTCTGAACTTTGACAGCAGCTGACAATCAGATTAACCTGTTTGGGATAGGGGGCAGTATTTTCACGGCCGGATAAAAAACATACCCGATTTAATCTGGTTACTACTCCTGCCCAGAAACTAGAATATGCATATAATTATTGGCTTTGGATAGAAAACACCCTAAAGTATCTAAAACTGTTTGAATGGTGTCTGTGAGTATAACAGAACTCATATGGCAGGCCAAAACCTGAGAAGATTCCATGCAGGAAGTGGCCTGTCTGACAAGTTGTGTTTCATCTTGGCTCTTTTTATTGAAGACTGAGGATCTTTGCTATAACATGACACTTCCTACGGCTCCCATAGGCTCTCAGAGCCCGGGAAAAAGCTGAACAATATCGAGGCAGCCTCTGGCTGAAACACTTTATCGCGTTTGGCAAGTGGCCGATCAGAGTACTATGGGCTTAGGCGCATGCCCGAGTCGACCCCATGCTTTATTTTCTTTCGTCTGTTTACCTAAACGCAGATTCCCGGTCGGAATATTATCGCTTTTTTATGAGAAAAATGGCATAAAAATTGATTTTAAACAGCGGTTGACATGCTTCGAAGTACGGTAATGGAATATTTAGACATTTTTTGTCACGAATTGCGCCATGCTCGTCACCCTTATTTACCCTTTCGGATAGTGTCTTGAACGCACGAACAAAACGCCGCTATTTGGATATAACTATGGATTATTTTGAACCAAACCAACATTTGTTATTGAAGTAGAAGTCCTGGGAGTGCATTCTGACGAAGACAGCAAAGGTAATAACATTTTTCTTATAGTAAATCTGACTTTGGTGAGTGCTAAACTTGCTGGGTGTCTAAATAGCTAGCCCTGTGATGCCGGGCTATCTACTGAGAATATTGCAAAATGTGCTTTCACCGAAAAGCTATTTTAAAATCGGACATATCGAGTGCATAGAGGAGTTCTGTATCTATAATTCTTAAAATAATTGTTATGCTTTTTGTGAACGTTTATCGTGAGTAATTTAGTAAATTCACCGGCAGTGTTCGGTGGGAATGCTAGTCACATGCTAGTCACATGCTAATGTAAAAAGCTGGTTTTTGATATAAATATGAACTTGATTGAACAAAACATGCATGTATTGTATAACATAATGTCCTAGGGTTGTCATCTGATCAAGATCATCAAAGGTTAGTGCTACATTTAGCTGTGGTTTGGGTTTATGTGACATTATATGCTAGCTTGAAAAATGGGTGTCTGATTATTTCTGGCAGGGTACTCTCCTGACATAATCTAATGTTTTGCTTTCGCTGTAAAGCCTTTTTGAAATCGGACAATGTGGTTAGATAAAGGAGAGTCTTGATTTTTGAAGTTTGAAGTTTTTGCATTTTTGAGGAATTTGAACAACGCGCCACGGGATTACACTGGCTGTTGAGTAGGTGGGACGCAAGCGTCATTTTTCAATATTCTGAGTACATAGCTCAGCCATCACGGTGAGCTCAGAATTAGTATTAGAAATATTCTCTTACCTTTGCTGATCTTCATCAGAATGCACTCCCAGGACTGCTACTTCCACAAGAAATGTTGTTTTTGTTTGAAATAATCCATATGTATGTACAAATACCTCAGTTTTGTTCGTGCGTACAGATCACTTATCCAAAGGCATAACGCGCAAGTGCGGAACCAGAGACGAAAAGTCAAAATGTTCCATTACCGTACTTAGAAGCATGTCAAACGCTGTTTAAAATCAATCTTTATGGTATTTTTAACGTAAAACTGCGATAATATTCCAACTGGACAATAGCATATTCATTCAAGAACAAAAAGAAGGAACGGTGTAACTTGAAGTTTTCGGTATGTTTGCTAGTTCTGAACGTCACATGCTAATGTAAAAAGCTGGTTTTTGATATAAATATGAACTTGATTGAACAAAACATGCATGTATTGTATAACATAATGTCCTAGGAGTGTCATCTGATGAAGATCATCAAAGGTTAGTGCTGCATTTAGCTGTGGTTTTGGTTTTTGTGACATATATGCTTGCTTTGAAAATGGCTGTGTGATTTATTTTTGGCAGGGTACTCTCCTGACATAATCTAATGTTTTGCTTTCGCTGTAAAGCCTTTTTGAAATCGGACAATGTGGTTAGATAAAGAAGAGTCTTGTCTTTAAAATGGTGTAAAATAGTCATATGTTTGAGAAATTGAAGTTATAGCATTTTTGAGGTATTTGTAATTCGCGCCACGCTATACCATTGGATATTCGTGAGGCGTTCCGCTAGCGGAACGTCTGTCCCTAACAGGTTTTAATTGACGCACTGTACCAAAATGAACTAATGGCGGGAGTCAATGTAATCGCACATTCGATGACACATTTAGAATACTATTTTCAATATTTCACATGCTATACTAACAGTTTTATGGTATGTGAAATTGTTTAAATAGTACTCAGTGTGTCTCTACACCTTTTCAGTAAGTGCTTCTTAGTTGCGGAACATCTGAGGGTTGCTGATGTTGGGAATACCCTGGCTAAATCAGGGGAGCCCAGTATGGGTATTCGGACGGCCACTGTCGGTGCCTCGGCAGGCCGAGAAAGTGGAAGAATAACCAACTCTTTAGGGATAGAGGGCAGCATTGGGGAGTTGGATGAAAAGCGTGCCCAGAATAAACTGCCTGTTACTCAGGCCCAGAAGCTAGAATATGCATATAATAGTAGATTTGGATAGAAAACACTCTAAAGTTTCCAAAACTGTTAAAATAATGTTTGTGAGTATAACAGAATTCATATGGCAGGTGACAACCTGAGAAAAATCCAACCAGGAAGTGGGAATTCTGAGGTTTGTAGTTTTCAAGTGACTGCCTATCGAATATCCAGTGTCTGTGGGGTGAGATTGTACTTCTTAAGGCTTCCACTAGATGTCAATAGTCTTCAGAAGTTGTTTCTGGCTTCTATTGTGAAAGGGGAGCGAATAAGAGCACTCAAAGCAGATGGCCCAGGTGAAAGCCTTTAGTTTAGTCACACGTGTGGCCGTGAGCGTGAGCTCCATTCCCTTTCCTTTCTAATGAAAATAGTATTGTCCGGTTGAAACATTATTGAATATTTATGATAAAAACACCTTAAGGTTTGATTAGAAACATCGTTTGACATGTTTCTACGAACTCAAATGGAACTTTTCTGACTTTTCGTCTAAACTTTGTGCCCGTGATTTGTGCATTTGGATTACTAGACTAAACGCGCGAACAAAAAGGAGGTATTTGGACATAAAGATGAACTTTATCGAACAAAACAAACATTTACTGTCTAACATGGAGACTTGGGAGTGCCATCAGATGAAGATCATCAAAGGTAAGTGATTAATTTCAACTCTATTTCTGACTTTTGTGACACCTCTCCTTTGGAAAATGGCTGTATGGTTTTTTGTGGCTAGGCGCTGACCTAACATAATCGCATGGTGTGCTTTCACCGTAAAGCCTTTTTGAAATCGGACACTGTGGTTGGATTAATGAGAAGTTTATCTTTAAAATGGTGTATAATACTTTTATGTTTGAGGAATTTTAATTATGAGATTTCTATTGTTTGAATTTGGCGCCCTGCTATTTCACTGGCTGTCAGCTAACGGAATCCCCTTCCCAGAAAGGTTGACAAAGATGAACCTTCTCTCCAGCCAAAATATCCTGCAAGGAGCATAGGACCATGGAAAACAGAGTGTAGGAAGGTACCATCTCCACAACAAAAACACACCAAAAATGCACCAACTTGCGGATGTCACACTTCTGCTGCATGGCGGAGACATTAGTTAACCTCTCTGGGAAATGTGGGACGCTAGCGCGGGACACACTATTCAACAGCCAGTGAAATAGCAGGGCGGCAAATTCAAAACAACAAAAATCTCATAATTCAAATTTCTCAAAACATACAACTATTATATCCCATTTTAAAGATACACCTCTCGTTAATCCAACCACATTGTCCGATTTCAAAAGGGCTTTACGGCGAAAGCATAACATTAGATTATGTTAGGACAGCGCCGAGACAAGAAAAACCACACAGCCATTTTCCAAGCAAGGAGAGGCATCACAAAAAACAGAAATACAGCTAAAATTAATCACTAACCTTTGATGATCTTCATCAGATGGCACTCATAGGACTTCATGTTACACAATACATGTATGTCTTGCTCGATAAAGTTAATATTTATATCCAAAACCCCATTTTACATTGGCGTGTAATGTTCAGAAATATTTTGCCTCCCAAAACTTCCGGTGAATGAGCACATCAATTTACAATAATACTCATCATAAACGTTGATAAAATATTCAACTGTTATTCAAAGAATTGTAGATACACTTCTCCTTAATGCAACCGCTGTGTCAGATTTCAAAAAACTTTACAGCGAAAGCACACTTTGCAATAATCTGAGTACAGTGCTCAGAGACGAAACCAACCCGCCATTTTGTGGTGTCAACAAAACTCAGAAATAACATTATAAATATTCACTTACCTTTGATGATCTTCGTTGGAATGCACTCCCAGGAATCCCAGTTCCCCAATAAATGTTCATTTGTTTCGATAAAGTCCATATATGTCCAAATACCTCCTTTTTGTTTGCGCATTTAGTCCACTACGCCAAATGCAGGAAGTGCGCGCAAAATGTCACGACGAAAAGTCAAAAAAGTTATATTTATGTTCGTAGAAACATGTCAAACAATGTATAGCATCAATCTTTAGGATGTTTTTATCATAAATCTTCTATAATATTCCAACCGGACGATTCCTTTGTCTTCAAAAAAGAAAAGGAACACAGCTAACTCTCACGGGAGTGTGCGCCAAAGAACTCATGTCATTCTCTCAGTCATCTGACTCCAGGACCTCTTATTCTCTCCCCAGTCACAGTAGAAGCATGAAACAACGTTCCAAAGACTGTTGACATCTAGTGGAAGCCTTAGGAAGTGCAAAATGCCCAATTGACACTGTATGCTGGATAGGGAATCACTTGAAAAACATCAAACCACTTCCTGGTTGGATTTTTTCCCAGGTTTTTGCCTACCATATGAGTTCTGTTATACTCACAGACATCATTCAAACAGTTTTTGAAACATCAGAGTGTTTTCTATCCAAATTTACTAATGATATGCATATCCTACCTTCTGGGCCCGAGTAGCAGGCAGTTTAATTTGGGCACGTTAATCATCTGAATTTCCGAATACTGCCCCCTGTCACCAATTAAGTAGAACCCAGTAGAAAATTAGGTGATTTCATAGCGAACTGAAGCTTGTATCCCTTTGTAATAGTAGACAGCCCTTTGGGAGTAACTGGATTAGATATTGCTTAGCGGCTTACTCGGGCCAATTCCCTCGAGGGTCACAAACATGATGTTTCTCATCAACATTGAATATCTCGCCATAGTTTGGAGGAGTGTTATTAGGCTACTAGTGATCGGCACCAATATGGAAAGTCTGTGTCAATTGTCTGCATTTTTTTTCAATTTGAAAATTGGAGACTGAAATGTGACTGACCTGCACAGCAAGGTTTCCGGACTAGTGACCAAGAAGATTTAAATGTATTGGACATTTGAGACATTTACTGGTCATCAATATGCACTGGGTATGTAATCCATTAGGGCGTCCACCCACACAGCCAGCGCCATCAATAAACGAGGGATGTTGGCCAAACAAGCCACATGTGTGTCCTTAAAAACAGCCTACAACTAATTACAAAAACACTATTCCTTGTGTTTCGATGTGTAGCATATGCAAAACCTATTGTTTTGTATGATATTAATATAAAAAAATGAATATAAAGGAAGAGAAGCTATGGCTTAGCCCAGAGACAGAGATAGATATGTCAGATAGGCTACTGCGTCTGCTATACAGATATAGGCGTACAGGAGGAGGCTAATTAGTTCATTTTCTATGAGAATATTTGTTATAAAGATAAGCATTATATTGTTTGATTATAGCAGTAACTCTGGTAGTCCTAAAGCATTCTTCCTCAACTCAAATTCAACTGTCGGAGGTTCAAATCTCAACTTAATATCAAAAATAGTTATAAATTGCTGAGGTGTTATAACGACACAGGGCGAGACCCAGATGCAGACACCAGAGGCAAATGGTTTGAGTCTCTGATATTTATTGAAATACAAGGGGCAGGCATTGGGCAGGTCGGGGACAGGCAGAAGTTTATTAACCTGTTATAGCTAGGGGGCAGTATTTTCACGGCCGGATAAAAAACGTACCCGATTTAATCTGATTATTACTCCTGCCCAGAAACTAGAATATGCATATAATTATTAGCTTTGGATAGAAAACACTCCAAAGTTTCTAAAACTGTTTGAATGGTGTCTGTGAGTATAACAGAACTCATTTGGCAGGCCAAAACCTGAGAAGATTCTGAACAGGAAGTACCCTGTCTGACCATTTCTTGGCCTTCTTGATTATCTCTATCCAATACAGGGGATCTCTGCTGTTACGTGACACTTCCTACGGCTCCCATGGGCTCTCAGAAGGCGGCAAAAAGCTGAATCGTGGCTTTGCAGGCTCTGGCTGAAAAACAGTAGCGCGTTTGGATAGTGGCCGGTCACAGTACTATGAGACTGAGGCTCGTGCACGAGTCGACTCAATGTTTTTATTCTTTCGTCTTTGAACGAAAACCACCACTCCTGTTCGGAATATTATCGCTTTTTTACGAGAAAAATTGCATAAAAATTGATTTTAAACAGCCGTTGACATGCTTCGAAGTACGGTAATGGAATATTTAGAAATCTTTTGTCACGAAATGCGTCGTGCGCGTAACCCTTCATCACCCTTGGATAGTGTCTTGAACGCACTAACAAAACGCCGCTATTTGGATATAACTATGGATTATTTTGAACCAAACCAACATTTGTTATTGAAGTAGAAGTCCTGGTAGTGCATTCTGACGAAGAACACCAAAGGTAATCAAACTTTTCTAATAGTAAATCGGAGTTTGGTCAGGGCTAAACTTGGTGGGTGTCAAAATAGCTAGCCATGCTGGCTGGGCTATCTACTGAGAATATTGCAAAATGTGCTTTCACCGAAAAGCTATTTTAAAATCGGACATATCGAGTGCATAGAGGAGTTCTGTATCTATAATTCTTAAAATAATTATGTTTTTTGTGAACGTTTATCGTGAGTAATTTAGTAAATTCACCGGAAGTGTTCGGTGGGAATGCTAGTTCTCAACGTCACATGCTAATGTAAAAAGCTGTTTTTTGATATAAATATGAACTTGATTGAAAAAACATGCATGCATTGTATAACATAATGTCCTAGGCGTGTCATCTGATGAAGATCATCAAAGGTTAGTGCTGCATTTAGCTGTGGTTTTGTTTTTTGTGACATTATATGCTAGCTTGAAAAATGGGTGTCTGATTATTTCTGGCTGGGTACTCTGCTGACATAATCTAATGTTTTGCTTTCGCTGTAAAGCCTTTTTGAAATCGGACAGTGTGGTTAGATAAAGGAGAGTCTTGTCTTTAAAATGCTGTAAAATAGTCATATGTTTGAAAAATGGACGTTTTTGTATTTTTGAGGAATTTGTAATTCACGCCACGCCCATCATTGGATATTGGAGCAGGTGTTCCGCTAGCGGAACGTCTAGATGTAAGAGGTTAATCAGGTCAGAGTCCGAAAGGTACAGTGGGGGCAGGCAGGCTCGAGGTCAAGGCAGGCTGAATGGTCAGGCAGGAGGGCTCAGTGTCAGGGCAGGGAGAACGGGTCGGAACCGGGAGGACTAGAAAAACAGAGATTAGGAAAGCAGGCGCACTGAAAAGCATGTTGCTAGAATTCGCACTTCTCAGCTTTCAGACATGGAGGACGTGTTCTTCAGCAGAATGGTAGAAAACAAGGATGTCGTCGCGGTAGACAAACACAAATCTATTCAACATGTCATGGAGGACATCGTTGATCAGGGCCTGGAACACTGCAGGAGCGTTGGTGAGTCCAAATGGCAAGACCAGGTACTCTCCTCCCGGGCACAACACCGACACCGTCCACTAGTTGTGTTCAAGGCCGTCTTCCACTCGTCTCCTTCGCGTATTTGAACTAGGTGATAGGCATTCTGAAGGTCCAACTTGGAAAATATGGTTTCCCCCTGGAGAGGTTCAAAAGCTGAGAAGAGGAGTGGTAGAGGGTAACGATGCTTTACCATGATGTCATTGAGGCCCCGGTAGTCGATACATGGATGCAGAGTCTTGTAATTTTTTTCCAGAAAGAAGAACCCTGCGCCGGCAAGGGAAGAAGAAGGACGAATGCTCCCAGCAGCCAGAATCCTCAATGTAGTCCTCCACGGCCTTGGTCTCAGGGCCAGACAGGGATTATAGCCGTGTCGGTGTTGTGCCGGGAGGAGATCAATATCGCAATCATAGGGACAATGCGGAGGGAGGGAGGTGGCGTGAGTCTTGCTGAACACCTCCAGGAGGTCCTAGTATTCTGCAGGAACAGCAGAGAAACCCAAGGCTTTACCAGAGCCCGCAGGAGGACATCCCGGGGCAGGCAGCGCCGCCTTCAGGCAATGTGAGTGGCAGAACGGCTCCAACCCAGGATAGAACCAGTGGTCCAATCAATAATGAGGTTGTGCCTCTGGAGCCATGAAAATCCCAAAACAACAGGAACATTGGGAGATTCAATGGGAAGAAGCTGTATGGACTCACTGTGATTGCCCGACACACGCAGGTTAACCTCTTACATCTAGACGTTCCGCTAGCGGAACACCTGCTCCAATATCCAATGATGGGCGTGGCGCGAAATACAAACCCCTCTAAAATCCGAAAACTTCAATTTTTCAAACACAACCCTAGGACATTATGTTATACAATGCATGCATGTTTTGTTCAATCAAGTTCATATTTATATCAAAAAACAGCTTTTTTACATTCGCATGTGACGTTGAGAACTAGCATACCCCCCGCAAACATCCGGTGAATTTACTAAATTACTCACGATAAACGTTCACAAAAAACATAACAATTATTTTAAGAATTATAGATACAGAACTCCTCTATGCACTCGATATGTCCGATTTTAAAATAGCTTTTCGGTGAAAGCACATTTTGCAATATTCTCAGTAGATAGCCCAGCCATCACGGCTAGCCATTTAGACACCGACCAAGTTTAGCCCTGACCAAACTCCGATTTACTATTACAAAAGTTTGATTACCTTTGTTGTCTTCGTCAGAATGCACTCCCAGGACTGCTACTTCAATAACAAATGTTGGTTTGGTCCAAAATATTCTATCGTTATATCCAAATAGCGGCGTTTTGTTCGTGCGTTCAAGACACTATCCGAAGTGTAAATAAGGGTCACGAGCATGGCGCAATTCGTGACAAAAGATTTCTAAATATTCCATTACCGTACTTCGAAGCATGTCAACCGCTGTTTAAAATCCATTTTTATGCCATTTTTCTCGTAAAAAAGCGATAATATTCCGACCGGGAATCTGCGTTTAGGTAAACAGACGAAAGAAAACAAAGCATTCTGTCGACGCGGGCACGCACCTGAGTCTCACAGTACTGTAACCGGCCACTACCCAAACGCGCTACTTTGTTTCAACCAGAGCCTGCAAAGCCACGATTCAGCTTTTTGCCGCCTTCTGAGAGCCCATGGGAGCCGTAGGAAGTGTCACGTAACAGCAGAGATCCTCTGGAATGGATAGAGATAATGAAGAAGGGCAAGAAATTGTCAGACAGGCCACTTCCTGCATGGAATCTTCTCAGGTTTTGGCCTGCCAAATGAGTTCTGTTATACTCACAGACACCATTCAAACAGTTTTAGAAACTTTGGAGTGTTTTCTATCCAAAGCTAATAATTATATGCATATTCTAGTTTCTGGGCAGGAGTAATAATCAGATTAAATCGGGTACGTTTTTTATCCGGCTGTGAAAATACTGCCCCCTATCCATAACAGGTTAATGTGCCCCTGCCTATGGTGGGTCTGTCCAGTGTACTGACGTCCATGGGAATGGAGATAGGTTGTGTGGGGATACCCAGCTCCAATACCAGAGTGGCGTCCATAAAACTCTCATCAGCTCCAGAGTTAATGAGCACCCGGAGAGATTTAGACCGGTCACCCTACAGCAGGATAACATGGAAGAGAGTACGATTAATGTGAGTTTGAAAACTCCCAGGATGGCCCACCATGGTACTCTTACCTAGCTGATGAGTCTAGTCTTTTATTGGACAGGTGGATTTGTAATGCCCTGTAGCACCACAATACAGGCAACTGTTGGAGTTAAGCCTCTGTAGTCGTTCCTGAGGCAACAATCTAGCTCTGCCCAGTTGCGTAAGCACTGTAGAAAACGAGTCGCTCATTCCCGATGTTTCCTGAGGGGACTCGGGTGACTTCGGATCCTCTCGGGAATGCAGGCGCCGGGGACTTCCAGGTTCGTCGGGGATGAGCCGGCAGCCGTGGACGAATGAGTGGGGCCGAAAACAGACCTCTCCCTCCTGCGCTCCTGTAGAGGTACATCAATCCTTATTGTTAAGGCTATGAGGGAGTCGAGGTCCAGGGGTAACTCCCGAGATGCGAGCTCATCCTTAATCTCCTCAGAAAGTCCATGAAGAAAGGCATCGAACAGAGACTCCGGGTTCCAGGCACTCTCGGCAGCCAACGTGCGAACGTCTACTGTGTAGTCTGCCGTGCTGTGTAGTCTGACGTAATCCAAGTAGCTTTCGGGCTGCCTCTCTCCCGGACACCAGAGAATCGAATACCTTCCTCACCTCTGCCTTGAAATCCTCCAAACGAAGGCAAATGGCAGACTGTTGCTCCCAAACCGCCGTATCCCAGGAGAGCGCCCTACCAGACATGAGCGTTATAAGATACGCTATTCTCGAACGGTCCGAAGGTAACAAAGAGGGCTGCAGCTCAAAGATGAGGGAGCACTGGGAAAGAAAAGCCCGGCAGTTTCCAGGGTCCCCAACATAGCGCTCAGGAGGAGGTAAGCGGGGTTTTCGGAAAGCCGGGTTAGGCTGTACAAAATCATCACTGGCAGGGGAATTACTGAGCGTCCGGGAGGTCTCCGTGGTGGCATGCTGCCTGATAGATAGTCCCTGGAATTGCTTTAGTAACATTTTCGAAACACTGGTCAAGGCGTCCCGACAGCATATAGAGACCTTCCACAAGGCTCTGAAGTAGCTCCTCATGTTTTTCAATGGTGGCTCCCTGCAAGGAGACAGCATTGTGGAGCCAGTCCGAGTCTGCTGGGTCAGTCATGGCCAGTTCATACTTTAACGACACAGGGCAAGACCCAGATGCAGACACTGGAGTTAGATGGTTCGAGTCTCTGATGTTTATTGAAATACAAGGTGCAGGCATTGGGTAGGTCGGGGACAGGTAGAAGTTCATTAACCAGGTCAGAGTCCGAAAGGTACAGTGGGGGCAGGCAGGCTCGAGGTCAAGGCAGGCTGAATGGTCAGGCAGGCGAGTTCAGTGTCAAGGCAGGCAGAACGGATCAGAACCGGGAGGACTAGAAAAACAGAGACTAGGAAAGTAGATGCACGGAAAAGCACGCTGGTAAGCTTGACAAGACAAGATGAACTGGCAATAGACAAACAGACAACACAGGTATAAATACACTGGGGATAATGAGTAAGATGGGCGACACCTGGAATGGGGTGGAGTCAAGCACAAAGACAGGTGAAACAGATCAGTGTGTGACAGGTGCAGTCACTTTTGAGGACAAAAACTCAAGTGAATGATTTTTATGCATTCTAAATATTATAAAATGTCTGCCCCTACCACTATGAATGTCTCACATAGCTCTAGCTTGGCTTCCTGAACCCATTAGGAACTCGCCTTTCATTTCATATTAATATTGTCTGTGTATGACAGTGTTTTTTGTTTTAAATTATTTTAGATTAATGGCTATAAATCAATCTCTTAATTGCTACAGTACAGTGCTGAAACCACTCTCTCCTGCTGTGCTACAATGTAAGGATTGCAGGCATGTGCTTTGTCAGTGGCTGTGACGTAGGGTTTAGCCAGGAGTTGATGGACAGCTGGAAGAGCAAACTAAATGGTAGGACGTACATCCCAGCTTCAAGTGGTGTCAGATTTCACATCCTACGTCACATAGGCTCAGGGGACATTACATCTAAGGCTAATAGTCCCCCCCCCACCCCACCCCCTGCCCTCAGAACAGCCTCAATTCATTGGGGCATGGAATCTACAAGGTGTCGAAAGCGTTCCATAAGGATGCTGGCCCGTGTTGACTCCAATGCTTCCCACAGTTGTCAAGTTGGCTGGATGTCCTTTGGGTGGTGGACCATTCTTGATACACACAGGAAACTATTGAGCGTGAAAAACCCAGCAACATTGCAGTTCTTGACACAAACCGGTGCACCTGGCACCTACTACCATACCCCGTACAAAGGCACTTAAATATGTTGTTTTGCCCATTTACCCTCTGAATGTCTCACATACACAATCCATGTCTCAATTGCCTCAAAGCTTAAAAATCCTTATTTTACCTGTCTCCTCCCCTTCATCTACACTGATTGAAGACGATTTAACAAGTGACATCAATAAAGGATCATAGCTTTCACCTGGATTCACCTGCTCAGTCTATGTCATGGAAAGAGCAGGTGTTGGTTATGTGGTTATAAACTGGTTATAAACCTCACAAAAATTTGGTCAAAACATTTTCTTTCTTACCTCAAAATTTATCAAAGCCTATCACAGGGTCTTACTTTTTCACATGAGGGTTGAGGACTAAATTGAGCATGTGAACAGTGAGTCACATGATTCTAGCTTGTTCCTGATTAGAAATATTGAGTGTTACAACTATCCCATATTACAACCATCCCCAGTCTCCCCTACTTATAACCGATCTTAATCTAAATATGGAGCACAATAAAAAAGACAGATCAAAATTAATTTAACCAACAAAAATGTCTCAACAGAATGAAACAAAACACTTTTTGCATATTTAAAGAACTAGATTAATTAGATTAATAAATAGGCCTACAAAAATAACAATGATTTACAATAATAATAATGATAAAACAAGTTATTTAAAAATATTAACAAATAAATAAATTAAAGTTCCAAAATTGCATCCTACCTGAATAGCGAGTTGCACAATAGCCTGCATTTGGCCAAATCAACGTTCTTCTCATCTTTGTCCACTACAATATTAAAACTTGTCCATACAGAGGACATTCCCCTTGTAGCAGACTGCAGACTAACAATTTCAGACATCCTTTTTCAGATGGTGGCACCAGCCCATTAACATTTTCTCCATCACGCTAACATATGGAATTGTTTTAATCTAACAGAACATTTAATGTAAAAAGAAAAATGTTAACTGTAGCCTACCGCCCTATTAGTCCTATGCACTCGTAATGACCAATGCGCATTATCTTCTCTGTAAAATAGTTGATATTAAGCTCAACATTTGAGTTGAGAAATAAAAAGTTTACCTACAGAAAGCTGAGAACATCCTCTCTCCATCTGTGACAACAGGAGAGTTGTGTTTTCCAAGCAACTGGATTTTAAAATGTTATACAATCAGAACACTTTTTTTCTCCCGGAGCATTGTGCATGTGAATTCATTTTAATTATGTGAATAGCCTAATGATGATGGCGAGAGCCCAGTAACAGATTGACTGTAGTCCCCTTAATCATAGATTATTGTTACATTGTCTCTCTAAAATCACGATGTTTTGATTTATATGGTCATGTGACAAAGATAATATTTTTGTCACTTTTATCAAAATCATTTTTTCCTCATTAATAACTGTTTTATTTTCATAACTGATCAAAATTCAGGTATACTATAGCCTATAGATAACATTCTGACCATGTGAACACATTTACTTTTTGCCATATAAAAACAGCTACATGACTTAATAAAAAGCAGCCAACAGACTATATTGTTTGACATTCTTTAATAAAAGACTCAGAAACAGGAAATAGGCTTATAGCTCGCTTCACAGTTTCCCCGCCAAATAGGCCTACAAGGAAACTCTATGTATCTTGATGACATTGAGTGCGCAGGGGGGTCTGTACACAGCGTAGTATCTTGCACAAAAATTTTTGCTCCACAAAAAGACACCTAAGCCCTCTCGACAGGGTCTGAAGACCTACGCTTGGCAGCAATATCCTTCAAGGTTTGCATGTGAGAAGATTAAGCAGGCAACAGGTATCCAGTCAATATTAGGAGAGCTAGAGTAGTGAGTGACACTCTTTGTGACAAAGAGAAGCGAGAATAACCAGAGGGCGGGAGAGTGGGTCCTTTTATGGAAGTGAGGGTCACCTGTCTCCAACAGACGCTTTTAATAGGTACTTCTGAGAGAGTAGGAGTTCCTAGCTAACCCCCACATGTGATACATCAAAATAAGTATTTGAAAGAAACCCTGACAAATGTAGTAGCTTGGTACCAAAACATTGGTTCGTAACTTTTGATGAAATAGAAATTGATGAGAGTAACCCCGCCCCTACAGCTCCAGAGGAAGCGACACATAGGAAATGACATCGTAGGAGTGGTGTTCCAGGAAGAGGCCACACCCTTCGTAGCAGACATGATTGCCTCAAACTTCCTCCACGCCTTCATACTGGTGCAGGTGGACAACCCCTGTACCCAACAAACCACCTACAAGGTACTGAACAAACACACACACTCTAACCCAGGGGTCGGCAACACCGCAAGTAATATTTTTGGGCACCCAAAATATGTTTTTGTAAAAAAAATCTATAATAACGTAGATTTTTTTGGGTGGGGGGGGGGGGGGGTCGTTTTGTAAAATCACCAGGAATTCAACAAATCATTTGTTTAATTTTGGAAATCTGTTCCCAAGTATTCCCACGTGATTGTATGAAATTATTGTTATTTTCAAATACAATTTATTTTTGGGCTTAGTTTGGGTCAATTTGCATTGTACAATTTATTATAATTATGTTCTGGCCCCCCGACCATCTGCTCCGACAAATATCAGCCTATGGCTGAATCAAGTTTCTCTAACCTAACATACACACGCACATGATGACAACTCTGGTCATTATGGTTATGATTGACAGGTGTCAGTCACAGCCCGAGAGGGTGTACCTTCATTTGGCCCGCCCCTCCCCAGTCCAGCAGTGTTTAAAAAGGTGAGAGCAGCCTGAAGAGATTTAGGAAACATTGTCTATTCTGAGAGAATTCAAATAGATTTCAGCTTTTACCTATTCATGAATAATTGCTCTGGGCTTTGAGACCATTTGTTACATTTGTCTGTTTTTTCTTCTCTCGCCCTCTCTCTCCCTCCAGGGTCCAGAGTTCAGAGAGTATCTTCTCACTAAGTTGATCAATGCAGAGAATGCCTGCTACAAGAGTGACAGATTCGCCAGGCTGGAGGTGGGTAATAAATAAGTTATTTTAATGATTAAATTGTATGGTAAGCACATTGCGTACTACAGAGGGAGTCTCAGACCCACCTAAACCTAGGAGGACAACCCCAGAACCATGCCAAAACCGTGTTTATGTGGTCTTGAATGGTCTCCCAAGTCTAAGACCACAAGGTCAAGATTTTACCTCAGGTCAAATGTATAACATATTTAAGTGCATTTTATGGGGTTTATATTACTTGCGTGTGTGTGTAGGAGCGGACGCGGGCGGCACTGCTCGACGGTCTACATGACGAGCTGCACAGACACACCCAGCGCATGTTGGGAGTGGGCATTGGCCCCGAGGAGGAGCGGGTGGAGAATGGACACGGCCACGGAGGACTGCTGGAGTCCATCAAGGTCAGACACACACACAACTATTTCTCTCTTTTCATGTTTCCCTCTCTCCTACCTCCACATATTTTAACTCAAAAGGGCATTAATTAATGACTGAACAAGAATACATTTTCTCTCTCTCTCTTTCTCTCTCCCCCTCTCTCTCAGAGGGCGATGCGAGGAAGGAGTGTCTCCATGGAGATGATGGCAAAGGGTGGAGGAGGTGGCGGTGGCCTGTCTACCAGTCTGAGTGGAGGGGTTCTGCTCCACAGCAGCTCTGATGTGAGGGGGGGGGGGGTTAGAAGTGAAGGCAGGGGTCAGGAGGTGGGAGAGAGTAGGGGGGGTGGGGATGATGGGTGGTTAAAAAGGCGAGGACAGGGGGACAGTGTCATATAGTTGATAAAAATGCTGTTACAACTTCTCACCCATCTGGCTCTCTTTTTCCTACTTCTTCCCTACTCCTCTCTCTCTCAGGCAACTAATGTTAAGTCTCCAGTGAAACGTCGCTCTGGTCTTTTCCCTCGTCTGCTCAGTATAGACAGCCAGACAGAGAGACATAACCACAATCATCGCAGGTAGGACACAGACACACAGAGACTATAGATGTAGATCACATCTATAGATGTAATGAATGTGTTGGTGCCTTTCGGGCAGTTCAGAGTGTTCATTGAGGAATGGAATTGTTTTTCATGACTGTTTTTTTTGTTTGTATTTGTATTTCTGGTGTATTTCCTATTTGGAATTTGTTATGTAATTGTACGACGCAGGGCTCCCTAGCAAAAGAGACCTTGGTCTCAATGGGACTCTGTTAAAACAATTAAAATAAAAAGATTTAGTACATGATAGTGCCGCTTTTGTCCTTTACAGTCTCCATAGTGACCAGAGAAGCTTTGATACTGGCCACCCCATGCAGGAAGTGAGGTCAGAGACCCTCTCTAACCCCAGCTCTCCAGAGGCCTCCCTTAAGGAAAGGTGTGTGTGCGTGTGTTTCCCCCAAATTGGATCTCTCTCTCTCTCTCTCTCTCTCTCTCTCTCTCTCTCTCTCTCTCTCTCTCTCTCTCTCTCTCTCTCTCTCTCTCTCTCTCTCTCTCTCTCTCTCTCTCTCTCTCTTCTCTCTCTCTCTCTCTCTCTCTCTCTCTCTCTCTCTCTCTCTCTCTCTCTCTCTCTCTCTCTCTCTCTCTCTCTCTCTCTCTCTCTCTCTCTCTCTCTCTTTTTCTAGGCCCAACAGTATAAAGTTAAGGGGGAGCAGTAGGACTAACGTCTCTCTTACACCCCCCCCCCCCCCAGGCCCAGCAGTGTAAAGTTGAATGAGTGCAGTGCCAGTAGGACTAACGTTTCACGCTCCTCATCTAGTACAAATAGCTTCAGCAGTGCAGCAGGCGAGGGAGAGGCCACCGACACTGACTCTGTGAGTGGGACCTGTTTGTTTGAGTGTGTGTGCGTGTGTGCGTACTTCAAAGAGAATGAGAATGTGTGTATGTGTAGTGTATTTTTCACTTTATCCCTTCTCTACATCTCTCCATCCCTCCCCATGTCTTTCTCTAGAACACCCTGGCACCCTCAGTGTTCCCTTCTGTTCACAGCCCCTCCCTCACTGTTGAAGGTCAGAGTTCAGGGACCCCTGTCATTATGTGTCGCAGCCCCACAGGTAACCACGACAACAGCTTCCTGTGCTTTTAATAATCATACTTTTCTAACTTAACGTAAATATTTCTTAGTTATTACATCAGAGGAAATGTTTGTTTATAAATGCTTGTTTTGTTTCTCTTTTCAATCTAGAGTTAAAGAATAAGAGTTCTCCTAGATCCAACTTAAAGTTCCGTTTTGATAAATTGAGTCACTCTGCAGCAGTAAGTATTGTCTCTCTGAGTATGAATAGTGTGTGTGTGTGTGTGTGTGTGTGTGTGTGTGTGTGTGTGTGTGTGTGTGTGTGTGTGTGTGTGTGTGTGTGTGTGTGTGTGTGTGTGTGTGTGTGTGTGTGTGTGTGTGTGTGTGTGTGTGTAAGAAAGAGAACCTGTGTGTGTCACCAACCCCTCCTGTCTTTCTAACAGGGACACTAGGTGAGAGATGTGGGATGAGAGAGAGATAAAACAGGTGAGGAAGGCTCTTGTGAATTGAAATGTGATGTTTTAATTTGTTTCTCACTCTGTTGTTTCTCATTTTGTAGTTGGAACTGTTTCTCTTTTTCCCACTTTCTCAGTTCAAACGGGATGGAGGTATGAAGGGCAGTACATTAGGGATGGGTGGAGAGAAATAACAAGAGAGACAAGGCCCCTCCAACCTGAGGAAGAGGATGAAAGAAGAGAAATGGCTCAAGATGGATGATTCGGTACACACACTACAGTGGAAGTTTTGGGCCCAGGCTGTGCTCTGCCTAGTGGGTAACGGTCCTTTCATATTCAGCTGTCTGTGTAGTTGTTTCCTGAACACTGATCAAAGTTCTACGAGTGGCTCTAACATGGATCCTTGTCAGCAACTGCACTGCATTCAATACCACAGAACTGTAAGGCATAGATTCAACTCAACATCACTAAGGCCAGGAGTTTTTCCTGACCATTTGGTCTAACCAGGAAAAACTCTGGCCATAGGCATCACCAAAGGAGGCAATATTGATGTCCAGACGGCCATTCTTGGAAAGGGAAAAATAATCATGGCTTGCCATACAAAATAAAATGTTACAATCTGAGGGTCCCTGGAATTTCTACACTGAACAAATATATAAATGCAACATGTAAAGTGTTGGTCCCATGTTTCATTAGCTGAAATAAGATCCCAGAACGATACGCACAAAAATATTATTTCTCTAAAATGTTGTGCTCAAATTTGTTTACATCCCTGTTACTGAGCATTTCTCCTTTGCCAATATAATCTATCCACCTGACAGCTGTGGCATATCAAGAAGCTGATTAAACAGCATGATCATTTCATGTGCACCTTGTGCTGGGGACAATAAAAGGCCACTCTAAAATGTGCAGTTTTGTCACCCAACAGATGTCTCAAGTTTTGTAGGAGCATGCAATTGGCATGCTGACTGCAAGAATATCCACCAGAGCTGTTGGCAGAGAATTGAATGTTAATTTCTCTACCATAAGCCACCTTAAACGTAATTTTAGAGAATTTGCAGTATGTTCAACCGGCATCACAGCCACAGATCACGTGTAACCACACCAGGTCAGGACCTGCACATCCGGCTTGTTCACCTGCGGGATAGTCTGAGACCAGCCACCCGGACAGCTGATGAAACTGTGGGTATGTACAACCGAAGAATTTCTGCAAAAAACTGTCAGAAACCGTCTCAGGCAAGCTCATCTGTGTGCTCGTCGTCCTTACCAGGGTCTTGACCTGACTGCAGTTCGGTGTCGTAAACGACTTCAGTGGGCAAATGCTCACCTTCGATGGCCACTGGCACGCCGGAGATGTATGCACTTCACGGATGAATCCCGGTTTCAACTGTACCCGGGTAGATGGCAGACAGCCATCATGGCGTCGTGTGGGCGAGTGGTTTGCTAATGTCAACGTTGTAAACAGAGTGCCCCATGGTGGCGGTGGGGTTATGGAATGGGCAGGCATAAGCTATGGACAATGAACACAATTGCATTTTATCAATGTCAATTTGAATGCACAGAGATACCGTGATGAGATCCTGAGGCCCATTGACGTGCCATTCATCCGCCGCCATCACTTCTTGTTTCAGCATGATAATGCACGGCCCCATGTCTCAGGGATCTGTACACAATTCCTGGAAGCTGAAAATATCCTAGTTCTTCCAATTGCTTGCATACTCACCAGGCATGTCACCCATTGAGCATGTTTGGGATGCTCTGGATCGACATGTATGACAGTTTTCTCCAGTTCCCGCCAATATTCAGCAATTCCGCACAGCCATGGACAATGAGTGGAACAACTTTCTACAGGCCACAATAAACAGCCTGATCAACTCTACGCGAAGAAGATGTTGCGCTGCATGAGGCAAATGGTGGTCACACTTGTTACTTACTGGTTTTCTGATCCACACCCTTACCTTTTTTTCAAAGGTGTCTTTGACCAACAGATGCATATCTGTATTTCCAGTCATGTGAAGTCATAGATTATGGCCTAATTAATTTATTTCATTAACTGATTTCCTTATATGAACTGAAACTCAGTAAAATCATTGAAATTGTTGCATGTTGCGTTTATATTTTTGTTCAGAAGGAATAAAGTGAATCCTGATTCTGTTCTAATTGTTCTATTTCTTCGTCTGAAACAATCATCCATGCAAAAGAGAAAATGACAATGCAAAATCAAAGAAAAATAAAAATGTACCCAGCAAACATCACTCTGTTGGCCTCATGTGGGTATTCGTTTGGCAAGGTGGGAACTTAAAAGGGCCTCCTGAGTGGCGCAGTGGTCTAAGGCAGTGCTAGCTGTGCCGCTAGAGATCCTGGTTTGAATCCTGGCTTGAATCCTGGCTCTGTAACAGCTGGCCGCGACTGGGAGACCCATGGGGCAGCGCACAATTGGCTCAGCGTCGTCCTTATTAGGGGAGGGTTTCGCTGTCGTGGTCACCAGGTGTACAGTGTTTCCTCCAACACATTGGTGCGGCTGGCTTCTGGGTTAAGAAGCAGGGTGGCTTGGATGGGTTGTGTTTCGGAGGACACACGGCTCTCGACCTTCGCCTCTCCCAAAGTCCGTACGGGAGTTGCAGCGATGGGATAAGACTGTAACTACCAATTGGATACCATGAAATTGGGGAGAAAAAGGGGTAAAGAATTAAAAAAATATATGAACTTAAATAATCATTACAGGAATGCAACTGGCGTAGGCTACCTAAGCAAGGTAATATCAAAAGAGTTTCTAAACCCAGAGGCACACCATCGCGGGACTTCTGGGAACACTTGCCAAACAGACCAGGCTGGGGTTTGGGGTTTGAGCAGTCAATGAGAGATATTAAAAATTCTTCCTTTGTTCATTTTCTCTACATGTAAAAGCACAACGTAGATTCGAGCCAATATCTTAAGTAGTTGAACATGTTATTACTCCAAACTCATAAAAGTTACAAACTGACACATTTTCATTTTTGTCAAAATTAACTTTATATCGAAGGAGTGCCTTTGATTTGACGGCCTGCACATGAGTAGACGGCCTTTAGAATCGATGTCGTGTTAGCCAACGTCGCCATGACATCGCCTACAAGTGTGATCGTGAATTTCTACTGTACCCTCTTTGGTAATATGGCAGACATTTAAAAGGCTACGGCTACCGGGAAGCAAACTCTTGACACTGGTTTGTGTCAAGAACTGCAATGCTGCTGGGTTTCTCATGCTCAACAGTTTCCCGTGTTTATCATGAATGATTCACCACCCAAAAGACATCCAGCCAACTTGACAACTGTGGGAAGCATTGGAGTCAACATGGGCCAGCATCCCTGTGGAACGCTTTCGAAACCTTTTAGTCCATGACCCGACAAATTGAGGCAGTTGATTGAGTTGATAGGCTACAATGTTGCATTTCGCTAGTGATAGTGCAAGTCAAGACAGATAGAAAGGGAGGCAGATAAGCGGAATAGAGAGATTAATGCAATTGAAAGAACCTGCATTGTCATCAGGATATTTACTATTATTTGTCGGCTTTATGTATTTTTACTTAGTTGACAATGGAAGTTATAGGCCTACTGCTACATTGGCCTTCGCTATCTCTCTTTTCTTTAGCCGCCAATGGCTCATGGTGAATCAATGTGCCCATATGGCAGAGGCTGGTGCTCTTGCATTACTGGAATTATAATTTTAGATTTTTATAATTTTAATTCTGATTTGTATTATTAACCAGGTGACAATGATTTTGAGAAATGAAAACGTTATTATTGAAATGAAACTGTTCCACGAAAATGCGCAAATGAAAAACATAACTGGCACACAGATCAGTAGAAATGTTAGGATAAATTGTAAGCTTCCCCAAACTTGAGACTCACAAGCTTGAAATTCAAGCGCCTAGGAACAGACCGTTGTGAATAGAGCACACATTATTTATATGTTTTTAAGGGGTAGATCAACTTTAATATTGCAGATAGATTGTGGCTTCTATCAATGTAATTGTCTGCATCATTTCAAATCCCCCATATATTTGTTTTTGTAAATATATTTTCCTTTATTATTTTCCCCTAACACTACCACCCCTCCCCTAATTGAAGTAAACTAATGGACAACAATACTTAGGCTTCTACTGACAGCTTATACATACTATATACATTTTACGGACACAGTATAGTTTACATTAGTTATCTTGTGTTTGTTTTTAGTCTCACCCTTCAGCTACCCTCAACCCCTCCCATCTACAGTGCATTCGGAAACTATTCAGACCCTTTGACTTATTCAAAATTGTGTTTTTTTCCTCATCAATCTCCACACAATACCCCATAAAAGGTTTTAAGAAAACTTAACAAATAAAAAAAAACAGAAATATCACATTTGCATAAGTATTCAGACCCTTTACTCAGTACTTTGTTGAAGCACCTTTGGCAGCGATTAGAGTTTCTTCCATTCTTCTCTGCAGATCCACTCAAGCTCTGTCAGGTTGGTTGGGGAGTATTGCTGCACAGCTATTTTCATGTCTCTCCAGGGATGTTCAATTGGGTTCAAGTCTGGGCTCTGGCTGGGACACTCAAGGACTTGTCCCGAAGCCACCCCTGCATTGTCTTGGCTGTGTGTTGTCCTGTTGGAAGGTGAATCTTCGCCCAGATCTGATGTCCGGAGCGCCCTGGAGCAGGTTTTCATCAAGGATCTCTTTATACTTTGCTCCATTCATCTTTCCCTCGATCCTGACTAGTCTCCCAGTCCCTGCTGCTGAAAAACATCCCCACAGCATGATGCTGCCACACTATGCTTCACCGTAGGGATGATGCCAGGTTTCCTCCAGACGGGACGCTTGACATTCAGGCCAAAGAGTTCAATCTTGGTTTCATCAGACAAGAGGATCTTGTTTCTCATGGTCTTAGAGTCCTTTAGGTGCCTTTTGGCAAACTCCGATCGGGCTGTCATGTGCCTTTTACTGAGGAGTGGTTTCCGTCAGGCCACTGTACCATAAAGGCCTGATTGGTGGAGTGCTGCAGAGATGGTTTTCGAAAGTTCTCCCCCATCTCCACAGACGAACTCTGGACCTCTGTCAGAGTGACCATTGGGTTCTTGGTCACCTCTCTGACCACGGCCCTTCTCCTTAAAGTTACATGTAATTTGCGCCATGCATGATCATTGCAGCCTATCATTTCATGAGAAAGGGCTCACTTGGCATTGCTGTACCGCAGCCTAAGCCTGCAGCAGCCTACCTACCAAAGGTCCATTACAATGTAGAAATGTATCAATATCCATATTACTGTAGCTTCATCTTATTCTTTCTAAGTATTTCTATGGCGCAATTTATGGAAGATGCCAAAACTTTGGAGATAACAATAGATAGAGAAGTCAAAGATAGACCAGTGGTTTCCATCTGTGGCAAAGTTTTCCCTAAATCAATGTGTACGACAAATCCAGCTCCAGAACCAGTCATAGAGCCAGCTGGCTAATCTTTTGAATACAGATAACATATTAGCTGTATTAAACTCCATGTGGAAATTCCCACACCCAATTCGTGAATATGTATAAGTCGCCTTTGTCATTCTTCGGAGGTGGAACCTAAACACGCATTTCCTCTCTAGGACAAGAAATGACATTGATATAGTGGTGAAAACTTCCTCTCCGCATTGTTTCCACATCATGCCAATGTGGGCATGTTTCCTGGTAAAAGATGGGCTTATTTCAGGCAACGTGAGTGCTGCCTTCACCAGATATGGGATGCCCACTCTGCACAAATGCCTTTGGGGCCAACGTTGAGACAATGAGCAAAGGAGCATTGGCCTAATATTGGCAGTCTACATGAGGCCAATATTTTGGCCCCCGTTGGGCCCACATCTTGCCAATGTGGACATGTTTGCTGGGTATATTTTTGCACTAAACTGACACACTGTTGTGAATAATTCCTAGTAAGTGATATTGATATAAATGTGTCATGTAATCATATTGCACATATACACTACCGTTCAAAAGTCTGTGGTCACTTAAAAATGTCCTTGCTTTTGAAAGAAAAGCAAAAAAAATGGTCTATTCAAATAACATCAAATTGATTAGAAATGCAGTGTAAGAGCGTCTGCTAAATGACTAAAATGTAAAAAATTTAATGGTTAGAGCCAGTTTGCGCTGTTCTGTGAAGGGAGTAGTACACAACGTTGTACGAGATCTTCAGTTTCTTGGCAATTTCTCGCATGGAATAGCCTTAATTTCTCAGAACAAGAATAGACTGACGAGTTTCAGAAGAAAGTTCTTTGTTTCTGGCCATTTTGAGCCTGTAATCGAACCCGTAAATGCTGATGCTCCAGATACTCAATTAGTCTAAAGCAGGCCAGTTTTATTGCTTTTTTAATCAGAACGAACAGTGTTCAGCTGTGCTAACATAATTGCGAAAGGGTCTAATGATCAATTAGCCTTTTAAAATGATAAACTTGGATTAGTTAACACAACATGCCATTGGAACACAGGAGTGATGGTTGCTGATAATGGGCCTCAGTATGCCTATGTAGATACTCCATAAAAATCTGCCGTTTCCAGCTACATTCCTGTCATTTACAACATTAACAATGTCTACACTGTATTTCTGATCAATATGATATTATTTTCAACGACAAAAAATGTGCTTTTCTTTCAAAAACAAGGACATTTATAAGTGAACCCAAACCTTTGAACTGTAGTATTCTTTTTATTTTTTAAGAGCACACGTCTTGAAAATTGTTTTCATTCTCTCGTGTAATTGCACTAAAATACCTGGTGGTTATGGGTGCGCTTGCTACCCACCCTAGGTCTTTCCCACCCTTGGAAAATCCCTTTGGGCTGGGGTCAAGTGCACCAACTGACTAGAGCACCCACTGACCAGAGCACCCACAAATGGGAACGGCCATTTGTATTGTCTTTGCATTGCACTGTTGATGTTGTTGTCAAAATGATTTTTTAAAGATATCCAAAAATAAAAATAGCACTGAAAGCACGAGTACTTATTTTCTATTCATTATGCACCTGACCGCTCCTTACTAAACCTGATTTTACCCAAGTGGTGAACCCTTATCAATAGTGTCTTAAATTATCCCCATAACCAAGCACTGAATCAAGTAATTGTGCACAGTGATTTTCACATATAAATATAGTATATGAATATAAAATGTATATGTTAGTATGTTATATGATTGACAAATGCCTATTTGGATTTATGTGTGATTGTATGATGAGGGACAACAGTTGTGGAGGTTTCCTGATGTCTGTTGTTGTCATCCCTGGTAATGTATAGATTATAGCCTCTATACTATTTATGAATGAGCACATAGCTAACCCTATGACTGTGATATATGGGTCAGACATAAACAATAAAACATTTGGTTTTGTGTTGCCATTGTCTTGACAATGAAATAATAAGTATGTAATTAACAGTTAACTCATGTAAATCAAATTTACTTATGTGCCAATGGAGAATTTGCTGAATAAAATGCTGTATTTTGTGTCACAAACCAGGTTTCCATCCAAGGTTTTTATGCGAGTAAAGTACATGTTGGATAAAAAATGTCATGACAGGCCTGATGGAAACAGCACATTTAAAAATCTTTTTGTGTCTGTAAAATTAGTTATTTGAGAAATGGTGGTGGAAATGCTTTAATGCGCAAATATCAAAGTAAACATGCAGTCACGCAATGACGTGTGCTACGACTCGGGAAAGAATGCAGTTTATTAGGCTACAGATAAAATAAGTTATGATGAGCTTCACAAGGTGGTGAAAGTGCAAGGTGATGAGCTTGATTCTCCTTTCCAATAAATATCAAGGGTCTTATTCTGGTGACATGATGATTGGCTGCCGTTTGACATTAAATTAATCTCGCTCTTTTGTCCATAATAATCTCATCATGTAGTAGGCTATACCCACACTGTATCTGTGAGCTGTTAGCTATAACGCAATTATTTTGTGACAAAACCATCAGTAGAGTTCAATGCAATGGAAACCCATTAAACTTGTATTTTTTATTAGGTACATGGGAATTTAACAGCAAATGTATTCTTATGTGCACTATGTCATCACAAACAGACTTTTATCCGCAACAAGTCAATTTGATTGAAACATCTCTGGTGAAAAAAATTGCATATTGTATTTAGCCAATTGTATGGAAACCTAGCCACAGATATGCCACCACATTGTCTCTCTTTCTTCACAACAACGCAATACACACATAGCCAACAACACATAACAGGAAAAGTAGAAACCTGTGCCAATTAGTATTAATCACCCTTGAGGTGTTGTGTCTTTGGCATCATTAAATTGAAGACTGTTATTTTATCAAATCAATTCTCTGCAATTATTATTATGTGATTAAACTAATCATGTAAATGTAATTTACTAGGAAGTTGGGGCACCAAGTAAAATCTTCAGATTACAAAATTATAATTTTCCTAATATAGCTCTTCAGATATTTTAATATCTGATCAATTATTCTTCTAATTAATGAATTATTCCAAACGTCATAAATTGCACGAACCCAGCCTTTACTATGAATCATCCATACACCAATTGTCTTAATCATTAATTTACTAACTAACTAAATAATCACAGAAATGCATAAACAAACAACAGTTATAGTTACAAGGAAATGATAGGGGAGGTTCCCTAGTGGGCTAAGCCGATATGACGGCTTGGTGGACAAAGGGAAGGGGGTGTGGACTGAGAACGGCGGGAAAGACAAAATGAGTCACTACACAGTTGATAATTATATTAATTGAAATGCTAATCCTTTGCACATGAACGCTCACTCATTCGGGAATAATTGCAATCAATATATATATATATTTACGTCCAGTGTGTCATCGTGATCTCCGTTGGAATCGTCCGTCCTTCTGTTGGAGAGTCAGTTCATCATCGTCTCTCTCGCTGCCTCCCTGAAGATCGAAAGTATTTCGTGGTTAGAATGTGTACTTCAGAGTACCATTCAGAAATGATTTCATAGAATAGATGTTTTGGCCATTGTCGGTCTTCGCATCCCAGATTGACATATTTCTAGCTGCAGACTAGTAATTAGTATCTAAGATTTGCTCTTATTCTGTCGGGCTCGATAGTCTCAGAATTTAACCGTTTCCACCCGTGTAGCCAATGCTCCACGTGGTATGGCTAGGAATTCAACAACCATTGTAACCTAAGCTTATACTGAGGTTTTTGTGGTCTAAACTCAACCTGTGCCCCCTCGGTGTCCATCGAGGTACACGTGGTCTGAAGAGGATTTCCTCAGGAGGGAGTTTTATTCGTAACAGTAGAAAAGGGCGGTTCCATGACGCCAGATCATGGCTGTGCTCACGGGGGCGGGCCAATTACTTAGTTAAACTTTAAAGGGAATTATGTCATTTCACACATAGTTTCATCTTTACCTATTCATTTTATACAATAATTAGATGCAAACCCATAATTGAGAAATGTACATACAGTTGAAGTCGGAAGTTTACATACACCTTAGCCAAATACATTAAACTCAGTTTTTCACAATTCCTGACATCTAATCCTAGTAAAAATTCCCTGTCTTAGGTCAATTAGGATCACCACTTTATTTTAAGAATGTGAAATGTCAGAATAATAGAAGAGAGAATGATGTATTTCAGCTTTTATTTCTTTCATCACATTCCCATTGGGTCAGAACTTTACAAACACTCAATTAGTATTTGGTAGCATTGCCTTTAAATTGTTTAACTTGGGTCAAACACTTCAGGTAGCCTTCCACAAGCTTCCCACAATAAGTTGGGTGAATTTTGGCCCATTCCTCCTGACAGAGCTGGTGTAACTGAGTCAGGTTTGTAGGCCTCCTTGCTCGCACACACTTTTTCAGTTCTGCCCACAAATGTTCTATAGGAATGAGGTCAGGGCTTTGTGATGGCCACTCCAATACCACAACTTTGGAAGTATGCTTGGGGTCATTGTCCATTTGAAAGACCCATTTGTGACCAAGCTTTAACTTCCTGACTGATGTCTTGAGATGATGCGTCAATATATCCACATCATTTTCCTACCTCCTGATGCCATCTATTTTATGAAGTGCACCAGTCCCTCCTGCAGCAAAGCACCCCCACAACATGATGCTGCCACCCCCGTGCTTTACGGTTGGGGTGGTGTTCTTCGGCTTGCAAGCTTCCCCTTTTTCCTCCAAACATAACGATGGTCATTATGGCCAAACAGTTCTATTTTTGTTTCATCAGACCAGAGGACATTTCTCCAAAAAGTACGATCTTTGTCCCCATGTGCAGTTGCAAACCGTAGTCTGACTTTTTTTATGGTGGTTTTGGAGCAATGGCTTCTTCCTTGCTGAGCAGCCTTTCAGGTTATGTCGATATAGGACTCGTTTTACTGTGGAAATAGATATGTTTGTACCTGTTTCCTCCAGCATCTTCACAAGGTCCTTTGCTGTTGTTCTGGGATTGATTTGCACTTTTTGCACCAAAGTACGTTCATCTCTAGGAGACAGAAGGCGTCTCCTTCCTGAGCGGTATGACGGCTGCGTGGTCCCATGGTGTTTATACTTGCGTACTATTGTTTGTACAGATGAACGTGGTACCTTTTGGTACCAATTGACTCAAATGATGTCAATTAGCCTATCAGAAGCTTCTAAAGCCATGACATCATTTTCTGGAATTTTACAAGCTGTTTAAAGGCACAGTCAACTTAGTGTATGTAAACTTCTGACCCACTGGAATTGTGATACAGTGAATTTTAAGTGAAAGAATCTGTTTGTAAACAATTGTTGGAAAAATTACTAGTGTCATGCACAAAGTAGATGTCCTAACCGACTTGCCAAAACTATAGTTTGTTAACAAGACATTTGTGGAGTGGTTGAAAAACGAGTTTTAATGACTCCAACCTAAGTGTATGTAAACTTCGGACTTCAACTGTATAAGCTCATTGTCAAACATGTGAGGCTCTCCATGCTCATTAGTTGCTCTTTAACATGCTGCTACTTCACTCAATCCTGTTTTAAAAGTCTCCCTTCCTAACTGTTTTACCTTCCCTGAGACCAACCAGAAATGTTTCCATGGCCAAATATTCTGAATGGTTTTCAGAGATTTATTCATGTGTGTTTCCTGTCCTCTCTGATGTCACCAAATGAAACACACTCATCATATCTGTCAAAAGTGTCCACGGACCATTCCCACAAGTGGACATTTTGTATTAAATCCTCATTTTGGGGATTTAGGAGTTCGCCATATGAAATCCTTTGTTCTCTTTATGTGTCTCTTTCTGCATGGCCGGGGGAGAGAGTCTCCTCCAGGAATTTACGACCTGAGAAAACAGAACCCGGGTGTAGGAGAGAGCGAGGGGGAAGCCACTAGCTATACCCAAAAAGGGTCACATCGTGACAAAGGAGTACACCTTATTCAGTCAAACCTGTCCAGGGCCCAGTTTCCTAAAAGCATCTAAAGGCTAATTTCATCGTTAGAACCTTCATAGGAGCATAAATCTCAGAACGTTTTCCCTAAACCATTGTTACTGAAGTTGCACTTGAAAACGCTCATTATTTACCGACTGCCTGAGACCACTTGTAGAACAGCTAAAGTGGATTTAGAAAGTATTCTCACCCTTTGACTTTTCCCATTTTGTTACAGCCTGAATTTAAAATGGATTCAATAGAGATTTTGTGTCACTGATCTACACACAATACCCCATAATATCAAAGTGGTATTGTGTTTTTAGAAATATTTACAAATTAATAAAATGTCAATGAGTATTCAACCCTTTTGTTATGACAACCCTAAATAAGTTCAGGAGTAAAAATGTGCTTAACAAGTCACATAATATGTTGCATGGACTACCCCATCTCTGTACCCCACACATACAATTATATGTAAGGTCCCTCAGTCAAGCAGTGAATTTCAAGCACAGATTCGACCACAAAGACCAGGCAAGTTTTACAATGGTTAGCAAAGAAGGGCACCTATTGGTACATGGGTAAAGAAAACTGACATTGAATATCTATTTGAGTATGGTGCAGTTATTAATTACACTTTGGATGGTGTACCAATACACCCAGTCATTAGAAAGTTACAGGCGTCCTTCCTAACTCAGTTGTCGGAGAGGAAGAAAACCGCTCAGGGATTTCACTAAGAGGACAATGGTGATTAGTTACAGAGTTTAATGGCTGTGATAGGAGATAACTGAGGATGGGTCAACAACACTGTAGTTACTCCACAATACTAACATACTGTAAAGGACAGAGTGAAAAGAAGGAAGCCTGTACAGAATAAATATTTTGCAATACATGCATCCTGTTTGCAATACGGAACTAACGTAAAACTGCAAAAAATGTGGCAAAGAAATTAACTTTATGTCCTGAATACAACGTGTTAAGTTTGGGGAAAATCCAATACAACACATCACTGAGTACCACTCGTCTCATTTTCATAAGCACAGGTGAAATCCTAGAGGAAAACTTGGTTCAGTCTGTTTTCCAACGGACATTGGGAGACAAATTCACCTTTCAACAGGACAATTACCTTAAACACAAGGCCACATATACACTAGAATTGCTTACCAAGATGATATTGAATGTTCCTGAGTTGCCTAGTTACAGTTTTAACTTAAATCAGCTTGAAAATCTATGGCAAGACTTGACAATGGCTGTCTAGCAATGATCAACAACCAACTTGACAGAGTTTGAAGAATATTTGTAAGAGAAATGTGACAATATTGTACAATCCAGGTGTGCAAAGCTCTTAGAGACTTACCCAGAGAGGCACACAGCTTTAATTGCTGCCAAAGGTGGTCCTAGCATGTATTGCCTCAGGGGGTTGAAAACTGATCCAATCAGAGGGTGAATGGGCAAGACAAAAGATTGAAATGCCTTTGAAAGGGGTATGGTAGTAAACTCAGCAAAAAAAGAAACATCCTCTCACTGTCAACTGTTTATTTTGTGTGCAAATATTTGTATGAACATAACAAGATTCAACAACTGAGACATAAACTGAACACGTTCCACGGACATGTGACTAACAGAAATGGAATAATGTGTCCCTGAACAAAGGGGGGGTCAAAATCAAAAGTAACAGTCAGTATCTGGTGTGGCCACCAGCTGCATTAAGTACTGCAGTGCATCTCCTCATGGACTGCACCAGATTTGCTAGTTCTTGCTGCGAGATGTTACCTCACTCTTCCATCAAGTCACCTGCAAGTTACCGGACATTTATGGGGGGAATGGCCCTAGCCCTCACCTTCCGATCCAACAGGTCCCAGAAGTGCTCAATGGGATTGAGATCCGGGCTCTTCGCTGGCCATGGCAGAACACTGACATTCCTGTCTTGCAGGAAATCACGCACAGAATGAGGAGTATGGCTGGTGGCATTGTCATGCTGGAGGGTCATGTCAGGATGGGCCTGCAGGAAGGGTGAGGGAGGAGGATGTCTTCCCTGTAACGCACAGCTTTGAGGTTGCCTGAAATGACAACAAGCTAAGTCCGATGATGCTGTGACACACCGCCCCAGACCACGACAGACCCTCCTCCTCCAAATCGATCCCGCTCCAGAGTACAGGCCTCGGTGTAATGCTCATTCCTTTGACGATAAACACGAATCCGACCATCACCCCTGGTGAGACAAAACCGCGACTCGTCAGCGAAGAGCACTTTTTGCCAGTCCTGTCTGGTCCAGCGACGGTGGGTTTGTGCCCATAGGCAACGTTGTTGCCGGTGATGTCTGGTGAGGACCTGCCTTACAACAGGCCCACAAGCCCTCAGTCCAGCCTCTCTCAGCCTATTGCGGAGTGTCTGAGCAGTGATGGAGAGATTGTGCGTTCCTGGTGTAACTCGGGCAGTTGTTGTTGCCATCCTGTACCTGTCCCGCAGGTGTGATGTTCGGATGTACTGATCCTGTGCAGGTGTTGTTACACGTGGTCTGCCACTGCGAGGACAATCAGCTGTCCGTCCTGTCTCCCTTTAACGCTGTCTTAGGCATCTCACAGTACAGTCATTGCAATTTATTGCCCTGGCCAAATCTGCATGACTCCTTGCAGCATGCCTAAGGCACGTTCACGCAGACGAGCAGGGACCCTGGGCATCTTTCTTTTGGTGTTTTCAGAGTCAGTAGAAAGGCCTCTTTAGTGTCCTAAGTTTTCATAACTGTAACCTTAATTGCCTACCATCTATCAGCTGTTAGTGTCTTAACAACCGTTCCACAGGTGCATGTTCATTAATTGTTTATGGTTCATTGAACAAGCATGGGAAACAGTGTTTAATCCCTTTACAATGAAGAACTGTGAAGTTATTTGGATTTTTACTAATTATCTTTGAAAGACAGGGTCCTGAAAAATGGACGATTCTTTTTTTGCTGAGTTTATATTGGTGTTTTATTTTCAATAATAATTTGTTTTTAATCTTCCACTTTGACATTAGAGTATTTTGTGTATTTTGTGGAAACAAAATGATAATTCAATTTTAATCCCACTTTGTAAGACAAAAAAAATACTTTCTGAAGGCACTGTAAGTGTGTTGCTAGATGCTTCTTTGCCCTTCTGTGTCACTTTATACACAGAAGATCTCCGTTAAACATAGAATCAAGTCGTTTATCGGTCTCTTTGTGGTCGCCAATATCTTTGGAACAAAGTTGACTACTAATACAAAGTTGCCAATGTCTTCGCAATTGAACAAGCGATGGATAAATGAAAACCGAGATGTCTGCATTAAAAATATATACAGTAAACCCCCAGCTAACAACGTTCTCACGATTTTAGAGAACGTTCCCTTAAGAGTTTCATTAGGTCATTACCTAACGTTTTCATAGGAATGTTCCAGTAATGTGAAAGGACTGTTTCCATAAGACCATACCCTAAATGTCAAAAAGAACTTACCCATAACGTGGTTACCATTTTCTCAGAATATTCAGTATGAATGTTCTAGACATGTTTCATTGGAACCTTACAGGAATATTCCAGTGTCTAATTTTGAGGGTTAGGATAATATTCCGTCAACATCATACCAAAGATACACAGAACATGGTTGCTATGTTCTCAGAATATAAGATATTAATCTTCAAGACACATTTTGTGTGCTGGGCCCCTTACTCTTCATCATCTACATCCTCCCCCTTGGTCAGATCCTCTACCACTTCAACCTCGACTTCCAATACTACGCCAACGACAACCAGATCTACCTAAGCAGCAAATCCCTCCTCAACCTAGCCTGGTACGAACCATCTTGATCTCGCGAGCTTACATCAGGATGGTTCGCATGAGACTAGGCTTTAACCTACACATAGAACTGAATTTCCTGGCCATCTTGAGATGGCGAGTCAGTCAGGAGGGGAGAAGTCCTCAAGTTCAAGACTTTGTTCTCTCCATAGAAAAGCTACAATAGCTTAGCTTACCTCACTATACTCACTACTTCACTTGTTTGTTGTGATTGAATGCCAAAGACACCCCCAAAAAACACCCAAATCAAACCACACCCCCAAGATAACTATTTCTTTAGCATTTCTTAACCAAGCTTCAAAACAAGGCCAAATCAGGAAGTTCAGTCGCTCTTTGACAGTTAAAGATTTCCACTAGCTTTCATGGCCACAAAGTAAAAATTGGCAAAAAAATTCTCTTTTGGTCTTAATTTAATATAAGGTTAGCAGTGTGGGGCCTCCCGAGTGGTGCAACGGTCTAAGACACTGCATCTCAGTGCTAGAGGTGTCACTACAGACCCGGGTTCAATCCTGGGCTGTATCACAATTGGCCGTGATCGGGAGTCCCATAGGGCAGCGCACAATTGGCCCAGGGTCATGAGGGTTTGGCCGGGGGAGCTTTACTTGGCTCATTGCGTTCTAGCAACTCCTTGTGGTGGGCCAGGCACCTGTTTCCTCCGACATGTTGGTGTGCCTGGCTTCCGGGTTAAGTGGGCGGGTGTTAAGAAGCATGGTTTGGTAGGTGATGTTTTGGGGGACTCATGGCTTGACCTTCACCTCCCAAGTGTGTTGGGGAGTTGCAGCGATGAGATAAAAAATACATTAAAAGGGGTTAGCAGTGTGGTTAGGGTTAAGGTTAAAATATAATTTTGAGAAGAGAAATTGTAGAAATGGGCAGGATTAGACATAATTATGACTTTGTGGCTATAGAAGCTAGTGACAACCACAGTTCAGGGCATGTTCCTTTGCTCAGTCGGTGGATTGTGCAGTCGCACCTCCCTCGCATGCCTCACCTGGGACATATTTAGAGATTCCTATTTTTCTACAGTCAAAAAAACTACAATAGCCACAAGTCTGACAACCAAAGTAGCCATGACTGCACTTATTTAATAGCCTTAATGCCTTCAGAAAGTATTCATACCCCTTGAGTTATTCCACATTTTGTTGTGTTCCAGTGTAAATTCAAAATTGATTTAATGGATTTTTTTTATCACCCATCTACACACAATACCCCATAACGACAAAGTGAAAACATGTTTAGAATGAAATTCAGAAATACCTAATTTACATAAGTATTCACACCGCTGAGTCAATACTTTGTAGAAGCACCTTTGGCAGCGATTACAGCTGTGAGTCTTTCTGGGTACGTTTCTTTAAAAAAATACTTCAAGCTCTGAAGTTGGTTGTTGATCATTGCTAAAAAGTATTTTTTAAGTCTTGCCATAGATCTTCAAGGCAATTTAAATCAAAATTGGAACTAGGCCACTAACCTCTTAGGGCTAGGGGGCAGTATTTACACCGCCGGATAAAAAACGTACCCGATTTAATCTGGTTACTACTCCTACCCAGTAACTAGAATATGCATATACTTATTAGATAGGGATAGAAAACACCCTAAAGTTTCTAAAACTGTTTGAATGGTGTCTGTGAGTATAACAGAACTCATATGGCAGGCAAAAACCTGAGAGATTCCTTTACAGGAAGTGCCCTGTCTGACCATTTATTGGCTTTCTTTGACATCTCTTTCCAAAACAAAGGATCTCTGCGGTAACGTGACACTTCCCACGGCTCCCATAGGCTCTCAGAGCCCGGGAAAAAGCTGAATATCGTCATTCCAGCCCCAGGCTGAAACACATTATCGCCTTTGTCAAGTGGCCGATCAGGGGACAGTGGGCTTAGGCGCGTGCACTGGTCGCCCCCGTCTTTCTTTTTTTCCCTCTGTTTACCTAATTGCAGATTCCCGGTCGGAATATTATCGCTTTTTTACGAGATAAATTGCATAAAAATTTATTTTAAACAGCGGTTGACATGCTTCGAAGTACGGTAACGGAATATTTAGAATTTTTTTGTCACGAAATGCGCCATGCTCGTAACCCTGATTTACCATTTTGGATAGTGTCTAGAACGCACGAACAAAACGCCGCTATTTGGATATAACTATGGATTATTTGGGACCAAACCAACATTTGTTATTGAAGTAGAAGTCCTGGGAGTGCATTCTGACGAAAACAGCAACGGTAATCAAACTTTTGTAATAGTAAATCTGACTTTGGTCAGGGCTAAACTTGGTGGGTGTCTAAATAGCTAGCCTGTGATGGCTGGGCTATGTACTTAGAATATTGCAAAATGTGCTTTCACCAAAAAGCTATTTTAAAATCGGACATATCGAGTGCATAGAGGAGTTCTGTATCTATAATTCTTAAAATAATTGTTATGCTTTTTGTGAACGTTTATCGTGAGTAATTTAGTAAATTGTTAGTAAATTCACCGGAAGTTTGCGGGGGGTATGCTAGTTCTGAACATCACATGCTAATGTAAAAAGCTGGTTTTTGATATAAATATGAACTTGATTGAACAAAACATGCATGTATTGTATAACATAATGTCCTAGGTGTGTCATCTGATGAAGATCATCAAAGGTTAGTGCTGCATTTAGCTGTGGTTTGGGTTTATGTGACATTATATGCTATCTTGAAAAATGGGTGTCTGATTATTTCTGGCTGGGTACTCTGCTGACATAATCTAATGTTTTGCTTTCGTTGTAAAGTCTTTTTGAAATCGGACAGTGTGGTTAGATTAATGAGAGTCTTGTCTTTAAATAGCTGTAAAATAGTCATATGTTTGAGAAATTGAAGTAATAGCATTTCTAAGGTATTTGAAAATCGCGCCACAGGATTCAACTGGCTGTTACGTAGGTGGGACGATTTGGTGCCACCTAGCCCAGAGAGGCTAAGGAACAGTCAACATCGTCTTGGTAAGCAACTCCAGTTTATATTTTGCTTGTGTTTTAGGTTTTTGTCCTGCTGACAGGTGAATTTGTCTCCCAGTGTCTGTTCGAAAGTAGACTGAACCAGGTTTTCCTCTAGGATTTTGTCTGTGCTTAGTTCTATATTCCCTAGTCCTTGCTGATGACAAGCATACCCATAACATGATGCAGCCACCACCATGCTTGAAAATATAAAGAGTGGTACTCAGTGGTGTTGTGTTGGATTTGCCCCAAACATAACGCTTTGTATGCAAGACAAAAAATGTATTTCTTTGCCACATTTTTTGCAGTTTTACTTTACTGCCTTATTGCAAACAGGATGCATGTTTTGAAATATTTTTATTCTGTACAAGCTTCTTTTCACTCTGTTTAGGTTAGTATTGTTGAGTAACTGCAATATTGTTGATCCATCCTCCATTTTCTCCTGTCAAAGCCATTAAACTCAAACTGTTGTAAAGTCACCATTGGCATGGTGAAATCCCTGAGCAGTTTCCTTCCTCTCCGGCAACTGAGTTAGAAAGGACGCCTGTATCTTTGTAGTGACTGGGTGTATTGATACGCCATCCAAAGTGTAATTAATAACATCCCAACGTTCAAAGGAATATTCATTTTGTTCACCCGTAGTACTTTTGCAGATGTCTAGAGCTGATGTCAGTTGACAAATCAAAATCTGATTTCATATATCTTTATAAAAACATAAATTATTAGATACAACACTTGGAAGCCTTTCATTCTAGCCTTCTTATCAGTATACAGCACATACCCACTCATTCTCAGAATATAAAAATATATGTAAGACAAATTAAACAATACTTACAGCATTCATTAGAATTCCCATAATGAAATGTTGTGAAATTGTCATAAAAGGAATTCTTGGTTCCTTCCACAGTGGCTCTGGAAACGGTATTACAGATAACTGAGAAACATACAGGAAGTAATGAACTACAGAGTCACACTGTAGTCACACCTTTCACACCATATAAATCATACACTGTAGTAGTCTACTTTGCCTCCAAAATGTTTGGAAAATCATGATATGATCTTGAAAGCCTACTTCTGATTTTTTACTTCTGTCATGTTGCTAGCTAGTCCAATGATGACTACTATGATTAGTAGATAGTGATAGAGATAGATATGATAGAGACGTGTGTGTGCACCGAGCAAACATAACAAACCGAAGACCTGAAAGACTGGACTAGATTGATAATAGAGATTCATGATCAGGGTCGTGCACAGACCTTTGATGGAGCAGGTTTTGAATTCAAAGTGTTCTACTTCTCCTTTTGCCAAATTCACCATTATTAATTGTTTTGCATAGGCCTTCATTTTCAGCAAAAAACCATCACACGTTGTAGGCTAATGCACAACTCGTCGGTCCTCACAGATGGGCTATTGCAGCAGACGACCACACCGGGTTCCATTCCTACCAGCAAGAAGAAGCGGCTCCAGTGGGCACGCAATCACCAACACTGGACAATTGAGGAGTTGAAAAACATTGCCTGGTCCGACGAATCCCGGTTCCTGTTGCGTCGTGCTGATGGCAGAGTCAGGACTTGGCGTAAGCAGCATGAGTCCATGGACTCATCCTGCCTGATGTCAATGGTACAGGCGGGTGTACCACTGTCCAATTTACAGCAACTGCATGATGCCATCGCGTCAGCATGATCAACATCCCTGTGGAAAGTTTCCGACTTGTAGTATTCATTCCCCGAAGAATTCAGGCTATTCTGAAAGCAAAGGCGGGTCCCGACCCAGTACTAGATGGGTGTACCTAATAAACTGTGTATGTACAGTAAATTTGCAGCATTATTTGACAAAGGTAATTGTATAAGAAACTGCAGAATCTGCTCTTTCTAATACTATATAGAAATCAAAACATCTTACATGCATGTAACTCTGCAGAAGGGTTTAAAAAAGTGACTTTTTAGCGCTCCCTGCCTCTGTGTCAATTCCAAGCTGCGCCCATCTCTTCATATACAATTTGACAATTGATAATATAGTCACCCATCAGACTATTGTCAATGTAATCTTGTCTTTAGGCTAATTCTATTATTATATGTGTGAAATTAGTTTCGATATAGTTTAGGTGCAGTTTCGATGGGCCATCAGCTGGGCAGGCTGACAGAGTGTGAATGACTGGTGGTGAATGAGGGGCAGGGACAAGAAATGACCTCTTAAAACCTCTTATAACACAAATTCTGTTTGTGATAATAAGATTCTGTGTTATATAGACTTATTAAGGAAAAGTCAAGGACGGGAGGAGGGTGCGTGACTTTAAAAATGGCAGAGTAAATAAAAATGGCAACATGACGCTCTCGGAACTCCTCGTGTCAAAAGAGGGGGAAAGGGCTGGGAAAAAAAGAACAAAGTGATTCCACCAATCAAAAGGAGGGAAAAAGGGCAGGCACTTCAGAACCCCTAGGGTCTCTATCTGCGCCTGTTTATGATCATACCTACAGAGGAGATGATTAGAGACAAAACCTTTACCTGACCATGTGACCTGACTCCTGAACATAGCCTATAATTAAAGCCCAAAGCATCTCCTTGTGGCGGTCAAATGGTCAGGTAAACTCCTGGCCCTATAGTGATGATTTATGATAGAGAATTCTCTCTCTCTCTCACAATCCAAGTGTTCATCTTGCTGAGTGGTCAGAGAGCAAACACAAACATGTAGAATGTGAAGATGGTATCTTTACTGCTCTCCATAGCGGTCCCTTTAAATGTTCTCTTTCATTCAGTTTGTTTGTTGTGATGGTGTTGAAGAAGGGTCTCTCAATGTCTTCCTCCCTTCATCCATCCCTTCATCTGTGTGTGGTTAGTGGGCTGCAGTACAGGACTGGATGCCTCAGTCTTCAGCAGTCTGGGACTATTTATTAATTAGTTATTCGGAACCCTGTTAGCTGCTTCTCTTCCTAGGGTCCACTACGTACGGGCTACATTGTCCACCCCCAGACCTGGCAGTGTGACATAGAACCCTCATTGGGGAACAACAGTCTTGTTTCATAAGGTAACGCATTCCCTCAGGTCCGTTGTGCGGGCAAATCTCACAATTATTAGTTTGTGGGGTAAATGTTTGTAATGGACTTAAGTCTTTATGTCATCTCTCTCCCCGGTCACAGGTGTACATAGTGGCTATGGCGGTGGTTGGCCTGGTCTCTCTCAGACTACTATTCCTTGGACGATGATGATGAGTACGGGTGTGAGGTCCATCATCTTCTTCAGCATCTCCATGATGTCGTCGTGACCCTTCGCCCCCTCGATGAACTCCTCTAGGGTCAGCTCACCTGAGGGGGGAGGAGGGGACAGGTCAGGGGTCAACTCACAATAACCTCCAGGAAGACAGACTCCTGGACTCTTACCCTCTCCGTTGATGTCGATCTTCTCGAATATGAGCGACACAATCTCCTCTGGGGTGACATCCTGGTTCCGCGTGATGTCCTGGATTGCCTGAGAGAGAGAGAGAGGAGAGAGGAGAGAGGAGAGAGAGAGAGAGAGAGAGAGAGAGAGAGAGACATTTCTTAATTGCTTGAATGCAATTCTTGAAACAATGATGTCGATATTCAAAACAGTTGATAAAAGACACAGAAATCCCTAAAAACTGCAAATACATAAATCAAAATAACATATTGCCTAAAAATCTATTATTACAACCACAAATATCTATTGGAAAAGGCTAGCAAAATAAAGTGTTAGTTTGTCTTTAAAAACATTCCACCATCGTCATAGATTTATTTTCAATCACTAGGGGCCCTATTCAATCCGCATCATGGAAATTCAGCTTTACAGCAGGAGACTGCATTCACGACAAGAGCTGCTTGTTAGGGGTGTGCCGAGTACTTGGACAAAACAAGTATCATAACGGATATGCTGAATTTTTGGAATACGATTATGACAAGTATTTTTTGTATTATCCGTGATCGGAAAAAAACGAATTTCAGCTGCCAGCACACATCTCTCTTTCACTCAGTGTGAAGCGCTGTGTGCTCTAAACAACTATTGGCTAGTTCTTCTGCTTGTAAAGAAACGGGCGAGGTATCGGTTGAGCCTGCTGCAACGAGATTGGATTAGAACAAGCCGCTCTCCCTCTGCTCTCATTTCCTCAGACAGACACCTATCACTCAGCCACTCATCTCAGGGCACAAGTCTCCCCTTCTCCAAACATCATGTATGAATCAGAATCCGTTGCTAGTCATTGTTGTTCAATCTAGTTATTTTCTGTAGACTTTGCTGAGGCCATAGGGTTGTTTTTGTCTGTCTACTTGGCATTGTTTAGTAGCCCTCCTTTGTCTGTCTGTATAATTATTCTATTGTTGACAATGTCTGTTGTTACGTCTTGATCCAAGTCCATGCTTCTTGCTATTATTATTTATTCTCGCCCAGGCATGTTTACTGAGCTACAGATCATTAGAAAATAAAATAACAAATGTAGTTTATTTTGATTGATCAAATGTTGTGGCATAATTGTCAGGAGAGAAATTTTGCTCCTCTCTAAAGTGAACCCATATATGGGTAAAGTTAATTATCCTACCTTCATCTAAATCTGTCTGGAGTAAATGCAGGCAGTAGTAGCCAGCCATGCATTAGTCTATTTACTGTATTAGCCTATTTCGTTGATAATTGAATAGGACTAAGTAAGTAAATAGCCCTAACGTGCATTTTCATCTGTCAGGGTCATTTACGTGTGAATGAGTGAAGGAACATAACAATGTGATCTGAGTGATAGCGGAGTAATGCGCACTTGAGGTATAGGCTTTACCGGCATTTAAAGCACACTTCCGGGTTTTCCGACCACGAGTAAATCCGATTACAAGTATCAAGTGTGATAAACGGTTACGATTGCGAATACAAGTATGACAAAATCGGCACACCCCGACTGCTTACGTTGGCTCAATGGGAAATGACCTCTACATTTCTCCAGTGGAATCTGTAAGACTTAAGCTTTACAGTTTGAATAGAGCCATTGATCATGATGAACAAAATTATAATTACATGAAACATTATATCCAACATAATTATTTATTTTATCTTTGATAAAAAAGACAAAAATAAACACAAACAGCATGACAACAGCACAACCACAACACCTGATACACACCACAACATGCCCTGTCCATGAAGGTAGAAAAACACACAGTAGCCTCCCCTTTCCATACAGATAAAAAAACATTAGGAACACCTTCCTATTATTGAGGTGCACCCCCTTTGGCCCTCAGAACAGAATCAATTCGTCGGGCATGGACTGAAAGGTGTCGAAAGTGTTCCACAGGGATGCTGGCCCATGTTGACTCCATTGCTTCCCCAGTTGTGTTAAGTTGGCTGGATGTCCATTGGGTGGTGGACCATTCTAGATATACACAGGAAACTGTGGAGCGTGAAAAACCCAGCAGCGTTGTAGTTCTTGACACAAATAGGTGCGCCTGACACCTAAACTCAGCAAAAAAAGAAACGTCCCTTTTTCAGGACCCTGTCTTTCAAATAATTCATAAAAAATCAAAATAACTTCACAGATCTTCATTGTAAAGGGTTTAAACACTGTTTCCCATGCTTGTTCAATGAATCATAAACAATTAATGAACATGCCCCTGTGGAACGGTCGTTAAGACACTAACAGCTGACAGACGGTAGGCATTTAAGGTCACAGTTATGAAAACTTAGGACACCCAAAGAGGCCTTTCTACTGACTCTGAAAAACACCTAAAGAAAGATGCCCATGGTCCCTGCTCATCTGCGTGAACATGCCTTAGGCATGCTGCAAGGAGGCATGAGGACTGCAGATTTGGCCAGGGCAATAAATTGCAATGTCGGTACTGTGAGACGCCTAAGACAGCGCTACAGGGACGTGCTTAATGGGATTCAATCCCATTGAGCACATCTGGGACCTGTTGGATCGGAGGGTGAGGGCTAGGGCCATTCCCCCCAGAAATGTACGGGAACTTGCAGGTGCCTTGGTGGAAGAGTGGGGTAACATCTCACTGCAAGAACTGGCAAATCTGGTGCAGTCCATGAGGAGGAGATGCACTGCAGTACTTAATGCAGCTGGTGGCTGACTGTTACTGTTACAGCTGACTGTTACTTTTGATTTTGACCCCCCCTTTGTTCAGGGACACATTCCATTTCTGTTAGTCACATGTCTGTGGAACTTGTTCAGTTTATGTCTCAGTTGTTGAATCTTATGTTCATACAAATATTTGCACATGTTACGTTTGCTGAAAATAAATGCAGTTGACAGTGAGAGGACGTTTCTTTTTTTGCTCAGTTTACTACCATACCCCTTTCAAAGGCACTTAAATATTTTGTCTTGCCCATTCACCCTCTGAAAGAGCACTCAGTGTACATATAAAATTCAAACACCATTATGTCTGTTAGGAAATGTCACACTCCTCAAGATGGTCAATGTAAGGTTTCCAGATTTTATCATACATTTATTTTTTTCATTCATTTTATAAAACACATAATCTAATGGAAAGAATTCAGAAAGCATTCCTACCCCTTGACTTATTCCATATTTTGTTGTGTTACTGCGTGAATTCAAAACTGATTAAATAGATTTTTGTTGTGTCACCCATCGACACACAACACCCCATAATGACAAAGTAAAAACATGTATTTTTAAATGTTTTAATGAAATACAGAAATATCTCTTTTACATAAGTATTCCCACCCCTAAGTCAGTACATAGAAGCCCCTTTGGCACTGACTACAGCTGTGAGTCTGTCACGTTCTTTGTAATAATGATCGGACCAAGGCGCAGCGTGAGTAGTGTGCCACATAATTTATTAGAAAGTGAAACTTAGAAAAATTACAAAACAATAAAGAATGAACGAACCGTGACGACAATGCAACTACACATAAACACAATATCCCATAACCCACAGGTGGAAAACATGCTACTTAAGTATGATCCCCAATTAGAGACAACGATTACCAGCTGCCTCTAATTGGGAATCATACAAATCACCCAAACATAGAAAAACTAAACTAGAACCCCACATAGAAAATATAAACTACATTAACCCCCCAGTCACGCCCTGACCTACTCTACCATAGAAAATAAGAGCTCTCTATGGTCAGGACGTGACAGTACCCAATACCCCCCCCCCCCCCCAAAGGTGCGGACTCCGACCGCAAAACCTGAAACAAAAAGGGAGGGTTAGGGGGGCTGTCTAGCGGCGGTGGTGGCTCTGGTGCGGGGCAAAGTACTGGCTCATCCCGCGGATCCGCCAGCATCGGTGGTGGCTCTGCTGCGGGATGAAGAACCCGCTCATCCCACAGATCCACCAGTATCGGGGGCGGCTCTGGTGCGGGCCAAAGAACCCGCTCATCCTGCGGATCCAGCCATGGACCCAGGCTGAACACTGTGCCTGAACTGGGCACCAATGCAGAAGAAGACTCTGGCCTTGAAGCTGGAGGTCCCGGACCGTGGGCCGTCTCAGGAGGTCCCGGACCGTGGGCCGTCTCAGGAGGTTCCGGACTGTGGACCGTCTCAGGAGGCTCCGGACTGTGGACCGTCGTTGGAGGTTCCGGACTGTGAAACGTCGCCGGAAGCTCTGGACTGGGAATCGTCGCCGGAAGCTCTGGACTGGGGACCGTCGCTGGAAGCTCTGGACTGGGGACCGTCGCTGGAAGCTCTGGAACGGGAAGGCGCACTGGAGGCCTGATGCATGGGGCCGGCACAGGTGGCGCCAGACTGGTAACACGCACCTTAGGGCGAGTGCGGGGAGCAGGCACAGGACATACCTGACTGAGGACACGCACTTCAGGAAGAGTGCGAGGAAGAGGCACAGGACGTACTGGACTGGGAATGCGCACTGGAGGCCCACTGCGTGGAGCCGGTACAGGTGGCACCAGACTGGTGACACGCACTTCAGGGCGAGTGCGGGGAGCAGGCACAGGACGCACTGGGCTGTGGAGGCGCACTGGAGACCTGGTGCGTAAAACCGGCACAGGTGGCGCCGGACTGGTGACACGCACCTCAGGGCGAGTGCGGGGAGCAGGCACAGGACGTACCTGACTGGGGACACGCACTTCAGGAAGAGTGCGAGGAGCAGACACAGGACGTACTGGGCTGTGGAGGCGCACTGGAGACCTGGTGCGTAGAACCGGTGCAGGATATACTGGACCGTGGAGGCGCACCGGAGGTCTGGAGCGTAGAGCCGGCACAACCCGTCCTGGCTGGATGCTCACTTTCGCACGGCCAGTGCGAGGAGCTGGCAAAGAACGCACCGGGCTGTGGATGTGCACTGGAGACACATTGCATATCTCCGCAAAACATGGTGCCTGACTAGTCCCACGCTCCTCACGGCGACTGTCTTGCTCCAGACACCAAACCATCCACTCTACCTCATCACTCCCCTCAACTATCTCACAATACTCCTCGCTCACTCTCTCCCAATATTCCTCTTCGCTCTCCGACTCGCCCCTCGCCGACCACTCCATGTGCCCCCCCCAAAAAAACATTTGTGCTGTCTCTCAGGCTTCCGTTGTGGTTGCGAACCCCAGAGTCGTCGTTGATCCTCCTTCGCTGCCTCCGCCTGCTTCCATGCCAGGCTCTTGTCTCCTGCCATGATCTCCTCCCACGTCCAGGAAGTCCTCTACTCCCTTCTCTCCCGTGCCCAGGATCCCTGCTCCTCCTGGTCACGCTGCTTGGTCCTGGTATGATGGGATATTCTGTCACGTTCTTTGTAATAATGATCGGACCAAGGCGCAGAGTGAGTAGCGTACCACATAATTTATTAGAAAGTGAAACTTAGAAAAATTACAAAACAATAAAGAATAAATGAACCGTGATGACAATGCAACTACACATAAACACAATATCCCATAACCCACAGGTGGAAAACATGCTACTTAAGTATGATCTCCAATTAGAGACAACGATTACCAGCTGCCTCTAATTGGGAATCATACAAATCACCCAAACATAGAAAAACTAAACTAGATGAACCCCCCAGTCACGCCCTGACCTACTCTACCATAGAAAATAAGAGCTCTCTATGGTCAGGACGTGACAGAGTCTTTCTTGGTAAGTCTCTAAGAACTTTGCATACTTGGATTGTACAATATTTGCATATTATTAAAAAAAATCTTCAAGCTCTGTCAAGTTGGTTGTTGATCATTGCTAGACAGCCATTTTGAAATCTTGCTATAGATTTTCAAGCCGATTTAAGTAAAAACTGTAACTCGGCCACTCAGGAACATTCAATGTCGTCTTGGTGAGCAACTCCAGTGTATATTTGACCTTGTGTTTTAGGTTATTGTCCTGCGGAAAGGTGAATTTGTCTCCCAGTGTCTGTTGGAAAGCAGATGTAGCCAGGTTTTTATCTATGATTTTGCCTGTGCTTAGCTCTATTCCATTTATTTTTACCCTAAAAAAACTCCTTAGTCCTTGCCGATGACAAGCATACCCATAAAATGATGCAGCCACCACCATGCTTGAGAATATAAAGAGTGCTACTCTATGATGTGCTGTGTTTGCCCGAGACATAGCGCTTTGTATTTAGGACATGAAGTTAATTTCTTTGCAACATTTTCAGCAATTTAATTTCAGTGTCTTAATGAATGTTTTGAAATATTTTTATTCTGTACAGGCTTCCTTTTTTCACTCTGTCATTTACAGTATGTTAGTATTGTGGAGTAACTACAATGTTGTTGATCCATCCTCAGTTTTCTCCTATCACAGCCATTCAACTCTGTTAAGGTTTTAAAGTCGCCATTGGCCTCATGGTGAAATCCCTAAGCAGTTTCCTTCCTCTCAGGCAACTGAGTTAGGAAGGATGCCTGTATATTTGCAGTTACTGGGTGTATTGATACACCATCCAAAGTGTGATTAAGAACTTTACCATTCTCAAAGGGATACTCAATGTCTGCTTTTTTTTACCCATCTACCCAACCTGGTCTCAAAGCATTTGGTATTATTCTGTATGTAAATCCAGTATCCATTTAGTATATGTTACGTTTCGTATGGAATGTATTCATTTGTGGATGTCCATCACCAATTTCGTATGATATGTTATGAATTACAATTCATATTATATGTTACTAATTTACAAAAACGTACAATATGTTACGAATTTGCAAAATATACAATATGTTATGAATTTGAAAAACATATGATATGTTACAAATTGTTGCGAGGTGGCTAACATTAGCTAGCTGGTTAACGTTAACTAGGCTAGGAGTTAGGGTTAAGGTTAGTAGTTAGGTTAAAGGGTTAAGGTTAGGGTTAGGGAAAGGGTTAGCTAAAAGGGTTAAGGTAAGGGTTAGGGGAAGGGTTAGCTAACATACTAAGTATACATAACAAAAAATATAAATGCAACATGCAACAATTTCAAAGATTTTACTGTTACACTTCATAGAAGAAAATCAGTCAATTGAAATACATTCATTAGGTCTATTCTATGGATTTCACATTCACTAGGCCTAATCTATGGATTTCACATGACTGGGCACTGGTGCAGCCATGGGTGGGCCTGGGAGGGAATAGCCCCCCTCCTCAGACGATCCCGCAGGTGAAGAAGCCGGATGTGGAGGTCCTGGTTACATGTGGTCTGCGGTTGTGAAGCCGGTTGGATGTACTACCAAATTCTCTAAAACAACAATGGAGGTGGCTTATGGTAGAGAAATTAACATTAAATTCCCTAGCAACAGCTCTGTTGGACATTCCTGCAGTCCGAATGCCAATTGCACACTCCCTCAAAACTTGGGACATCTGTTGCATTGTGTTGTGTGACAAAACTGCACATTTTAGAGTGGCCTTTTATTGTCCCCAGCACAAGGTGCACCTGTGTAATGATCATGCTGTTTAATCAGCTTCTTGACATACCACACCTGTCAGGTGGATAGATTCACTTCACAATTTGTGAACAAAATTTGAGCAAAATAAGGTTTTTGTGCATATGGATAATTTCGAGGATCTTTTATTTCAGCTCATGAAAAATGTGACCAACACTTTACATGTTGTGTTAATATTTTTGTTCAGTATAGTTGAAAAGTTGCTAATTAGCTAAAATGCTAAAGTTGTCCATTAAGCGAGTCAAACTCACAACCTTTGAGTTGCTAGACGATATACAAATTGGCTTAATTATTTATTTACTAACTAACTAAATAATGACACATAATTACATAACAAACAAACAGTAGATATATGGGTTACTACATGATACAAAGAAAAAGTCCCTAGCGGACGAAGCCAATATGATGGCTTGGTAGACATAGGAAAAGGGTGGGGACTGAGAAAGAGCAGAAAAGACAAAATGGATTCACTACACACAGTGGATATTATATTAATTGAAATGCTAATCCTTTCCACATGAATGGCCGCTCATTCGAGAATAATTGCAATGTATATATTTATGTTGTCTTCTCTGTTGGAATCGCCTGTCCGTCTGCTGGAGAGTCAGTTCATCAGAGAGCCTCTGGTTAATTTCCCCAGAAGTCACAATGTCCTTAGTGTTTGTTGCTTTCCCCGCGGCTCTGGATAGTGTCTGTTGTAATGGATACATCAGGCGTACCATGTTTTTAGGATAGATGTTTTGGCGGTTGTCGGTATTCTCGTACTAGATTTACGTAATTTCCAGCTGCATACTAGTTATTATAAGTCTAAGACATCCAATCTGGAACTGAGTGAGTAATATTTAGTCTGAAGCTATATTTTATTTCCAAACGCTAAGAAGAAAAATACATTACAATACTTCATAAGGAATGAATGCTAAGTTAAGGCTACCAAGCTTGATACAACTTCAATTAGCACTGACGTCAAGTGAGAGGTGTCAAAGCCCTTCAGCCCAACAATGGCAGGAGAGTCGCACAGTCTACTCTGACCAAATGGAGAGGCCTTCGAAGCTGCTTCCCGCTGTTCAGAGGTAATTAAAATACAGTACCCTGTGTATGTAAAGAATGATAAGACACGAAAAGAGCACAAAAGCAAGTTCCTTATGGAAAATCAAGAGACACTTTTTGCTGACTATTATAAAAATGGGAACATCAGCAACCTCATCCTCCACACAGACCATCCCCTGGCATGGCACAGTGCTATATTAGCACACTACCCCTCTGTTAAGAGGGGGGGTGTTAACGAGTGGTGGAAACTCAGGATACTAGACAACGAGGACTCTGAGTCAGCTAATATACATCTCCATAACTCTGGAACAGTATTGGTACAAGGCAACCACAAACAGTTTCAGCTGGACTTTCACCTAATCAAAGAATTAGCTCAGCAGGAGAAGCTCTCCCTTGAGAAAGATAACCCCACCCCGAGCGGGTCAGACCAGATCTCTTCATTATATAACCCCACAGACAAGCAACCCCAAGCGGAAAGTCAACCTCCCAGCACAGAGTACTACTCCCTCATTGAAATGAAGGATAAATTCATCCAGCTGGAGGCAAGGCAGGTGGAGCTGGAACAGCAGGTGATTACATGCCAGTCAGCACAGACCCAGACAACAGTCCAGCACAAAAACACCCCCTTAACCAGACCCGGAGAGCTGGAAGTGGAGAGAGACATATCTGCACTCTGGACTGTGGTGAGACAAGTTCAACAGGAGAAAAAGCAGGAGCAAGAGGAGAACAGAGCACTAGAGGAGAGGATCAGACTGCTGGAGGAGAGGTTGAGGGGGATGGCGTGTGACAGAGAACAACCCACTAGAGAGGTGGCCACCCTCGCAGAGAAGCCAGCAGAACAGCCAACCTCAGCTCCTGACAAAAGTCTAAACACCACAGCAGAACAGTCCACCCCAGACCCTGATCATAGCGTCGACATCACAGCGGGACAGACAAATGAAGAACCCCAAGCCCAGGGTCTCACCCCCTCTGAGCACCCCCCTGATAGCCCTCCTGATATCCCCCCCATACCCACTGAGGACATACACAAGACACAGATTGTACTCCTTATGGACTCAAACGGGAAATATATACCAGAAACACAGTGTGTCTAAACTCTGGTGTCCAAACACCCAGCGCGCCCTAGACCTTCTGTCTGAGGACCAACCAGGTTCACCTAGCCACATAATAATACACACAGGCACAAACGACCTGAGAACACAGCTGGAAAGGGTGGCAACAACACTCAAGGGAGTGATTGAAAAAGCTTCTTCTACTTTCCCCAATGCACCTGTGGTTATATCAACCCTGCTACCATGAAAAGACTTCCACCCACCCCCGGACCTACACATAGAGGACCCACGCCGAGAGGACAACATCCAGACCACAACACCACCAGCCACATACACAACCCCACCCCAACCAATCAACACCCCCCCACGTCAACCATGCCCACACCCCATTTAGGCCACCTCAGATCAGACCTATTCCCCTCCAGCCCACCCCATGCACCCCACCCCCGCAAAGAGGGCCTCAACATGGAAGTCACACATACGCCCAGGAGAACAGGCCCAAACCCCACTCTTACACTTGCCCAAGCCAGTGGCATGTACCAGATGCTCAGCAGGCTCTGCTCATACTTGTAGAGTTCTGTCCTACTATCCAGTTCTGCACCTAAACAATTTGAACTTCTACTTTTAAAAATCCATCTCTCCAAAAACAAGTCTCTCACCGTTGCCGCCTGCTATAGACCACCCTCTGCCCCCAGCTGGGCTCTGGACACCATATGTGAACTGATTGCCCCCCATCTATCTTCAGAGCTCGTGCTGTTAGGTGACCTAAACTGGGACATGCTTAACACCCCAGCCATCCTACAATCTAAGCTTGATGCCCTCAATCTCACACAAATTATCAATGAACCTACCAGGTACCACCCCAAAGCCGTAAACACGGGCACCCTCATAGATATCATCATAACCAACTTGCCCTCTAAATACACCTCTGCTGTTTTCAAACAAGATCTCAGCGATCACTGCCTCATTGCCTGCATCCATAATGGGTCAGCGGTCAAACGACCGACCTCCACTCATCACTGTCAAACGCTCCCTGAAACATTTCAGCGAGCAAACCTTTCTAATCGACCTGGCCCGGGTATCCTGGAAGGATATTGACCTCGCCCCGTCAGTAGAGGATGCCTGGTTATTTTTTTTAAATGCCTTCCTCACCATCTTAAATAAGCATGCCCCATTCAAGAAATTTAGAACCAGGAACAGATATAGCCCTTGGTTCTCTCCAGACCTGACTGCCCTTAACCAACACAAAAACATCCTGTGGCGTTCTGCATTAGTATTGAACAGCCCCCGTGATATGCAACTTTTCAGGGAAGTTAGAAACCAATATACACAGGCAGTTAGAAAAGCCAAGGCTAGCTTTTTCAAGCAGAAATTTGCTTCCTGCAACACAAACTCAAAAGAGTTCTGGGACACTGTAAAGTCCATGGAGAATAAGAACACCTCCTCCCAGCTGCCCACTGCACTGAGGATAGGAAACTCTGTCACCATCGATAAATCCACTATAATTGAGAATTTCAATAAGCATTTTTCTACGGCTGGCCATGCTTTCCACCTGGCTACCCCTACACGGTCAACAGCACTGCACCCCCCACAGCTACTCGCCCAAGCCTTCCCCATTTCTACTTTTCCCAAATCCAGTCAGCTGATGTTCTGAAAGAGCTGCAAAATCTGGACTCCTAAAAATCAGCCGGGCTAGACAATCTGGACCCTTTCTTTCTAAAATGATCTGCCAAAATTGTTGCAACCCCTATTACTAGCCTGTTCAACCTCTCTTTCGTGTCGTCTGAGATTCCAAAAGATTGGAAAGCAGCTGCTGTCATCCCCCTCTTCAAAGGAGGGGACACTCTTGACCCAAACTGCTACAGACCTACAGTGAGGGAAAAAAGTATTTGATCCCCTGCTGATTTTGTACGTTTGCCCACTTACAAAGAAATGATCAGTCTATAATTTGAATAGTAGGTTCATTTGAACAGTGAGAGACAGAATAACAACAAAATCCAGAAAAACGCATATCAAAAATGTTATAAAATGATTTGCATTTTAATGAGGGAAATAAGTATTTGACCCCTCTGCAAAACATGACTTAGTACTTGGTGGCAAAACCCTTGTTGGCAATAACAGAGGTCAGACGTTTCTTGTAGTTGGCCACCAGGTTTGCACACATCTCAGGAGGGATTTTGTCCCACTCCTCTTTGCAGATCTTCTCCAAGTCATTAAGGTTTCGAGGCTGACGTTTGGCAACTCGAACCTTCAGCTCCATCCACAGATTTTCTATGGGATTAAGGTCTGGAGACTGGCTAAGCCACTCCAGGACCTTAATGTGCTTCATCTTGAGCCACTCCTTTGTTGCCTTGGCCGTGTGTTTTGGGTCATTGTCATGCTGGAATACCCATCCACGACCCATTTTCAATGCCTTGGCTGAGGGGAGGAGGTTCTCACCCAAGATTTGATGGTACATGGCCCCGTCCATTGTCAAAATCAGCAGGTGATCAAATACTTTTTTCCCCCAATGTATATCTATCCTACCCTGCCATTCTAAGGTCTTCGAAAGCCAAGTCAACAAACAGATTACCGACCATTTCAAATCCCACCGCACCTTCTCCGCTATGCAATCTGGTTTCAGAGCTGGTCATGGGTGCACCTCAGTCACGCTCAAGGTCCTAATCATCTCCAATCCAAAGTTAAATCTAGAATTGGCTTCCTATTTCGCAACAAAGCATCCTTCACTCATGCTGCCAAACATACCCTCGTAAAACTGACTATCCTACCAATCTTCGACTTCGGCGATGTCATTTACAAAATAGCCTCCAATACCCTACTCAAACTGGATGCAGTCTATCACAGTGCCATCCGTTTTGTCACCAAAGCCCCATATACTACCCACCACTGCGACCTGTACGCTCTCGTTGGTTTGCCCTCGCTTCATACTCGTCGCCAAACCCACTGGCTCCAGGTCATCTACAAGACCCTGCTAGGTAAAGTCCCCCCTTATCTCCGCTCACTGGTCACCATAGCAGCACCCACCTGTAGCACGCGCTCCAGCAGGTATATCTCTCTGGTCACCCCCAAAGCCAATTCCTCCTTCGGCCGTCTCTCCTTCCAGTTCTCTGCTGCCAATGACTGGAACGAACTACAAAAATCTCTGAAACTGGAAACACTTATCTCCCTCACTAGCTTTAAGCACCAGCTGTCAGAGCAGCTCACAGATCACTGCGCCTGTACATAGCCCATCTATAATTTAGCCCAAACAACTACCTCTTCCCCTACTGTATTTATTTATTTTGCTCCTTTGCACCCCATTATTTCTATTTCTACTTTGCACTTTCTACCACTACAAATCCACCGTTCCAGTGTTTTACTTGCTGTAATGTACTTACTTTGCCACCATGGCCTTTTTTGCCTTTACCTCCCTTATCTCACCTCATTTGCTCACATTGTATATAGACTTATTTTTCTACTGTATTATTGACTTTATGTTTGTTTTACTCCATGTGTAACTCTGTGTTGTTGTATGTGTCGAACTGCTTTGCTTTATCTTGGCCAGGTCGCAATTGTAAATGAGAACTTGTTCTCAACTTGCCTACCTGGTTAAATAAAGGTGAAATAAATAAAATAAAATAAACACTTACTGGCCTGAGGCCAAACCACACGACCAACAACATTGGACACTTTATGGAACACAAAGCCTTCACGATCTCATCCTAGAATATCCAAGGCCTGAGGTCATCTGCCTTTGGCCTAAAGAGCATGAACCTGGAAATCGGAAATACAGACATTGTCATCCTACAAGAAACATGGTATAGAGGAGACGGACCCACTGGTTGCCTTCTAGGTTACAGAGAGCTGGTAGTCCCATCCAACAAACTACCAGGTGTGAAACAGGGAAGGGACTCAGGGGGTATGCTAATTTGGTACAGAGCATCTCTTGGCAGTAGTACTTTAGACTACTTTATCACTGACCTCAACCCAGTCTCTCAGAGCGTTCACAGTCATCCCACTGACACACCTATCAGATCACAGCAAAATCACAGTTTACTTGAACAGAGCAATACTCAATCATGAGGCATCAAAGCCAAAGGAACTGAGTAATATTAATAAATGCTATAGATGGAAGGAACATAGTGTGGAAAACCTACCAAAAAACAATTAGGCAAACAACAAATGTAATCCCTTTTAGACAACTTCCTGGACAAAACATTCCATTGTAATAGTGAAGGTGTAAATTTGGAAGTAGAAAACCTAAACAGTATATTTGACCTCTCAGCTTTCCTATCAAATCTAAAAATTTCAAACAGAACACCAAAGAAAATGACCAATGACAAATGGTATGATGAAGAATGCAAAAACCTAAGAAAGAAATTGAGAAACCTTTCCAACTAAAAACATAGACACCCAGAAAACCTGAGTCTACGCTTTCACTATGGTGAATCACTAAAACAATACAGAAATACACTTCAGAAAAAGAAGGAACAGCCCCGTCACAAATCAGCTCAACGTAATAGAAGAATCCATTGACTCTAACCACTTCTGGCAAAAAAACACTAAACAAACAACAACAAAAATAATTATCTATCCAAAATGGAGATATATGGGTAAACTATTCTTCAATCTTTTGGGCTCTATTAAAAAGAACAAACAGCAAGATCATAAACATGATCAAATACAAATCTTAGAATTAAGTATTAAAGACTACCAGAACTCACTAGATTCTCCAATTACATTGAAGGAACTACAGGGCAAAATAAAAACTCTCCAACCCAAAAAGGCCTGTGGTGTTGATGGTATCCTCAATGAAATGATCAAATATACAGACAACAAATTCCAATTGGCAATACTAAAAATCTTTAACATCATCCTTAGCTCTGGCATCTTCCCCAACATTTGGAACCAAGGACTGATAACCCCAATCCATAAAAGTGGAGACAAATTTGACCCCAATAACTACCGTGGGATATGCGTCAACAGCAACCTTGGGAAAATCCTCTGCATTATCATTATCAGCAGACTGGTACATTTCCTCAGTGAAAACAATGTACTGAGCAAATGTCAAATTGGCTTTTTACCAAATTATCATACGACAAGCCATGTATTCACCCTGCACACCCTAAAGACAAAGTCTTCTCATGCTTTGTTGATTTTTTAAAAAAAAGCCTTTGACTCAATTTGGCATGAGGGTCTGCTATACAAATTGATGGAAAGTGGTGTTGGGGGAAAAACACACAACATTATAAAATCCATGTACACAAACAACAAGTGTGCGGTTAAAATAGGCAAAAAACACACACATTTCTTCCCACGGGGCTGTGGGGTGAGACAGGGATGCAGCTTAAGCCCCAATGAATTAGCGAGGGCACTAGAACAGTCTGCAGCACCCGGCCTCACCCTACTAGAATCTGAAGTCAAATGTCTACTGTTTGCTGATGACCTGGTGCTTCTGTCACCAATCAAGGAGGGCCTACAGCAGCACCTAGTTCTTCTGCACAGATTCTGCCAGACCTGGGCCCTGACAGTAAATCTCAGTAAAGGTCCAGTCGCCAGGACCACAAATACAAATTAGATCTAGACACCGTTGCCCTAGAGCACACAAAAAAATATACATACCTTGGCCTAAACATCAGCGCCACAGGTAACTTCCACAAAGCTGTGAACGATCTGAGAGACAAGGCAAGAAGGGCATTCTATGCCATCAAAACGAACATAAAATTCTACATACCAATTAGGATCTGGCTAAAAATACTTGAATCAGTTATAGAACCCATTGCCCTTTATGGTTTTGAGGTCTGGTGTCCATTCACCAACCAAGAATTCACAAAATGGGACAAACACCAAATTGAGACTCTGCATACAGAATTCTGAAAAAATATTCTCTGTGTACAACGTAAAACACCAAATAATGCATGCAGAACAGAATTAGGCCAATATCCGCTAATTATCAAAATCCAGAAAAGAGATGTTAAATTCTACAACCACATATAAGGAAGCGATTCACAAACCGTCCGTAACAAAACCATTATATAGACAGATGAACCTGGAGAAAAGTCCCCTAAGCAAGCTGATTCTGGGGCTCTGTTCACAACCACAAACAGTCCCCACAGAGCCCCAGGACAGCAACACAATTAGACCCAACCAAATCATGAGAAAACAAAAAGATAATTACTTGACACATTGGAAAGAATTACGTGCTCTCACCACTGGTGTCCCCCAGGGCTCAGTTCTAGGCCCTCTCCTATTCTCGCTATACACCAAGTCACTTGGCTCTGTCACATGGTCTCTCCTATCATTGCTACGCAGATGACACACAATTAATCTTCTCCTTTCCCCCTTCTGATAATCAGGTGGCGAATCGCATCTCTGCATGTCTGGCAGACATATCAGTGTGGATGACGGATCACCACCTCAAGCTGAACCTCGGCAAGACGGAGCTGCTCTTCCTCCCGGGGAAGGACTGCCCGTTCCATGATCTCGCCATCACGGTTGACAACTCCATTGTGTCCTCCTCCCAGAGTGCTAAGAGCCTTGGCGTGATCCTGGACAACACCCTGTCGTTCTCCGCTAACATCAAGGCGGTGACCCGATCCTGTAGGTTCATGCTCTACAACATTCGTAGAGTACGACCCTGCCTCACACAGGAAGCGGCGCAGGTCCTAATCCAGGCACTTGTCATCTCCCGTCTGGATTACTGCAACTCGCTGTTGGCGGGGCTCCCTGCCTGTGCTATCAAACCCCTCCAACTCATCCAGAACGCCGCAGCCCGTCTGGTGTTCAACTTTCCTAAGTTCTCTCACGTCACCCCGCTCCTCCGCACACTCCACTGGCTTCCAGTTGAAGCTCGCATCTGCTACAAGACCATGGTGCTTGCCTACGGAGCTGTGAGGGGAACGGCACCTCCGTACCTTCAGGCTCTGATCAGTCCCTACACCCAAAGAAGGGCACTGCGTTCATCCACCTCTGGCCTGCTCGCCTCCCTACCTTTGCAGAAGCACAGTTCCCGCTCAGCCCAGTCAAAACTGTTCGCTGCTCTGGCACCCCAATGGTGGAACAAGCTCCCTCACGACGCCAGGACAGTGGAGTCAATCACCACCTTCCGGAGACACCTGAAACCCCACCTCTTTAAGGAATACCTGGGATAGGATTAAGTAATCCTTCTAACCCCACCCTACCCTCCCCCCCCAAAAAAGATATAGATGTACTATTGTAAAGTGATTGTTCCACTGGATATCATAAGGTGAATGCACCAATTTGTAAGTCGCTCTGGATAAGAGCGTCTGCTAAATGACGTAAATGTAAACAAGAAAACAGAGCAAACTAGAATGCTATTTGGCCCTAAACAGAGAGTACACAGTGGCAGAATACCTGACCACTGTGACTGACCCAAACTTAAGGAAAGCTTTGACTATACAGACTCAGTGAGCATAGCCTTGCTATTGAGAAAGACTGCCGTAGGCAGACCTGGCTCTCAAGAGAAGACATTGCTATGTGCACACTGCCCACAAAATGAGGTGGAAACTGAGCTGAACTTCCTAACCTCCTGCCAAATGTATGATCATATTAGAGATATATAGTTCCCTCAGATTACACAGATCCACAAAGAATTTGAAAACAAAACTCCCATATCTACTGGGTGAAATACCTCAGTGTGCCATCACAACAGCAAGATTTGTGACCATAAGAAAAGGGCAACCAGTGAATATCAACCACCATTGTAAATACAACCCATATGTATGTTTATTTATTTTCCCTTTTGTACTTTAACCATTTGCACATCGTTACAACACTGTATATATACATAATATGACATTTGTAATGTCTTTATTCTTTTGGAACTTCCGTGAGAGTACTGTTCATTTTATTGTTGATTTCACTTTTGTTTATTATCTACTTCACTTGCTTTGGCAATGTTAACATATGTTTCCCATGCCAATAAAGCCCCTTGAATTGAATTGAGTGAGAGAGGTGGGGAGCCATGATATACACCCCAAAGGGCCATGTCATGACACACCCTACTTTTGATTTTGTGTTAAGTAACCATCTGTCTTATGTAACCATACGAAACGTAATATATCATACTAAATTGAGTTTCACGGATTTACATTTACTATGTTACGTCCAGTCTCTATGAGACCAGGCTGATCTACCAATAGGTGCATTGGAAAACCTCTCTGGTCTTTGTGGTTGATTCTGTGTTTCAAATTCACTGTTTATCTGAGGGACCTTTCAGATAAATGTATGTATGTGGTACAGAGATGAGGTAGTCATTCAAAAAGCATGTACCGTAATTTCCGGACTATAAGCCGCAACTTTTTTCCCAGGCTTTGAACCTCGCGGCTTAAACAATGACGCGGCTAATATATGGATTTTTTCCGCTTTCACATTTTTTTTACCAAAAAAACACATTCTGTGACGTGCTCAGTTTTTTGCCGGCATGAAGCTTTCATTAGACCAATGAAATTGCCGAACGGGTTAAGGTCAAACAACTTTTTTTGTTTACTGTTTAGATTAAATTGAGCGCTCTCAAACTTCCCATCATTCTGATTACGGTAGTCATTTTGTCACCCTGATTCCTGGGGGTACAACAAAGTATTTGCAGCCACTCGACATCAGTGTAAATCGTGCATTTAAGGTGGCGCTCCGTGTTCAGTGGGAGGCTTGGATGACAAGTGGGGAGAAATCCTTCACTAAAACGGGCCGCATGCGAAGAGCAACTTATGGTCAAGTCTGCCAGTGGGTCCTGACAGCGTGGAGCATTGTCAAAAAATCCACTATCATCAACAGGTTTTGAAAGGCTGGACTGCTGCGTGTTGAAGAGGGCTCAGCGGGGGATTTGCTTCCGGATGAAAGTGACGAGAGTGACAATGAAAACGATCCAATATCGGATGAAGCAATTCTGAGGCTATTCAACTCCGACACCGAAGGAGATGGTTTCAGTGCACAGGAGGAGGAAGATAGTGACCAATGACTTTCTTGGTAGGCTACTGTTTACTGCTAATTTTTTTATTTTTTTGTTACAAGCCGTGTTTCGTTAAAGCCTATTTATTTTTGTTACAAACCGTGTTTCGTTAAAGCCTATTTATTTTTGTTACAAGCCGTGTTTCGTTAAAGCCTGTGTAAAGTTAATTTGTTTCAATTTACCGGTAGGCACCTGCGGCTTATAGACATGTGCGGCTTATTTATGTTCAAAATAATACTTTTTTTAAAATTCAGTGGGTGCGGCTTATATACAGGTGCGCTTTATAGTCCGGAAATGACGGTAATACACTGTTATTGCACACATGCAACTTATGTGACCTGTTAAGCAAATGTTTACTTCTGAACTTATTTAGGCTTGCCATAACAAAGGGGTTGAATACTTACGGACCCAAGACATTTCACCTTTTCAATTTTTATTAATTTGTAAAAAAGAAAAGAAAAAAATATAATTCCACTTTGACATTATGGGGTATTGTGTCATGGAGATGGATGAATATAAATCCCTAGACACAATGAAATGACAGCACAGATATTATCCAAACATAGTGTCAGTTTGTCACAGGACCACAGCATACTGTATGTAATAGAGTTCATTTTAGTTTTTTTGCATCTCTAACATTGACATTTCTGGGTGCATTGCACACATTCTGGCACGAGTATAGTAAATCCTATGGGTTATTTTGAATTGCAATAATTTTTGTCTAAGATTATATAAGCAAATATGAAAATGTTCACATACAATTGAAGTCAGAAGTTTACATACACTTAGGTTGGAGTCATTAAAACTCGTTTTTCAACCACTTCACAAATTTCTTGTTAACAAACTATAGTTTTGGCAAGTCGGTTAGGACATCTACTTTGCGCATGACACAAGTAATTTTTCCAACGATTGTTTACAGACAGATTATTTCACTTATAATAGACTGTGCCTTTAAACAGCTTGAGAAATTCCAGAAAATGATGTCATGGCTTTAGAAGCTTCTGATAGGCTATTCGACATCATTTGAGTCAATTGGAGGTGTACCTGTGGATGTATTTCAAGGCCTACCTTCAAACTCAGTGCCTCTTTGCTTGACATCATGGGAAAATCAAAGGAAATCAGCCAGGACCTCAGAATTTGTTTTTTGAGACCTCCACAAGTCTGGTTCATCCTTGGGAGCAATTTCCAAATGCCTGAAGGTACCACGTTCATCTCTACAAACAATAGTACGCAAGTATAAACACCATGGGACCACGCAGCCGTCATACCGCTCAGGAAGGAGACGCGTTCTGTCTCCTAGAGATGAATGTACTTTGGTGCGAAAAGTGCAAATCAATCCCAGAACAACTGCAAAGGACCTTGTGAAGATGCTGGCGGAAACAGGTACAAAATGATCTATATCCACAGTCAAACGAGTCCTATATCGACATAACCTGAAAGGCCGCTCAGCAAGGAAGAAGCCAATGCTCGAAAAACCGCCATAAAAAAGCCCGACTACGGTTTGCAACTGCACATGGGGAAAAAGATCGTACTTTTTGGAGAAATGTCCTCTGGTCTGATGAAACAAAAATAGAACTGTTTGGCCACAATGACCATCGTTATGTTTGGAGGAAAAAGGGGGAGGCTTGCAAGCCGAAGAACACCATCCCAACCATAAAGCACATGGGTGGCAGCATCATGTTGTGCGGGTGCTTTGCTGCAGGAGGGACTGGTGCACTTCACAAAATAAATGGTATCAGGAGGTAGGAAAATGATGTGGATATATTGAAGCAACATCTCAAGACATCAGTCAGGAAGTTAAAGCATGGTCGCAAATGGGTCTTCGAAATGGACAATGACCCCAAGCATACTTCCAAAGTTGTGGTATTGGAGTGGCCATCACAAAGCCCTGACCTCAGTCCTATAGAAAATTTGTGGGCAGAACTGAAAAAGTGTGTGCGAGCAAGGAGGCCTACAAACATGACTCAGTTACACCAGCTCTGTCAGGAGGAATGGGACAAAATTCACCCAACTTATTGTGGGAAGCTTGTGGAAGGTTACCCGAAACGTTTGACCCAAGTTAAACAATTTAAAGGCAATGCTACCAAATATTAATTGAGTGTATGTAATCTTCTGACCCACTGGGAATGTGATGAAAGAAATAAAACCTGAAATAAATCATTCTCTCTCCTATTATTCTGACATTTCACATTCTTAAAATAAAGTGGTGATCCTAACTGACCTAAAACAGGGAATTTTTACTCAGATTAAATGTCAGGAATTGTGAAAAACTGAGTTTAAATGTATTTGGCTAAGGTGTATGTAAACATCCGACTTCAACTGTGTAACATGAGCTGCTCAGTATGTGTAGGTAATCCTTTCTTTTTAAATATCAGAAAGAACTGCAAAAGTGTTGCTAAGGCTCTCCACTTTTCACATAAGGCTGTTGTATAAAACACCTGTCTCCAGATTACATCTTCAAACTCAGGGCATCCATGGCATCTGTGACAGCGAGGGAGAAGTGTTCATCCATGAATACGGGTAAGAGATTCTAGCTAGCTACATTTTCAGATATTACATGTTTCTCATTTTGTCAGAAATGAATTTTCATTGCACGTTAAAGAATACTCTTAGCTAGCTAGCTAACGTTAGCTGGCTGGCTTGCTAGCTAACATTATGTGTATGATCTGTGTAGTAATATTATTCGTATCTCAGATCCCTTCGCATTGCTAGTAATAGCCTAAAGTTAACTAACTAGCTAATATTGAACCTAGTTGGTTAGCTTTAGCTACCTGTAGATTCATGCAGGGTAGTAACATTATGAGTTTGGATTATGGCTCATTGTTTGTTTAGCTAGCTAGCTAGCTTCGTGTCTAAACAAAAGACTCCACTTTGCCAGTAACCATTTCACTGTACCGTTTACACCTTCTGTATCCTGTGCATGTGACAAATAAACTCTAATTTTATTTGATATAGTGTCTGTTTACCAGAGATGGTAATGTGAAGAACAACATGACCTGCACCAAAGTCAGATTAGGATATAACGTTAGGCCAACAAGACAGTGTCAAAGTTCAAAAATTCTCTGGTAGAATGCCCTGCTTTTATTTCATTACACTCACAACCGTAAGCTATTTTCTGTAAATAACTCACCATTAACTTGTAAAGAATGATCTTGTTGAGAGTTTATTTTCCTGTAATAATGAATACAAGTTAGCTAAAGTTAAGACGTTGTCAACTATATGATATGTTCATTATTTGAACTTAACGTTAGCTAGCTAGCTAATAAGCTAGACACGAACCAAAACATTGTTTAGAAAGTTTCTTTAGTTGCCTGGTTTGCTAGATTGACATATACTAAATTCATTTTTAAATGGATGGGTTTATTGGTGTGAAAATACACCAGTTATGCTATTTTGAGCCACCAGGCTGCTGATGTCATGCAGCCTATCGTTTTTGTGTTTATACTTTTTCAAAACGTCAACGACAAGTTTGATGTCCGACGACAATAGAATGTTCTGGATGTCACTGCAACAACTGTATACAGACATGTCGATAGACGTATTCTAAACCAGCCTTTAGTCCTCAAATCTTTGGTTGTTTAGTACACTACCATACTCACTCTGTTTAGCACATGGCCTCACATGTGAATCCTTAAAGAGATGGGTGGGGATAAGGCCTAAGAGGGTGTGAATGATGCTGAATGAGTATAGACAAAGGAGAGCTCTCCAGTAGGTGTACCAAAACATTTAAGTGCCATTTTCTCAAAAAAGGCATTATCAACTTTCAAAGCAGAATTACTTTCCCATTGTTCGTCAACTGTAGTGTATGATATACAATTTTCTAGCTCTGAGTCTACTTTTATCCAATGTAAAAAACACAATTTCAAATTTTGCTACATAAGAGCGAATCAAGCCAGTCGGCCACATTTTTTGTCTCATATTGCCTCCATACATTATGTAAGGTGTTGATAAACTACTTAAACAGCTACAATGAAAATAGTGTTGTATGAATCCTCAAGCGTGTTAGTGTGCATGTATTCACAAAACATACTGTAGAAATTAAAACAATAAATCCCTCATGTTCCTCTTTCCCACCCTCTCCTTTCCACTTTGATGCTCAACAAGATCTCACAGTTCCACGTCAAAATTAGACATTCATCCATGTTTCTCAAACTTCAAATTTCAAAGTTGTTTTCCAAACATCAAATTTCGAAATGTGTTTAAAGTTAAGTTTAGGCATTAACTCTGAATTTTTAAGGTTAGGGTTAAGTTCAGGCATTAACTCTGAATTTTTAAGGTTAGTTTTAGGTTTAGGCATCAACTCCAAAATCTTAAGGTTAAGTGTTAACTCTGAATGGTTAAGGCAGTCCTTCTCAAATAGTGGGGCGCGCCCCCCCCCCCCCCCCCCCCCCCCCCCGGCATCGCTCCGAGCACCCCAAGGGGGGCGCGCCCCACTATTTGTGAAGGACCCCGGGGAACATGCTTTTTTTTGCCGCAGGGAGTAGGGTGTTTTTGCACCGAACAAGAGCACACAGCACAGAGCAGGAGATATGAAGTGCAGATAACAAACCCTTAAGAGACACCATGGAAAAATATTTAACAGGGATGAAAAGAAAGGCGGAGAGAGACGGACATAATGAGACAAACGTAAGTCTCCCGAAAGCTAAGACAAGGAAATATGACGAAGCGTATGTAGCGCTTGGCTTCACTGTGACTACGGTGGGAGACGAGGAAAGACCGGTATGTTTACTGTGTCTAAAAATGTTGGCAGCGGACAGCATGAAGCCAAATAAATTAAGGCGTCACTTAAAGACATTACACCCCAATCACGCTGATAAGCCGCTTGAGTTTTTTCAGCGAAAACGTGCCGAATATTGCCAACAATCGTCCCGCTTTGTGAATGCTACTTCAGTAAACCAGCGAGCACTGTTAGCATCATATAAGGTGGCGTACCAAATTGCTCAGTGCAAAAAAATACACTCCATAGCAGAGGAGCTGATACTGCCTGCAGCATTAGACATGGTCTCTGTCATGCTGGATGACGCAAGTGCTGCAAAAATAAAAACTATGTCCAATGACAATGTCGCCAGACGTATAAATGACATTGCTAACGATCTTAAAGAACAGCTGGTAGATAAACTCAAAGACAAACGTTTTGCCTTACAGTTCGATGAAGCAACTGACAGCAACAAAGACTGTTTGTTTATCGCTTATGTACCTTTTGACATGACAAACTCCCTGTGTGAGGATCTACTTTTTTGTAAATATGTCAGAGACAGAGCCACAGCTGAAGAGCTATTCAAAATGCTGGACTACTTCCTGACTGAGAATGGGCTAAAGTGGGAGAAATGCATTGGTGTTTGCAGTGATGGTGCACAGACCATGGCAGGGATGAGAAAAGGACTTCGGGCACTCATCAAGAAGGCCTCACCTAATGCTGAGTGGACACACTGTGTTATACACAGAGAAGCACTGGCATCAAGGCACCTTTCCTCTGAATTAAGTGAGGTTATGACTGACATTGTAGGTGTAGTCAATTTTATAAAGACCAGACCACTAAAAACAAGAGTCTTCTCTGCTATCTGTGAGGAGATGGGAGCTGAACATCAAGCTGTGCTGTTTCACAGTGAAGCAAGGTGGCTGTCACGAGGAAAAGTCTTGTCCCGAGTTTTAGAGCTCAGAGAGCAGATAAGAATGTTTTCGGAGCAGGAGCACAAGTATGACCTAGCAGAAAATTTTGTGATGAAAACTTCCTGGCAAAACCGGCCTACCTGAGTGACATATTTGGAAAGCTAAATGAACTAAATCTACAGCTTCAAGGGAAAGATAAACACCTCCCTCAGGTGACAGACAAGATCAGCTCTTTCACTCGAAAGCTTGCAATGTGGGGCAGGCGACTTGATGAAGGAAATACTGATTTATTCGAGAACCTGCATGAATTTGTTGACACTACTGACTATGATGCCACCTCAGTGATTCCATATATTAAGGAGCATATTTCATCACTGATGGGATTCTTTAAAAAGTACTTCCCTGAAAACAGTTCCCAATATGACTGGGTGAGAGATCCTTTCAATGCACCAGCTCCAACTGGTTTCAGCTCTGCAGAGGAGGACCAGTTCATTGATATGACGTTGGACTCCACATTGAGACTGAGGTTCACATCACAGACACTGAGTGAATTCTGGCTGAGTGTAGAGAGGCAGTATCCACTCATAGGGCAGAGGGCCATGGGCATTCTTCTTCCTTTTGCAACATCTTATCTTTGTGAGACTGTCTTCTCTGCTGTTGCTGCACTGAAGACCAAGTACAGGTCCCAGCTAAACATTGAGCAGGAGCTGAGAGTTGCAGTATCATGCTTCAAACCCCGCTTCGAAAAGCTGTGCTCTGCAAAACGTGCTCATTTTAGCCATTAATCCTGACTTCCTCATTTTGATTTAAAAAAAATCAGCACAAATTGTTTAATTCATTTTTGTTTTATAGGTCAAAGTGTTTCATATATTGTGCTCCTGAGTTAATGTTGCTGATCAATTAGAATGTATTATTATTTATTGATTATATTTTATTTTTCAGTATCAAATGGTCAAAAAAAATTTACAGTTTAAATAAGGATTGAAATCTTTTTTAAATTTCAGGCAAATTGATGCACTTTAAGTCTTTTCTGTTAAAGACTAAAAAACAATGTTAATAAAGTTATTCTTTGTTGTAAGTTGATCTATATTTCTTTCTTTTTTCTTTAATGTTAATAAGGATACAATGTTATGCAGAGGTGTACTTACAACAATTTTATAGACAAATGATACTATTTACAGTCGCGGCGGAGAGTTGGGGGGCGCGAAATGTTTACTTCTTCCTAGGGGGGGGGGGCGTAACAGAAAATAATTGAGAAGCACTGGGTTAAGGTAAGGTTTGGGATAGGTTTAAAACAAACATCTTAAAAACAACTTTCTATCGCTAGATTCGAACATGCAACCTTTTGCACCAGTGGCAGATGCACATGCCCATCCACTATCCCCGTCCACAACGCCCTAGCAAAACTGAAACCTACTTGAAGGCTCACTGTTGCCCCTAGTGTCCAATTTTCACATCATCTCCCGACGTCCTCAGAAATGGATGGATGTCTAATACTGACTTGTATCACGGGTGACCTGGCTGTTGATGTTTCCCACATGAATCTGTCCTGTAATGTTGCACAGGTGAAAGAGCAACCTCATTGGTGCTTCCGTAGTGGCCACTCTCTTCAATGCAGGGCATTGGTCAGTGACTATATCTCTATGCAATACAAAGAGAAAATATATATATAGTATTGGACAGACTTGGCCCAGCAACATTGCAGTTATTGACACACTCAAACCGGTGTGCCTGGCACCTACTACCATACCCTGTTCAATGTCACTTAAATATTTTGTCTTGCCCATTCACTCTCTGAATGGCACATACACAGTCCATGTCTCAAGGCATAAAAATCCTTCTTTAACCTGTCTCCTCCCCTTCATCTACACTGATTGAAGTGGATTTAACAAGTGACATAAATAAGGGATCATAGCTTTCAATTGGATTCACCTTGTCAGTCTGTCATGGAAAGAGCAGAGGTTCTTAATGTTTTGTATACTCAGTGTACTTTGTATCCCTCGTTTACTCAAGTGTTTCCTTTATTTTGGCAGTTACTGGTATGCCTACTGTCGGGAAGGATACCGTTTGGGCAGCATGCGGGCCAAAACCAATGCCCCAGGGTCTATGATTTCTTAATCCCACCCTGTTCACAGTCCCCGCCTTTCATGAGATGTTGTTTTGTACACAGTGTATTTGTCCATGCTATGTACAGTCAATTAGTATAATTAGTGTTTATGAAGTAAATATAGTGATTATTATTATGCAGTCCTGTCTAGGGCTGGTTCTACCTTCTGAGATAGATGAGACACTTCTAAAGTATACATTAATCATTTGTCCTGCCCAGCATGATAGGTCTGCTTCTTGTTTGTTGTTTTTAACCCAACGTAAAGGAATAGGTTATCCCTCTCAGGGTCAATAACAAGACAAAAACAACATAAAAAGCACTTGCCATCACTGTGTTTATTTAGAATAAAATGAATTTGATTATTAGGCATCATTATAGTATATTAAAGAGAGAAATCTGTTCAATTCTCCAATAAAATAAATGCAAACAGATGCAGGCCTATAACTACTGGAGTAGCCTACAGCTCCGTTGTGCTGCACGCAACCAACAGAGCCAAAGCGACTACATCCATTTATTCACTTGATTTTTCAGAGTTTATCGGCTACATGTTCAGTTGGCATAGCTACATTTCTTGTATATTCAACCTTATGTTGCCTTACAACCCTGGAATTAAAATAGATTCTTGGGGGATTTGTATCATTTGATTTACATAACATGCCTACCACTTTGAATATGCAAAATATTTTTTATTGTGAAACAAACAAGAAATAAAACAAAAAAACTGAAAATTTGAGCATGCATAACTATTCACACCCCCCCAAAGTCAATACTTTGTAGAGCCACCTTTTGCAGCAATTACAGCTGCAAGTCTCTTGGGGTATGTCTCTATAAGCTTGGCACATCTAAATGTTTCCCCTTAAACCACCTGAGTGTTGCTTTAGCAGTATGCTTAGGGTCATTGTCCTGCTGGAAAGTGAACCTCCGTCCCTGTCTCAAATCTCGTGAAGACCGAAACAAGTTTCCCTACAGAATTTCTCTGTATTTAGCGACATCCATCATTCCTTCAAGAGCAACGGAAATAAAAGTACTGTGTGCTTACAATTTCAGCATCTTAGGCTGTATGACAATGTATCACTCCCAGTCTTTTTTCATGTAAATTTTTCCCACCCACTCAGGGCTTTAAAGCCTATCGGCAGGGGAGCATTCAACAATTGTCCAGATCATAGCAATCATCATGTTGTCTTGTTCACTTGTCAGTTCAATACCTAAATAGATAGATCTATAGCCTACCAATTAATGGGTTGTCATTTAGGCTACATAGCCAACAGTAATTAAAGTGTTATTCATTTAGACAGATGGTTTAAGTGGTGCTGTGATTGTCTTTTCAATAGGTGTGTGTGTGAAGGCACATACCTTTCTCTTTTGTGTCGATGTGGTGGGGGTGTAATAGTCCATCATTATATTTTATTTATCTCAATTCAGTAGCCTAAACAGTTCAATAGTCCAGTGCCCCATCTGTCGTACATCATCTGGCCCCATCTGTCGTACATTGTCGGTTGAGAGGCTGTCCTGTAATCTATACATTTAGTTCATTGCCATTTCCATCATTCTCCTTTTCCAGGTTATCCAGGAATCGGGTAGCTTATTTTGCTGATATCAGTGTGACGTCTCTTCCCTTCAATTTGACTCGTAGTTGTGCGGGGTACAAAGAGTAGTTCTCTCTTTATGGGTTGAATTCTCTGCGTTTCATGTAGAGGTCTCATGTTGGCGTTGATGTAGATCCGATGGTCCTCATAGATCAAACGCCCGACTCCTGACTTTTTGGGCTGTATGACCAGTCGTAGAACTTTATCTTTGATTCGATTTTTTATTGTTAAGTAACTTTGATGATGCTCCTTGATTTGTTGCTCGTGTCCCCTCTCGGGCCGCCTGTCCATAGCTTTCTGGGAAATTTCCGAAACAAAACTTTGAACGGCGACTGAAGTCCTCCATCCCGTTTAATCTTTCAGTAAGCCCCGTAATGTCTTTTTGTTCATCCACTGTATTCTTGAGCTTTTCTCATCCGATTTCCTCCAGGGTTAACCTGGTTTCGGCCTTCTCCGCACATTTACCCAGTTCAGTCATATCAGTTTAGATTTTTTGGACATCTGAATTTTTCTTTATCTCCTTAGACAGTTTTAATTGCCAGTGCAAATTTCTGTTATCTGCTTAGACAGTTTCTCATTGCCAGTGCAAATTTCTGTTAGAAGTGTCTCTAAACTCACTTAGTCAAGTCGTCAGCTACTTGGTCCATGGTCACGTTATTTCGGTGTGTTTGTTTATCTTTATGTCTAGATCTAGTACTTGCCATAACATGCAGTTGCCTAACGTTTCAGTTATTTCTGGACTTTAGAGCCAAGTTCTATTCTATTTGAGAGGCATACTTTTTTGAAAAGGAATGCCAAATGGATCACCTTCACCTGACTACCTCACGGTCGCCATACCCAAAATCAGATCCATATCTCTCAAGATATACTGAATATGGCCAGATCTACAAAGTCTGCACCTGTTCATTTCAATAGCAGATAAAGGTTTAGAGAGGGAATAGTGTAAATAAACGAGGAGGAGCTATGTACTCTGGCAGTGCTTTCTTACTAGAGATGACAATACCTAATTCATCCAGTTTCCTGGCAGACACACCAAGGTATACTCAGTGGTGGGGACACCTCTCTGAAAATATAGTTTACCAAGCTACCAATTACTTCACACTGAAAGAAGTTAAGCTACACTAGCTACCCTTAAGGAAAATATAGTTTGCTTAACTAAAGTTTTTTTGAAAAAGTAATTCATTACATCCAAACTACTTAGTGAAAAAATGTCATATGTATATCTGAAATGTCAGAAGACAATCTTGGACCGTATTCATAAACTGTCTCAGAGTAGTAGTGCTCTTCTAGAATCAGGTACCCCCTTCCATGTAATCTTATTCATTATATTCTAAAAGGTAAAACTGATCATCAACACTCCTACTCTGAGACACTTTATGAATACGGTCCCAGATTCCCAAATCAGATTCCCTCCCCCTCAAGAAGTGCGTCACCATCGCATCATACTCCGTAACATAATTGAGGAAGAAAACTGATTATATATTTTATTAATCAAATGTAGTTTTGTGTTAAAAAATAGTAGTATTCAAGTACATATCACTCTACACATTTTGTAATGACTTGAAACTTTTTTTTTGCATGCCCTAAAGGGATACTTGAGGATTTTGGCAATGAGGCCCTTTATCTATTTCCCCAGTCAGATGAACCATTTAAAAAAATATGTTTCTGTGTTTTAGTATGAAGGAAGTTAGAGGTAGTTTCGCGAGCCAATGCTAAGTAGCATTAGCACAATGACATTAGCATGCTAGCAGATACCAAAGACTTCCAGTCATTATGCTAACGCTAGTTTCCAACTACCTTCAAACTGCACTAAGTGACATAAAAATTGTATCCTCGAATTCATCTGACCCGGAGAAGTAGATAAAGAGCCTCATTCCCAAAATCACGAAGTATCCCTTTAATAAAATTATTTTATCCATGAAGTGAGAAAAAAGATGCTTGTGCACTGATAATCACACCAAAGCACACAAAACAAGGCATTAATGATCAGAGTAATGAAAGACGGCACTTCTAAAAGCATATTTCCCACTATAGCCTGGAGTTTGTGTCAGGCGCATGATCAATATCCACTTTTGTACAGTAACATGGATGAAGCCTCAGCTGGAATTTACATTTATATTTTTAGTCATTTAGCAGACGCTCTTATCCAGAGCGACTTACAGTAGTGAGTGCATACATTTCATACATTTTTTTCTCCGTAATGGTACCCCGTGGGAATCGAACCCACAACCCTGGCGTTGCAAACACCATGCTCTACCAACTGAGCCACCACGGGACCGTGGAATGTGAAGCTAACTGAAACTGGATAGCTTTAGAAAATCTTGAGCAGATCTAACTAGCATCGTAGTATACTCCTCTGGCGTTAGAGCATGACATCTACCTACACACATGGACACATATACGGTGTAGGGTCCAAAAGCATTGACACCCTTGATAAAGATCAAAAATTACTGTATAAAATAAATTCCAATACTGAGCTATATTGTATGCAACATTTTTTTAATGATATCATTTTATACTAATACAGTTGCTCAGAGAAAAAGATTGTTTAACAAGTAATATTTTTTTTCTCTAAAAGGTAGGGCTCAAAATTATTGACACCCCTTTTTTCAATACCTCACCGTGCGATGATAACAGCAATGCGCCTTTTTCTAAAATGTTTTATGAGATTGGGGAACACATTGGGAGGGATCTTAGACCATTCCTCCATTCAGAATCTTTCCAGATCCTTGATATACTTCGTCTGTTTTCAATGGGCTTCAAGTCCGGAGACTGATATGACCATTGCAAAGTTTTGAGGTCAATTAAACATTTCTTTGTGGTTTTTGATGTGTGCTTGGGGTTATTGTCTTGCCTGAAGATCCACTTGCGGCCAAGTTTCAGCCTCCTGACAGAGGCAACCATGTTTTTGGCTAAAATGTCCTGGGACTGTACCCTACCTGCCCTAAGCTCTCACCTGGCCCCTGAATTTGTCCTGCTAGGTGACCTAAACTGGGACATGCTTAAACCACCTGGCCAAGTCCTAAAGCAATGGACTCCCTAAATCTTTCTCAGATTATTACCAACCTCACAAGGTATGACTCCATAAACCCAGAAAAGGCTATTCTCCTTGATGTCATCCTCACGAATAATCCTGATATGTATCAGTCTGGTGTTTTCTGTAATGACCTTAGTGATCACTGTTTTACAGCTTGTGTTCTTAATGGCTGCTCAGTTTAAACGACCTGTCCTGATTTGTCATAGACGCTTGCTTGCTACAAAACGTTTATGCGCAAGCCTTCCTTCATGACCCTGCATTGTAAATTGGTATAGAATCACCTTGATACCCCTCTGTCGAAGATGCTTGGGACTTCTTTTTTTATATTTTCAGTGGTATTGTTAACAGAAAATGTGAATTAAAAACAGGTTCAGCCCCTGGTTCGACCGTAATCTCGCAGAGTTACTCTACCTCAAGAATTCAATTTGGTGAAAGGCTCCGCACGTGCATACTCAGGCTGACTGGCTCTCATTCAGGCAAATGAGAAATAAGTGCACTCAGGCTATCCGGAAGGCCAAAGTTAGTTACATTAAGGAGCAGTTCTCTCTCTGTGGGTCTAACCCCAAGAAGTTCTGGAAAACGATTAAAGACCTGGAGAGTAAACCCTCCTCCTCACAGTTACCCATGTCCCTTAATGTTGATGATGTGGTGTTTACTGACAAGGAGCACATGGCTGAGCTCTTGAATCGCCACTTCATTAAGTCAGGATTCCTATTTGACTCAGCCATGCCTCACTGCAACCTTAAAGGTCCTAAATGATGTCCCCATTGCCCTTGATTCGAAGCAATGTTGTGCTGCTATTTTTATTGACTTGGCCAAAGCTTTTAATTCCGTAGACCATTCCATTCTTGTGGGCCAGCTAAGGAGTATTAGTGTCTCTAAGGGGTCTTTGGCCTGGTTTGCTAACTACCTCTCTCAAAGAGTGCAGTGTATAAAGTCAGAACATCTGCTGTCACAGCCACTACCTGTCACCAAGGGAGTACCTCAAGGCTCGATCCTAGGCCCCGCGCTCTTCTCAATTTAAATCAACAACATAGCTTAGGCAGTAGGAAGCTCTCTCATCCATTTATATGCAGTTGATACAGTCCTATACTCAGCTGCCCCCTCCCCGGATTTTGTGTTAAACACTCTACAACAAAGCTTTCCTAGTGTCCAACAAGCTTTCTCTGCCCTTAACCTTGTTCTGAACACCTCCAAAACAAAGGTAATGTGGTTTGGTAAGAAGAATGCCCCTCTCCCCACCGGCGTGATTACTACCTCTGAGGGTTTAGAGCTTGAGGTAATCAACTCATACAAGTACTTGGGAGCATGGCTAGACGGTACACTGTCCTTCTCTCAGCACATATCAAATCTGCAGGCTAAGGTTAAATCTACACTTGGTTTCCTCTATTGTAATCGCTCCTCTTTCACCCCAGCTGCCAAACTAACCCTGATTCAGATGACAATCCTACCCATGTTAGATTACGGAGACGTAATTCATAGATCGGCAGGTAAGGGTGCTCTTGTGCAGCTAGATGTTCTTTACCATTCGGCCATCAGATTTGCCACCAATGCTCCTTACAGGACACATCACTGCACTCTTCTGTAAACTGGTCATCTCTGTGTACCCGTCGCAAGACCCACTGGTTGATGCTTATTTATAAAACCCTCTTAGGCCTCACTCCCCCTATCTGAGATACCTACTGCAGCCCTCATCCTCCACATACAACACTCATTCTGCCAGTCACATTCTGTTAAAGGTCCCCAAAGCACACACATCCCTGGGTCGCTCGTCTTTTCAGTTCAGTGCAGTTAGCAACTGGATCGAGCTGCGAAAAACACTCAAACTGGACAGTTTTATCTCCATCTCTTCATTCAAAGACTCAATCATGGACACTCTTACTGACAGTTGTGGCTGATGTATTGTTGTTTCTACCTTCTTTCCTTTGTGCTGTTGTCTGTGCCCAACAATGTTTCTACCAGGTTGTGTGCTGCTACCATGTTGTGCTGCTACCATGTTGTGCTGCTGCCATGTTGTGCTGCTGCCATGCTGTGCTGCTGCCATGCTATGTTGCCGTCTTAGGTCTCTCTTTATTTAGTATTGTGGTGTCTCTCTTGTTGTGATGTGTGTTTTGTCCTATATTTTTCTTTTTTATTCCCAGCCGTCCCAGCAGGAGGCCTTTTAGTAGGACGTCATTGTAAATAAGAATTTGTTTTTAACTGACTTGCCTAGTTAAATAATGGTAAAAAAATATATGTTTTTAATTATGACACCGTTGACCTTAACAGGGGCCCTAGGATCAGTGGAAGCAAAACAGCCCCATAACATCAGAGTTCCACCACCTTATTTTACAGTAGGTATGATATTTTATTCTGCATAAGCATCTTTCTTTTGACACAAAACCCAGCACTGGAGTGTGTGGCCAAAGAGCTCTTTTTTCATGTCATCCAACAAATGTAAATACCTGGAGTTTGCTTAACAGCATTGGCACTTGAATTGGAACCGGCGCTATGGTCAGATGACATAAAAATATAACTCTTTGGCCATGCACACCAGTGGTGGGTTTTGCAAGTTGAGGAAGCTAAACTCCTAGGTATAACATTGGATGGTCAATTGTGACTGACCGCCTTGATTCAGTCGTATGTAGAAAAATTTGAAATTGTGTTTTTTACATTGGATAAAAGCAGAGACACAGAGCTAAAAAAATGGTATATCATACACTGCATCTGAGGAACAATGGGAAAGCAATTCTGCTTTGAAAGTTGATAAACTTGTAACCCCACTTTTGAGAAAATGGCCTTTGAATATTTTGGTACCAACTGGAGAGCTCATCTTTGTCTACACCCACTCAGCATCGTTCACATCCTCTTAAGCTTTAGCCCGATCTTTAAGGGTTGATCCGAGGGTTCTGTACCAACAGCAGCAGTCAAGCACCGAAGCTAATTCGCTAACTTGCTAGCTACTTCCAGACACAAATTAGATAACAGCTCACTGAACATTACTCTCCCTAGCAGAGCTGGCTAGGCTGTTTTTATGTTATCCAGAGCGTTGGTGACTACAACTGTGCTGTCAGATTTTCCGTCTGTAAATTCAGAGCGTTGCGCTCTCGGAGCATTCAGAGAGCACACTGGACGCACTGGCCGATGAGTAGGGTTGATCCACGTGTTCTGACCTCACAATGGTAGCCAAGCACCTAAGCTAACATTGGCTTGCTTGCTAGCTACTTCCAGACACAAATGAGAGAACACCCCACTCTGACCATTTTACTCGCCCTAGCAGAGCTGGTTAGGCATTTTTCATGTTATCCAGAGCATTGGTGGCTGTAACTGTGCTGCTGGCAACAATTTAATTACACTTTTTTGCTGACGTTTACTGACACCAGCCATATTCAACAGGTGTTGAGTGTTTGTAAATTCATCAGTTATTCTGCGCTCTGGCACATTCAGACGAGAGTGCTCTGAAATCGGAATAGATGGCCCGACTGAATTTACGAACGCACGTTACTTGCATAGTGGAGTCTTTTGTTAAGACATGCAGCTAGATAGCTAGGTAAACAATCAACCATAATCCCAACTCATGACGTTACTACCCTCCATGAATCTGCAGGTAGCTAACCAAACAGGTTCAATGTTAGCTAGCTAACATTAGGCTATAACTAGCCAAGAAAATGGCTCTGACATATGAATAATAAGATCATACATGTAACATTAGCTAGCTAGCTAACAGTGCACTTTAATTTGAAATGAATACAACTTTGTCAAAATTATAAACATGTAATTTCTGAAAATGTAGCTAGCTAGACTATCTTACCCGTATACATCATGGTTGGACGCTTCTAGCTGTCACGGACGCCATGGTTGCCGCCCTTAGTGTGAAGATGTAATCCAGAGACAGGTGTTTTCTCTATCTCCTTAGCTATCTTGCTCTAATTCCACTGGTTTCAAAACTCGGTTCTCCAGAAAGTGGAGCGCAACACTTATGCAGTTCTACGAATCAATATATTTTTAAAAAGACAGAAGCGTGCTATATGGCAGACCAATCTGAACTCATCTCTCGGCATGTCCATCCCACTCATTATCTCAGGCAATGATGGCTAGCGGGAAGGTTGCTGTTTTTTTCTGTGACTAAACCAACTGGACTCATAATTTAACAATTGTATACGTATTTACAGATGGCATACAAGTTTCTTATTAAGGCACATGAAAGTTCACATGTTCCAGAAAGCATTTCTGGCAAAAAAACGCATTTTGATTAATACAAAAAAAAGATTACGTTCAAATGGCTCTCATGTGAAGTAGTGACCCACGACATACGCCTAGTTTCCTGAAACGGGTCACAATTATCATGGTCAAGTCATATTGACAAAGTTGTTGTGAAGATGTGGAGGGGTATGTCTGTTATATAAAAAAAAATCTGTGTATTTGACACAGATCAACTGTACAAGTTGTTCAGGCTCTAATATGGTCCCATTTTGATTACTGTCCAGTAATATGGTCAAGTGCAGCAAAGGAAGACCTAGCAAAGCTGCAGCTGGCTCAAAACAATGCAGCACGACTTGCCCTTAACAGCACATACCAAACTAACATCAACAACATGCATGACAGTCTTTCATGGTAGAGGGTTGATCAGAGATGAATTGCTTCTCTTATAGTTATGAAAAATATGATTATTTGCATTATCAAATAACATTCAGCTAAAATATCCATACATACCCAGCAAGACATGCTACCAGGGGTCTCTTTACATTACCCAAGTCCAAAACTAATTCACGGCAACGCACAGTATTATACAGAGCCATGATCGCAAGGAACTCCCTTCCATCTCCAATTACTCAAGCAAATAGCAAAATCTCTGGTGTATTTTGAACATTGAGACCAGGCTCCTGTAGTTAATAATACAATAATAACAACATTTACGTAATTCTATATATTTTTTTGCATCTTGGGCTCAGCCCCTGTCTCGCACAACTGACCAGTCACATTTATTTATTATTTAAACATGCAACATTTTCAAGGATTTTACAGTTCATATAAGGAAATCCTAAATGCAGTATCTGGTGTGACCACCATCACAACACATCTCTTTCGCATGGAGTTTCAGGCTGTTGATTGTGGCCTGTGGAATGTTGTCCCACTCCCCTTCAATGGCTGTGCGAAGTTGCTGAATATTGGTGTGAACTGGAACACGCTGTCATTAACATCAATCCAGAGCATTCCAAACATGCTCAATGGGTGACATGTCTAATGAGTATGCAGGCGATGGAAGAACTGCGACATTTTCAGCTTCCAGGAATTGTGTACAGATCCTTGCGACATGGGGCCATGCATTATCATGCTGAAACATGACGTGATGGCGGCGGATGAATGGCACGACAATGGGCCTCAGGATCTCGTCACGGTACCTCTGTGAATTCAAATTGCCATCGATAAAATTCAATTGTGTTCATTTACTGTAGCTTATGCCTGCCCATACCATAACCCCACCGCCACCATGGGGCACTCTGTTCACAACGTTGACATCAGCAAACCGCTCACCCACACAAAGCCATACACGCTTTCTGCCATCTGCCCGGTACAGTTGAAATCGGGATTCATCCATGAAGAGCACACTTCTCCAGTGTGCCAGTGGCCTGCAAAAGTGAGCATTTGCCCACTGAAGTCAGTTACGATGCCGAACTGCAGTCAGGTCAAGACCCTAGTAAGGTCGACGAGCATACAGATGAGCTTCCCTGAGATGTTTTCTGGTTCTTTGGTTGCACAAAACCACAGTTTCCTCAGCTGTATGGGTGGCTGGTCTCAGAGGATCCCGCAGGTGAAGAAGCTGGATGTGTATATCTTGGGCTTGCGTGGTTACACGTGGTCTGAGGTTTTGAGGTCGGTTGGACGTACTACCAAATTCTCTAAAACAACAATGGAGGTGGCTTATGGTAGAGAAATGAACATTAAATTATCGGGCAACAGCTCTGGTGGACATTCCTGCAGTCAGCATGCCAATTGCACGCTCCCTCAAAATTTGAGACATCTGTGGCATTGTGTTGTGTGACAAAACTGCACATTTTAAAGTGGCCTTTTATTGCCCCCAGCACAAGGTGCACCTGTGTAATGATCATGCTGTTTAATTAGCTTCTTGATATGCCACACCTGTCAGGTAGATAGATTATCTTGGCAATGGAGAAATTTGTGCACAACATTTGAGAGAAATAAGCTTTTTGTTCGTATGGAACATTTTGGGGATCTTTTATTTCAGTTCATGAAACATGGGACCAGCATTTTGTGTTCATATTTTTGTTCAGTATAGAATCTATGGTCTGTGGGGCTTTTTATCACTTCTAACTCTGTCACACCACCAATGCAATGAGGTCACCACCAATGAGGTCATTTCACCATTGAGGTCACAGCATGGGAGTTCCTTCCTGTCTCTCTCTGTGTGAGGGAGGGATTAGTTGAGCTCATCTCCACAGATTAAATAAGTGGCCTTGTTTCGTCCAATTTCAAGTTCAATCCAACTTACTTCTTTGAATGAATCTCCCTTGATGCCTTCTATTTTGACCATTTCAAAATAACATTTGAGGATTAGATTGGATGCCATTCAACTTTTTCCAGGAAGTTGTTAAATTAACCATTACTTTTTATGTCATGGGAAGTCACCAACCTGGTGTTTTTTGAAGTTTTTAAGACATGATGTTGATTCATGTTTAGAAGCCCTGATAAGCAGTGTTGTTGTACACTACTTGTTGTGGATATGGTTAGCAAAATAGAATAGCATTAGCCTTGCATGGTGATGTCACCCTGTCTTGAAGTCAACTAAGGCTAAGCTAAGCCTCTTGCAGCTTGCTCTAGTCATGCACACAGTAGGTTTCATAGTGCTGATGGGAGCATGGTAAAGAATCCTGGCAGGCCTCGTACATCCAACAAATACCTGTCCTTTACCTAAATTATTTAGTCAATTAGCATAAGACGTCAAGTAGCCTATATTACCGTGAATATGGTCTCCAACTCATCCTTGTCGATTTTCCCGTTGCCGTCCTGGTCAAACAATTTGAAGTACCACTTGAGTTTCTGGTTGATTTCTCCCTTCAGCATCAGACTGATGGCTGCGATGTACTCTACAAAATCTATGTACCCGTCCTAAAACAGAGATAGAGAAAGAGAGAGAAAGGGTGAGGAAAGGTTACAAACAACAATACTTCTGCATGCCATTGCAGCCATTTTGTCAAAACAATGTCTCCTCAGTGCACAGAATAATATATTTGATTTAATATATCTCACCTTCTGTAATTACATATATTAGATACATACAGAGCCATACTGTATTTCTAAATATATCTCTGGACACATGGTCTTAGGAACACTGGATGCACCATAAAGTTTAACCTAGTTTACCTGTCCTACTGTAGGTGGGTGTCATGTCCTGGGTTTACCTGTGTTCTGTCCGTCTTGTTCAACACATCCACCCACAACCCACCCCTGACGACAGCACCACCACTAAAGCTCTCTCCATCTGTACGAAGCTTTCCATTGAGCCCGTGCCAACTAAGAGACTTAGCTAATGACATACTTCGAGAACGGCACACTTAGATCACTCACCTGGTGGGAACAACCCCTGAAGGAGGAATCATAGTTTATCATACCAACATGTCCAGTCTGTTCTTGACAATGTCAGCGTACTGTAGGTCAATTAACTGTAGTCGGGTATGATCCCCAGATTACCTACAGTACATAGGTAGTTAAGGTAATTAGCAGGTTAATCTATTAAGTGTCTTTCTGTGATAACGTTAGAGCTGTGTCACTCCCTCAGCACGCAAATTTAAAGATCACAATCTCTGCTCCTACGTCTACTCAGCAGTTTTTGTGTCAGAAATTCTACTCCACTTGCCTGGTGCCAGTCTGTTTTTGCTCTCTTGCCAACTCCTTATTTAATTGCAACGTGGTCTCAAGGCAATTCATATTATTCTGTATGTAAATCTGTAACACTCCTTTTAGAATGATATCCTGTTAGGGCTAGGGGGCAGTATTTACACGGCCGGATAAAAAACGTACCCGATTTAATCTGGTTATTACTACTGCCCAGAAACTAGAATATGCATATAATTATTGCCTTTGGATAGAAAACACCCTAAAGTTTCTAAAACTGTTTGAATGGTGTCTGTGAATATAACAGAACTCATATGGCAGGCAAAAACCTGAGAAGATTCTGTACAGGAAGTGCCCTCTCTGACCATTCCTTGAGCTTCTTGACTCTTTTTATTGAAAACTTAGGATCTTTGCTGTAACGTGACACTTCCTACGGCTCCCATAGGCTCTCAGAACCCGGGAAAAAGCTGAATGATGTCGAGGCAGCCCCTGGCTGAAAAACATTAGCGCGTTTGGATAGTGGTCGGTCAGAGTGCTATGAGACTGAGGCGCGTGCACGAGGCGACCCCATGTTTTTATTTTCTCTCTCTTTGTACTAAAACACAGATTCCCGGTCGGGAATATTATCGCTTTTTTACGAGAAAAATGGAATAAAAATTGATTTTAAACAGCGGTTGACATGCTTCGAAGTACGGTTATGGAATATTTAGAATTTTTTTGTCACGAAACGCGTCGTGCGCATCACCCTTCTTTACACTTCGGATAGTGTCTTGAACGCATGAACAAAACAGAGGATATTTGAACATAACTATGGATTATTTTGAACCAAACCAACATTTGTTATTGAAGTAGAAGTCCTGGGAGTGCATTCTGACGAAGAACAGCAAAGGTAATAACATTTTTCTCATAGTAAATCTGACTTTGGTGAGGGCTAAACTTGGTGGGTGTCTAAATAGCTAGCCCTGTGATGCCGAGCTATCTACTTAGAATATTGCAAAATGTGCTTTCACCGAAAAGCTATTTTAAAATCGGACATAGCGAGTGCATAGAGGAGTTCTGTATCTATAATTCTTAAAATAATTGTTATGTTTTTTGTGAACGTTTATCGTGAGTAATTTAGTAAATTCACCGGAAGTTTGCGGGGGGTATGCTAGTTCTGAACGTCACATGCTAATGTAAAAAGCTGGTTTTTGATATAAATATGAACTTGATTGAACAAAACATGCATGTATTGTATAACATAATGTCCTAAGATTGTCATCTGATGAAGATCATCAAAGGTTAGTGCTGCATTTAGCTGTGGTTTGGGTTTATGTGACATTATATGCTAGCTTGAAAAATGGGTGTCTGATTATTTCTGGCTGGGTACTCTGCTGACATAATCTAATGTTTTGCTTTCGTTGTAAAGCCTTTTTGAAATCGGACAGTGTGTCTTTAAAATGGTGTAAAATAGTCATATGTTTGAGAAATTGAAGTAATAGCATTTCTAAGGTATTTGAATAACGCGCCACGGGATTCCACTGGCTGTTACGTAGGTGGGACGAAATCGTCCCACTGGCCCTAGAGAAGTTAAATTACGTTAGGTTACATTAGGAAAGTAATAGCTGTAGTACAATACCATATGAATTATAGTAGACGGTCATTGTAAAATAAGAATTAGTTCTTATCTGACTTGCCTAGTTAAATAAAGTTGAACAACGAACTCTTCATTGAGACAATGCTGAAACATCAATCCAAGGGCTAGGCAGTGACACATTTTAATTTGTGCCAAAATCAAAATGATAGAAAAGTTATCTAGCAAATTCAGAAGACTATGGTGTGAAATAGGCTTTTAGAAATACAGTCTTTATTTTATTACTTATCGTTAATGCCATCTTTGGTGTGCACCTTTTTTCCCACTCATATCGATATATTTGTTATTATTAGTCATACAGAAGTGTTACATTGCATGAAGTTTCAAATACATTCTGTCGTTGTGTAATGTGACATATTTTAACATTACCATTTTTTAACACACAAAAATAAAATGTATAAAATAATTAATCAGATGTCTTCTGCAAATGAAGGTGATGATGATGCAATCTTTGCAAGAGGGAGCTTGATTTAGATTTAGTTGGTCCTCAACTGGCGGATCAGCAGTTTAATTCAGGCTGATCTGGTGGACTCAATAAAATCCATGCTTCTTTTGTCAATTATGTCTGTTGGAGTGTTCCCCTGGCTATCCATAAATAAAAAATTAAATCGTGCCATCTGGTTTGCTTAATATAAGAAATTGAAATGATTTATATGCAATGATCGGGTCGTGGGCATGTGGGCTGGATTGAAATAAATCCAACCCAAGGAAAACTGTTACGGTACCCTTCATTCTGTGACATACCATTTTTTTCTTAATGATCTCACAAATCGCAGTTTGGACGAGACTGACTTTATGACAGAAATTATCCTATTTACACGTACTACATTTTGACTCTAGAATAAATGTTTCTGTCAAATATCAATGCCACATAGGCCATTTTCTACCAAATAAGTTATTGCCTTCAGTTGCTTTAACTCAGCTCATTCCTCACACATTCTCCTACAGAAAACACACCACACACAAATCTACTTAGAACACTATAAACACACACAGGCTCCGCTGAGGTATATTGGCCCTACACAGTGGCTCTGTAAGCACATTGGTGTGTGAGCCAATGGAAGCTCCTGTTCTCTCAGCTGACCGTTCAGCTCTTAGCTCTATATTAAAGCATGTTCGCATATTAGTGTTATAAGTGGCTCTGCCATCTTCCACATCTCACATGCTATAGTCTACAATTGAAAATGTCATCCACTCTGAAAATGCACTCCAATGCATTAAAACTGCAGATGACAGCAATTGCATTTCTGCATCCAATTCAATAGTGCAGTCTGCAGAAAGAAACTATGGCACACCTACTGTAAGGTCCTGCAAGCCTGAGTGCTAGTCTATTTATGCCCACTCCTTTTCATTAATTGTAATGCCAAACACATCATGCATAAACAGATCTGGGACCAGGGACCTGCAGCTCCAGTGAAAGCTAAGCAGACTGAGTAAGAGACAAAAGAGATAAAATAATAGAGAGAACTTAGAACGTAGCACCTGCAGTAACTCCAAACTCAAGACTGACCCAATTACCCCTGCTCTTCTCCCAACACACAGAATAGAATGTCAAAATAAAAGTCACATGATGTCACAATAGAGGTCCCACATTAACATACACTTGAAATACATTACTTATATTGGCTTTATACCATCCTAATGCACTGTCACTCCCAGTCCCTCTATAAACGTGTGTGTCTTCATCATCATCATCTCACCCCGTCCATGTCGAAGGTGAAGAAGACTTGGTCCACGTAGCTGGTAGCGTTCTCGTTCATCCCCCGCAGACCCAGCATGCCCTTGAGTTCGAACAGCGTGATGAGTCCTGACGGAGACTCCTTCATAAACTTGTTGTACCAGTGGTGCATATCCTCTGCCAGGATATCATCCAGGTTAGAGCCGTGGTTCCCCATGTCTGGGAGGTGGCGCTGGGCTGAGAAGAGGGACGGTCGATGGAGCCTCTCGCCTTCTGAGGGATGAGTACTGGTTACCGGAAAGCTGGGCTGAGATCAATGACCTGTAGAGGTAGAGTAAAGCCTATTTTCTCTGGCTGACTCTGCTGTCACCCTTTTGGGTGAGATAGGGTAGTTCTGCTGGATTAGGTTGGGTTCTGGAGAACTGATGGATGCAGAGGTCCTGAGGTTCTCCCGTAGAGAAGGTAGGTTGCTAGGGGACTGAGGGAGCTGCAGTCCCTGTCCAACTCCCTGGCTCTGTGTCCCTCAGAGAACCAAGAGACAGAAGAAAAGAGTAGAGAAGATGTTGCAATGTTGCGTGAGGAGCTGCGTCCTGGCTGTGATCAGTCACTCCAGTCTGGCCCTGTACAGTACAGTATGGGACTTCAGGAAGGACATAGAACAGGACTCTTTAAACCTCTTAGTGTTGCTGCAGGACACAGAGCAGGAGGGAAACACATAACACCCTAATGAGATAACCAACCCATCCCAACCCCTTGCTAGACTTTGACATGCAAGGGAAGGATGGGGTACTGGCACTGAAACAGGGGTGATTATATAACTAACTAGCTACAGCAGCTGGACACAGAAGCTCCCCTCTGCTCTGCTCAGAGACATGACCTTCCGTCTCTACAGACCAAACAGACAAGACAATAACAGGAAGATATAAGACAAGGAGACAGGTACAGGGAGAAAGACCAGACAGGGAGAGAGACCAGACTGGGCAACAGGGACACAAGGAGACAGACCAGACAGGGAAACAGGGAGACAGGTACAGGGAGTCAGACCAGACAGGGAGACAGGTAGACAGACCAGACAGGGAGACAGTCCAGACAGACCAGACAGGGAGGCAGTCCAGACAGACCAGCCAAGGCGACAGACCAGACAGGAAGAATGGGAGACATACCAGACAGGGCAACATGGAGTCAGTCCAGATAGAGAGACAGGTACAGGGAGACAAGTAGACAAGTACAGGGAAATAGGTAGACAGACCAGACATGGTCAAAGACAAGACAAAGACACAGGTACAGGAAGACAGACCAGACAGGGAGACAGAGCAGACATATAAGGGAGCACCCCTGTCCAAGTTAACAATGATATAAATTACAGTAATCAGGCTATTCCTAGAGGACCAATCAGTGCTTTACCTGGATCAAACATTACGTTATGGAGAAATTATGGTGACATTATGACAAAAGCTTATGTTAAAAGGTAAACGTTTGTAAGGTTATGGTGTTGGATATTATGTTGACATTATTTTGATGTAATGGGGACAAAATGGTGATGTTATCGGTACGTTATGAAGGCGTTATGGAGACATTATGGTGACATTATGACATAGGCCAAAGGTTATGACATTATGACAAAGGCTTATGTTAAAAGGTAAACGTTTTTAAGGTTATGGTGTTGGATATCATGTTGATGCAATGGGGACAAAGTGGTGATGTTATGGGGACGTCATGTTGATGTTACATAAAATGACCTTTAACAGAGAAAGCATGAAGTATTATCTCTTCTTCCCAGTCTAGCCCCGGTGCATTATTGAACAAACTGAAGGCACGTTATTCATCCACTCTTGAAGGAAAATGGCATCAAGCCTCAGAGTGCTGATCTCACACGAGAGGTGAAAAGGTGAAAGAAGTGCTGATCTCACTGCAGGGAAAGGTGAAGAGGTCACAGTTGTGACCTTGATGGGGTTGATGCTATAACAACAGCTTGTGGTCAAACAGAGTTAGTTCTCAACTGAAGATGTTTGTGATCCTACTCTTTCAGCACACACCCCAACTCAACTCTCAGATTATCCCTATGGGATCCTTGTATCTGGATTATATCCTTCCTTTTGATTTAATCACATCTGAACCTGTGGGTTTCCTCATGGCCAGGGATAGATATGTCACTACAGGGATCAGAAATTGTAGAATTATACTTAAGTTTGAAGCAGGAAACTGTAGGTGAGAGAGGAGAGAGAGGAGAGGGTGAGGAGGTGAAATACACATGGTTAGCAGATGTTATTGCGAATGTAGCGAAATGCTTGTGCTTCTAGTTCCGACAGTGCAGCAATATCTAACAAGTAATCTAACAATTCCCCAACAACTTCCTAATACACACAATCTAAGTAAAGGAATGGAATAAGAATCTATAAACTCAGCAAAAAAAGAAATTTCCCTTTTTCAGGACCCTGTCTTTCAAAGATAATTTGTAAAAATCCCAAAATCTTCACAGATCTTCATTGTAAAGGGTTTAAACACTGTTTCCCATGCTTGTTCAATGAATCATAAACAATTAATGAACATGCACCTGTGGAACGGTCGTTAAAACCCTAACAGCTTACTTAATGTCACAGTTCTGAAAATTTAGGACACTAAAGAGGCCTTTCTACTGACTCTGAAAAACACCAAACGAAAGATGCCCAGGGTCCCTACACGTGAACGTGCCTTAGGCATGCTGCAAGGAGCCATGAGGATTGCAGATGTGGCCAGGGCAATAAATTGCAATGTCTGTACTGTGAGACGCCTAAGACAGTGCTACAGGGAGACAGGACGGACAGCTGATCATCCTCGCAGTGGCAGACATTTTACATTTACATTTTTGTCATTTAGCAGACGCTCTTATCCAGAGCGACTTAAAGTAGTGAATGCATAGATTTCATTTAAAAAAAATCCGTACTGGTCCACCGTGGGAATCGAACCCACAACCCTGACGTTGCAAACACCATGCTCTACCAACTGAGCCACATGGGACCATGTCTAACAACACCTGCACAGGATCGGTACATCCGAACATCACACCTGCGGGACAGGTACAGGATGGCAACAACAACTGCCCGAGTTACACCAGGGACGCACAATCCCTCCATCACAACTCAGACTGTCCACAATAGGCTGAGAGAGCCTGGACTGAGGGCTTGTAGGCCTGTTGTAAGGCAGGTCCTCACCAGACATCACCGGCAACAACGTCGCCTATGGGCACAAACCCACCGTCGCTGGACCAGACAGGAGGCCTGTACACCGAGGCCTGTACTCTGGAGCGAGATCGATTTGGAGGTAGAGGGTCCGTCATGGTCTGGGGCGGTGTGTCACAGCATCATCGGACTGAGCTTGTCATTGCAGGCAATCTTAACGCTGTGCATTACAGGGAAGACATCCTCCTCCCTGGTACCCTTCCTGCAGGCTCATCCTGACATGACCCTCCAGCATGACAATGCCACCAACCATACTGCTCGTTCTGTGCGTGATTTCTGCAAGAAGAATGTCAGTGTTCTGCCATGGCCAGCGAAGAGCCCAGATCTCAATCCCATTGAGCACGTCTGGGACCTGTTGGATCGGAGGGTGAGGGCTAGGGCCATTCCCCCCAGAAATGTCTGGGAACTTGCAGGTGCCTTGGTGGAAGAGTGGCGTAACATCTCACAGCAAGAACTGGCAAATCTGGTGCAGTCCATGAGGAGGAGATGCACTGCACTGGTGGCCACACCAGAAACTAACTGTTACTTTTGATTTTGACCCCCCCATTTGTTCAGGGACACATTATTCCATTTCTGTTAGTCACATGTCTGTATGTAAACATTATTAAAGTGGCATTATTAAAGTGACTAGTGATCCATTTATTAAAGTGACCAATGATTTCAAGTCTGAATGTAGGCAGCAGCCTCACTGTGTTAGTAATGGCTGTTTTACAGTCTGATGGCCTTGAGATAGAAGCTATTTTTCAGTCTCTCGGTCCCAGCTTTGATGTACCTGTACTGACCTCGCCTTCTGGATGGTAGAGGGGTGAACAGGCAGTGGCTCGGGTGGTGGTTGTCCTTGATTATCTTTTTGGCCTTCCTGTGACATCGGGTGCTGTAGGTGTCCTGGAGGGCAGGTAGATTGCCCCAGGTGATGCGTTGTGCAGACCGCACCACCCTCTGGAGAGCCCTGCGGTTATGGGTGGTGCAGTTGCCGTACCAGGCGGTTATGATGCTTTCAATTATGCATCTGTAAAAGTTTGTGAGGGTTTTAGGTGACAAGCCCAATGTCTTCAGCCTCCTGAGGTTGCACAGGGTGGGGTTGAGACCCAGGGCCTCAAGCTTAATGATGAGCTTGGAGGGTACTATGGTGTTGAATGCTGAGCTGTAGTCAATGAACAGCACTCTTACATAGGTATTCCTCTTATCCAGGTGCAATATGGCAGTGTGCAGAGTGATGGCAATTGCATTGTCTGTGGATCTATTGGGGCGGTACGCAAATTGAAGTGGGTCTAGGGTGACAGGTAAGGTGGAGGTGATATGATCCTTGACTAGTCTCTCAAAGCACTTCATGACGACAGAAGTGAGTGCTACGGGGCAATAGTAATTTAGTTCAGTTACAGGCCATTTTGAAGCATGTGGGAACAACAAACTGGGATAGGGAGAGATTGAAAATGTCTGTAAACACACCAGCCAGCTGGTCTGCGCATGCTCTGAGGACGCGGCTAGGGAGCTGGCAGCCTTGCCAGAGTTAACATGTTTAAATGGCTTACTAACGTCGGCCACGGAGAAGGGGGGGGGGGGCGCAGTCCTTCTAAGCGGGCTGCGACGGTGGCACTGTATTATCCTCAAAGCGGGCAAAGAAGGTGTTCAGTTTGTCTGGAAGCAAGACGTCTGTGTCCGTGATGTGGCTGGTTTTGTAGTCCGTGATTGTCTGTAGACCCTGTCACATACGTCTTGTGTCTGAGCCGTTGAATTCTGACTCCACTATGTCTCTTTACTGACATTTTGCTTCTTTGATTACCTTGCAGAGGGAATAACTACACTGTTTGTATTCAGCCATATTCCCAGTCAACTTTCCATGGTTAAATGTGGTTGGTGGTTCACGCTTTCAGTTTTGCGCGAATGCTGGCATCTATCTACGGTTTCTGGTTAGGGTAGGTTTTAATAATCACAGTGGGTACAATATTGCCTATGCACACTGTTTGTATTCGGCCATATTCCCAGTCAACTTTCCATGGATATAAACGGTGGTTTGCGCTTTCAGTTTTGTGCGAATGCTGCCATCTATCCACAGTTTCTGGTTAGGGTAGGTTTTAATAGTCGCAATGGGTACAACATCTCCTGTGCACTTCCTAATAAACTCACTCACCGAATCAGCGTATAATCAATGTTATTGTCTGAGGCTACCCGGAATAGTCCCAGTCCACGTGATCAAAACAGTCTTGAAGCATGGATTCCGATTGGTCAGACCAACGTTGAATAGTCCTTGTCACAGGTACATCCTGTTTGAGTTTCTGCCTATAGGAAAGGATGAGAAAAATGTAGTCGTGGTCAGATTTGCCGAAGGGACAGCGAGGGAGGGCCTTGTATGCATTGCGGAAGTTAGGGCAGGCAGAGCACTACTCGGACACCTCAGGTGAGTCCGCACCAGGCTCTCCCAGAGCTCCCTATCGGCCATATGCATGTATTGGTTTCTTTTCCTGAGTTTTCCCCTCATTCCCAGCATAAGGCGCTAGTCGATTCAGGCGCAGCAGGGAGTTTTATGGACCGTGGGTTCGCGATTAAGTTAGGGATTCCTTTGGTTCAGTTGGACCAACCCTTCCCCGTGCACGCCCTAGATAGTCGACCACTCGGGTCAGGGCTGGTCAGGGAGGCCACGGTTCCACTGGTCATGGTAACGCGGGGGAGTCATGAGGAGTGGATTAGCCTCTTCCTCATTGATTATCCTGCGTTTCCAGTGGTGCTGGGGATTCCCTGGTTGGCTTATCACAATCCCAAAATTTTGTGGAGACAGGGGGCTCTTAAGGGGTGGTCAGAGGAGTGCTCGGGTAGGTGTGTGGGAGTTTCCATCAGTGCGACTACGGTGGAGAGTCCGGACCAAGTCTCCACTGTGCACATTCCCTCTGAATATGCCGATTTGGCTAACGCTTTCTCTAAAAAGAGGCCGACCCAATTACCACCTCATCGACGAGGAGATTGTGCGATAAACCTCCAGGTTAACGCTGCACTTCCCAGCAGTCACGTGTATCCCCCGTCACAGGAGGAGACGGTGGCTATGGAGACATATGTCACTGAATCTCTGAGGCAGGGATACATTCGGCCATCCACGTCACCCGTCTCCTCGAGTTTCTTTTTTGTGAAGAAAAAGGAGGGAGGTCTGCGTCCGTGCATTGACTATAGAGGTCTAAATTCCATCACAGTGGGGTTCAGTTACCCGCTACCTCTCAACGCCACAGCGGTGGAGTCATTTCACGGAGCACGCTTCTTCACAAAACTGGATCTCAGGAGCGCGTATAACTTGGTGCGTATCCGAGATGGAGATGAGTGGAAGACCGCGTTTAGTACCACATCTGGCCATTATGAGTACCTAGTCATGCCGTATGGGTTGAAGAATGCTCCAGCCGTTTTCCAATCCTTTGTAGACGAGATTCTCAGGGACTTGCACGGGCAGGGTGTGGTGGTGTACATCGATGACATTCTGATCTACTCCGCCACACGCGCACGTGTCTCTGGTGCGCAAGGTGCTTGTGCGACTGTTGGAACATGACCTGTATGTCAAGGCCGAGAAATGTGTGTTCTCCAAACAAGCCGTCTCTTTTCTGGGGTATCGCATTTCCACATCTGGGGTGGTGATGGAGTGTGACCGCATTTCGGCCGTGCGTAATTGGCCGACTCCGACCACGGTAAAGGAGGTGCAGCGGTGTTTAGGGTTTGTCAATTACTACCGGAGGTTTATCCGGGGTTTTGGGCAGGTGGCTGCTCCCATTACCTCACTGTTGAAAGGGGGGCCGGTGCGTTTGAAGTGGTCGGGAGAGGCGGAGAGAGCTTTTGGTCGTCTGAAGACTTTGTTTACCAATGCTCCCATGCTGGCGCATCCGGACCCTCTTTGCCATTCATAGTGGAGGTGGACGCGTCCGAGGCTGGTATTGGAGCCGTGCTATCACAGCGCTCGGGCACGCCCCCGAAGCTTCACCTCTGCGCTTTCTTTTCAAGGAAGCTCAGTCCGGCGGAGTGAAACTATGATGTGGGGGACAGGGAGTTGCTGGCTGTGGTAAAAGCTCTGAAGGTGTGGAGACATTGGCTAGAGGGGGCGCAACAGTCTTTTCTCATCTGGACTGACCACCGTAATCTGGAGTACATCCGGGCGGCAAGGAGACTGAATTCTCGTCAGGCTAGGTGAGCAATGTTTTTCACCAGATTCCGTTTCACCATCTCTTATAGACCAGGTTCCCGTAACGCTAAGGCCGACGCACTGTCTCGTCTCTATGATACCGAGAAGCGGTCCATCGATCCCACCCCCATACTTCCAGCCTCTTGTCTGGTGGCACCGGTAGTATGGGAGGTGGACGCGGAAATCGAGCGGGCGTCACGGTTAGAACCTACTCCACCACAGTGTCCTGCGGGTTGGAGGTACGTCCCACTTGGTGTTCGCGATAGATTGATCAGGTGGGCTCACACGCTACCCTCCTCTGGTCATCCGGGTATTGAGCGGACGGTGAAGGTCTTGGAGGGAAGTACTGGTGGCCCACATTGGCAAGGGACGTGAGGGTTTATGTCTCCTCCTGCTCGGTGTGCGCTCAGTGTAAGGCTCCTAGACACCTGCCTAGAGGGAAGTTACAGCCCCTCCCCGTTCCACAGCGGCCTTGGTCCCACCTATCGGTGGACTTCCTCACCGATCTCCCTCCGTCACAGCGGAACACCACGATCCTGGTCGTGGTGGATCGGTTTTCTGAGTCCTGCCGTCTCCTCCCTTTTCCCGGTCTCCCTACGGCCCTACAGACCGCGGAGGTCCTGTTTACACACGTCTTCCGGCACTACGGGGTGCCTGAGGACATAGTTTCTGATCGGGGTCCCCAGTTCACGTCCCGGGTTTGGAGGGTGTTTATGGAGCGTCTGGGGGTCTCGATCAGCCTGACCTCGGGTTTTCACCCTGATATTCCGTTGCTTCGCAATTCCCCAGGAGTCATTGTTTCTGTTCCAGTTTCATGTCTGTGCATTGATTGTGTTTCTTGTTTTCATTAATAATATTACACTTCACTACATTACAACGGCTTGAGTTGTTTGATCTGAGCAATTCTTCTTAGCTAGCTACATAGCCGTCTTTGCATCAAAGATAATTGTGTAGTTTAGAGTAATTGAGTAATTATCGAGGCTAGCTATCTTCGTCCTCCTAACGTAGTCAACACTGCTAGCTGCTAGCTAGCTAGTCATCACTGCTAGCTAGCCAACTTCTACCGACTAGCAGCACTGTAGAAACTATTACATTACAACGTAACGACTTGATTAGTGTGGTGTTAGTGTTAGTTAGCCAGCTACATAGTTGTCTTTGCTGTCTCTGTATCTAAGATAATTGTGTAGTTTGAGTAATTATCGAGGTGAGCTAGCCAGCCGCGACGCGGCGCCAGACTTAGTCAACACACCTAGTCATCATTAACCCACTGCTAGCTAGCCAACCGTTACCGACTAGCAGCGCTGTAGATACTAATACTTTACAACGGAACGATTTGACTAGTGCAGTGTTAGCTAGCTAGCTACTTAGTTGTCTTTGTCATAGCTTGATAATTGTGTAGTCTAGTAATTACCGAGGTTAGCTAGCCAGCCATCGAGGTTAGCTAGCCAGCTATTTCCGTCCCCCGCGACGCCATTTTTCCTAACCCAGCCAACTATTACCGACGAGCATTGTAGATACTAAATACATTACAAGGAACGTCTTGATTAGTGTTATGTTAGCTAGCTAGCTACAAAGTTGCTTTGTATCATGACAAGGTGTAGTACTGAAACTATCGAGGTTACCTAGCCAGCTACACGTTCAAAGTCAACAACGCAGCCACTGCTAGCTAGCCTACTCCACCAGCCAGCAGTACTGTATCATTTTAGTCAATAAGATTTTTGCAACGTAAGCTTAACTTTCTGAACATTCGAGACGTGTAGTCCACTTGTCATTCCAATCTCCTTTGCATTAGCGTAGCCTCTTCTGTAGCTTGTCTACTATGTGTCTGTCTATCCCTGTTCTCTCCCCTCTGCACAGGCCATACAAACGCTCCACACCGCGTGGCCGCTGCCACTCTAACCTGGTGGTCCCAGCGCGCACGACCCACGTGGAGTTCCAGGTCTCCGGCAGCCTCTGGAACTGCCGGTCTGCGGCCAACAAGGCTGAGTTCATCTCAGCCTATGCTACCCTCCAGTCCCTAGACTTCCTGGCGCTGACGGAAACATGGATTACCACAGATAACACTGCTACTCCTACTGCTCTCTCCTCGTCTGACTACGTGTTCTCGCATACCCCTAGAGCATCGAGCCAGCGGGGTGGTGGCACTGGAATCCTCATCTCTCCCAAGTGGACATTCTCTCTTTCTCCCCTGACCCATCTGTCTATCTCCTCATTTGAATTCCATGCTGTCACAGTTACCAGCCCTTTCAAGCTTAACATCCTTATCATTTATCGCCCTCCAGGTTCCCTTGGAGAGTTCATCAATGAGCTTGACGCCTTGATAAGTTCCTTTCCTGAGGATGGCTCACCTCTCACAGTTCTGGGTGACTTTAACCTCCCCACGTCTACCTTTGACTCATTCCTCTCTGCCTCCTTCTTTCCACTCCTCTCCTCTTTCGACCTCACCCTCTCACCTTCCCCCCCTACTCACAAGGCAGGCAATACGCTTGACCTCATCTTTACTAGATGCTGTTCTTCCACTAATCTCATTGCAACTCCCCTCCAAGTCTCCGACCACTACCTTCTATCCTTTTCCCTCTCGCTCTCATCCAACACTTCTCACTCTGCCCCTACTCGGATGGTATTGCGCCGTCCCAACCTTCGCTCTCTCTCTCCCGCTACTCTCTCCTCTTCCATCCTATCATCTCTTCCCTCTGCTCAAACCTTCTCCAACCTATCTCCTGATTCTGCCTCCTCAACCCTCCTCTCCTCCCTCTCTGCATCATTTGATTTCCTCTGTCCCCTATCCTCCAGGCCGGCTCGGTCCTCCCCTCCTGCTCCGTGGCTCGACGACTCACTGCGAGCTCACAGAACAGGGCTCCGGGCAGCCCAGCGGAAATGGAGGAAAACTCGCCTCCCTGCGGACCTGGCATCCTTTCACTCCCTCCTCTCTACATTTTCCTCTTCTGTCTCTGCTGCTAAAGCCACTTTCTACCACTCTAAACTCCAAGCATCTGCCTCTAACCCTAGAAAGCTCTTTGCTACCTTCTCCTCCCTCCTGAATCCTCCTCCCCCTCCCCCCCCTCCTCCCTCTCTGCGGATGACTTCGTCAACCATTTTGAAAAGAAGGTTTACGACATCCGATCCTCGTTTGCTAAGTCAAACGACACCGCTGGTCCTGCTCACACTGCCCTACCCTGTGCTTTGACCTCTTTCTCCCCTCTTTCTCCAGATGAAATCTCGCGTCTTGTGACGGCCGGCTGCCCAACAACCTGCCCACTTGACCCTATCCCCTCCTCTCTTCTCCAGACCATTTCCGGAGACCTTCTCCCCTACCTCACCTCGCTCATCAACTCATCCTTGACCGCTGGCTACGTCCCTTCCGTCTTCAAGAGAGCGAGAGTTGCACCCCTTCTGAAAAAACCTACACTCGATCCCTCCGATGTCAACAACTACAGACCAGTATCCCTTCTCTCCTTTCTCTCCAAAACTCTTGAACGTGCCGTCCTTGGCCAGCTCTCTTGCTATCTCTCTCAGAATGACCTTCTTGATCCTAATCAGTCAGGTTTCAAGACTGGGCATTCAACTGAGACTGCTCTTCTCTCTGTCACGGAGGCTCTCCGCACTGCTAAAGCTAACTCTCTCTCCTCTGCTCTCATCCTTCTAGACCTATCTGCTGCCTTTGATACCGTGAACCATCAGATCCTCCTCTCCACCCTCTCCGAGCTGGGCATCTCCGGCGCGGCCCACGCTTGGATTGCGTCCTACCTGACAGGTCGCTCCTACCAGGTGGCGTGGCGAGAATCTGTCTCCGCACCACGTGCTCTCACCACTGGTGTCCCCCAGGGCTCTGTTCTAGGCCCACTCCTATTCTCGCTATACACCAAGTCACTTGGCTCTGTCATATCCTCACATGGTCTCTCATATCATTGCTATGCAGATGACACACAATTAATCTTCTCCTTTCCCCCTTCTGACAACCAGGTGGCGAATCGCATCTCTGCATGTCTGGCAGACATATCAGTGTGGATGACGGATCACCACCTCAAGCTGAACCTCGGCAAGACGGAGCTGCTCTTCCTCCCGGGGAAGGACTGCCCGTTGCATGATCTCACCATCACGGTTGACAACTCCCTTGTGTCCTCCTCCCAGAGTGCTAAGAGCCTCGGCGTGACCCTGGACAACACCCTGTCGTTCTCCACTAACATCAAGGCGGTGACCCGATCCTGTAGGTTCATGCTCTACAACATTCGCAGAGTACGACCCTGCCTTACACAGGAAGCGGCGCAGGTCCTAATCCAGGCACTTGTCATCTCCCGTCTGGATTACTGCAACTCGTTGTTGGCTGGGCTCCCTGCCTGTGCCATTAAACCCCTACAACTCATCCAGAACGCCGCAGCCCGTCTGGTGTTCAACCTTCCCAAGTTCTCTCACGTCACCCCGCTCCTCCGCTCTCTCCACTGGCTTCCAGTCGAAGCTCGCATCCGCTACAAGACCATGGTGCTTGCCTACGGAGCTGTGAGGGGAACGGCACCTCCGTACCTTCAGGCTCTGATCAGGCCCTACACCCAAACAAGGGCACTGCGTTCATCCACCTCTGGCCTGCTCGCCTCCCTACCTCTGAGGAAGCACAGTTCCCGCTCAGCCCAGTCAAAACTGTTCGCTGCTCTGGCACCCCAATGGTGGAACAAGCTCCCTCACGACGCCAGGACAGCGGAGTCAATCACCACCTTCCGGAGACACCTGAAACCCCACCTCTTTAAGGAATACCTGGGATAGGATAAAGTAATCCTTCTAACCCCCCCTTAAAAGATTTAGATGCACTATTGTAAAGTGGTTGTTCCACTGGATATTATAAGGTGAATGCACCAATTTGTAAGTCGCTCTGGATAAGAGCGTCTGCTAAATGACTTAAATGTAAATGTAATGGGCAGGTGGAGAGAGTGAATCAGAATGTGGGCAGGTTTCTGCGGTCCTATTGCCAGGACCGGCCAGGAGAGTGGGCGAGGTTCATGCCATGGGCCGAGATGGCTCAAAATTCACTCCGCCACGAACCTGTCACGTTTCAATGCATTTTGGGTTACCAGCCGGTCCTGGTACCATGGCATCAGAGCCAGACCGAGGCTCCTGCGGTGGAGGAATGGGTGCAGCACTCAAAGGAGACCTGGAGAGCCGTCCAGGAATCCCTCAAGCGGGCCGGGGGACGGCAGAAGGAGAGCGCTGACCGCCACCACAGTGAGGCCCCCGTGTTCGCGCCAGGGGACAGAGTCTGGCTCTCAAACCAAAACCTGCCCCTCCGCCTGCCCTGCCGGAAGCTAGGTCCGCGGTTTGTGGGGCCATTTAAAGTCCTGAGGAGAATAAACGAGGTGTGTTATAGGTTACAGCTCCCCCCTTACTACCGTATTAACCCCTCGTTTCATGTGTCTCTCCTCAGGCTGGTCCACTGCAGGACGTTGAGGTGCGGGAGGTCCCTCCGCCCCCCCGGACATCGAGGGGGCCCCAGCGTACACAGTCCATTCCATCTTGGACTCTAGGCGTCGGGTGGGGGGCCTGCAGTACCTCGTGGATTGGCAGGGGTACGGTCCGGATGAGAGGTGCTGGGTACCGGTGGGGGACATCTTGGACCCTTCACTGCTGCGTGAGTTCCACAGCCTCCATCCGGATCGCCCTGAGCCTCACCCTCCGGGTCATCCTCAAGGCCGGCGTCAGCATGCTGCGGGAGACGCGCGTCAGGGGGGGTACTGTCACGACTTCTACCGAAGGTGGCTCCTCTCCCTGTTCGGGCGGCGCTCGGCGGTCGTCGTCGCCGGTCTACTAGCTGCCACCGATCCCTTTTCCTTTTCGTTTGGTTTTGTCTGTCTTGTGTGTTTCACCTGTTTTGAGTTTAGGTTCATTAGTGGGTTATTTATTCTCGCACTGCCAGTTTGAGTTCGTGCGGGATTGTTTTGTTTTACCTGTCGTGGTTTTGGGTTGCGTTGTATTTTCTGTGTCTTTATGTGGACAGGCGCTCTTTCTGGACTGCATTCCGGACCTTTTTGGTGGACTCTATTTCGGGTCATGTGCCTGTTCATTTTTGGTTGGACTCAGGAATAAACGTTCTTCTCTTGCATATTTGGTCTCCTGAGCCTGACTTCACCCCCCCCTACCTCTCCTAGGGAGAACTGACAGAGTATGTTACAATCCCTGATGTCTCTCTGGAAAGCAACCCTTGCCGTAATTTCGTCTACCTGATTATCTAGAGACTGGACATTAGCAAGTAATATACTCGGAAGCGGTGGGTGGTGTGCTCGCCTCCAAAGTCTGACCAGAAGGTCGCTCCGTCTACCTCTTCTGTGGCGACATCGTTTTGGGTCAGCCTCTGGAATCAGTTCCAATGCCCTGGGTGGTTCGGACAAAGGATCCGCTTCGGGAAAGTTGTATTCCTGGTCATAGTCCTGGGTAAGTTGACGTCGCTCTGATATCCAATAGTTCTTCCCGGCTGTTTGTAATAACACTTCAGATTTTCTGGGCTGACAATGTAAGAAATAATACATAAATAAAACAAAATACTGCAAAGTTGCCTAAGGACTAGAAGCGAGGCAGCCCTCTCTGTCGCCGCCATCTGAGATTGGGAATGGATGAGTTCAGGGTTGAGGTGAATGGGTTGGAAAGATAAGGAAGGGAAGGTGGGAGGGAAGCATGTGCAGAAAGAGGCAGAGGGATGAGAAGTGAGTGAGTGAGTGAGTGAGTGAGTGAGTGAGTGCTGGAGGCCAACCTCACATCAATTTGCAGCCGAGCTGTTTCCTGTCTGTCCTTGATGCTATGTCATTGAGAGGAGTTTCTGAGAAAGCAGACTCAGAGAAGGCAGACTCCTTGGTAGTGTATTAGGAAGTGTATAGTATTAGCCTTGGGAGCTGGGTTGTAAGGGCGACCCCTTGGCAGTGAGCTAGGTACAGTGCATTGGGTACAGGACAGTGCTGGCAGGCTTTCTCATGGCTGGGTGTTGGCAGGCTGTCAAGAGCTTTGCTCTTAGCTCTCAGCACGGCCACTGTTTCTATGCACACACACACTCTTCACGGGAACCCAGGGCACCCAAACTGCACAGTACAGTGGAACACCAACACAAACACTCATGCATACGGTCAGGTCCAAAATGATTGGCACCCTATTAGCAAAAAATACAAAAATAATTGAGATTGGAGAACACATTGGGAGGAATTTTTACATTTACATTTAAGTCATTTAGCAGACGCTCTTATCCAGAGCGACTTACAAATTGGTGTATTCACCTTATAGTATCCAGTGGAACAACCACTTTACAAAAGTGCATCTAAATCTTTTAAGGGGGGGGGTTAGAAGGATTACTTTATCCTATCCCAGGTATTCCTTGAAGAGGTGGGGTTTCAGGTGTCTCCGGAAGGTGGTGATTGACTCCGCTGTCCTGGCGTCGTGAGGGAGCTTGTTCCACCATTGGGGTGCCAGGGCAGCGAACAGTTTTGACTGGGCTGAGCGGGAACTGTGCTTCCTCAGAGGTAGGGAGGCTGAATCTTAGAGCATTCCTCCATTCAGAATATTTCCAGATTCTTGATATCCTTCGTCTGTGCTTATGGACTGCCCTTTTCAATTCAAACCAAAGGTTTTCAATGGGGTTCATGTGCGGAGACTGATATGGTAATAAAGCTCTTTGGCCACGCACACCAGTGGTGGGTTTTGCGTAGAAAGAAAGATGCATATGCAGAAAATAATCCCATACCTACTGTAAAATAGGGTGGTGGAGCTTTAACGTTATAGAGCCATTTTGCTTCCACTGGTCCTTGGGCCCTTGTTAAGGTCAACGACATCATACATTTTACCCAGTCCCGGGACATTTTAGCCAAAAACCTGGTTGCCTCTGCCAGGAGGCTGAAACTTGGCCCGCAAGTGGATAGGAGGTCAGAGACCTGGTCGTGTGGTGCCAGGACAACAAATTCTCCCTCAACGTAATCAAGACAAAGGAGATGATTGTGGACTACAGGAAAAGGAGGACCAGGCACACCCTCATTCTCATCGACGGGGCTGTAGTAGAGCGGGTTGAGAGCTTCAAGTTCCTTGGTGTCCACATCCCCAACAAACTATCATGGTCCAAGCACACTAAGACAGTCGTGTAGAGGGCACAACAAAGGAGACTGAAAATATTTGGCATGAGTCTTCATCGAGAGCATCCTGACTGGTTGCATCACTGCCTGGTTCGGCAACTGCTCAGCCTCCGTACGCACTACTACAGAGGGTAGTGAGTACGGTCCAGTACATCACTGGGGCCAAGCTTCCTGCCATCCAGGACCTCTATATCAGGCGGTGTCAGAGAAAGGCCCTAAAAATTGTCAAAGACTCCAGCCACCCTAGTCATAGACTGTTCTCTCTGCTACGCACGGCAAGCGGTACTGGAGTGCCAAGTCGAGGTCCAAAAGGCTTCTTAACAGCTTCTACCCCCAAGCCATGAGACTCCTGAACAGCTAATCAAAGGGCTACCCACACCCCTCTTTTACGCTGCTGCTACTCTCTGTTTATAATCTATGCATAGTCACTTTAACTCTACCTACATGTACATATTACCTCAATTATCTCAACTAACCGTTGCCCCCGCACATTGGCTCTGTACTGGTACTCCCTGTATACAGCCTCGCTTGTTATTTTACTGCTGCCGTTTAATTATTTGTTACTTTTATTTTCTATTTTCTATTAACTTAAAAAAAATCTTAACTTCTTAAAGCCTTGTTGGTTAAGGGCTTGTAAGTAAGCATTTCACTGTAAGTTCTACACCTGTTGTATTCGCATGTGACAAATAAAATGTTATTTTATCTTCGGGCAAGACAATAACCCCAAGCACATATCAAAATCCACAAAGAAATGGTTAATTGACCACAAAATCAACATTTTGCAATGGTCATATCAGTCTCCGGACATGAACCCCATTGAAAACCTATGGTTTGAATTGAAGAAGGCAGTCCATAAACTCAGACTAAGGATATCAAGGATCTGGAAAGGAATGGTCTAAGATCCCTCCAATGTGTTCTCTAATCTCATAAAACATATCAGAAAAGGCTCAGTGCCGTTATCCTCGCAGGGTGAAGTATTGAAAACAGGGGTGAAAATAATTTTGACCCCTGTCTTTGTTTAACAAGTATTACTGAGCAATTGTATTAGTATAAAATAATATAATCTTCCCTCTTTTTGCATTAGACATAGCTCAGTATTTGTATTATTTATTATGTACAGTCTTTTTTGCTCATCTTTATCAAGGGTGCCAATATTTTTGGATCTGACTGTACATACAGTTTACGCACACACTGTGCACACAAAATAATCATAATACAAAATTCTGTTTATTATCTTTTTATTTGTAAACATAAGAAATACAGCATAAACTTCATCCCATTTCATACTATTTCCCCACTTTTCCATTGTCATTTGAGTTACATTTGGTCCAAGTTGTTTTTGTTTTCACACATTCAGACAGACATAATATTCATGCTATGATACATCCCCCAAGAGGATAAGTGACTGTTCCTTGGTGTTTCCCATCCCAAATCTACACTTATAGATGCACACTTGAAGATCTGCTCTGCATGGACACGTAACAGCATCGCAGAAAGTTTGAAACGCCACCTTTTTTCTTTACACACCAATGTAAGACAAAGAGTGCATCACAAATGACATTCTATATGGCCCTGGTCAAAAGTAATGCACTACACAGGGAATAGTATACTATTTGGGATACAACAAAGGGGTTGATTGTGAATTGGTCACTACTCACTAGTGTCTCTCTCTGTCTCATAGTTGTTTGTGTTTGTCTGTCCCGTCCTGCCTCAGTAGAGAGACGTAGAGGCGTATGAAGGAGTAAGAGACTCCCAGAGAGCAGTACACTGATGTCACCAGCAGGGGCACGAAGGGCAGGGTATGCTGCCACGGCGACAGAGGGTAAACAACCTCACAGAGGATCTCCACGGCAACCAGGCCCAGGAGGTAGGTGGTTTCCAGAGGGTTAAGGATGGAACCCCTGTAACAGAGTTAAGATCGTAGTGTAAACTCAAACAGCTTGAAATGTTTCTACTTGTGTTATTTCGATGGTGCAACTGGCTAGTACATTTTCAAACGGGCGGTCACATGTACCCGAGATCAAAACTGGTAAGGATTTGTGAGTGAGGAAGCTATAATGTTAAGCAGCACACAGTGACACTGGTTATACCAAGATAGGAGCTAATTATGCTCTGTCAAAAAGCAGTGCTCTTAGACAGGACCCAAACGCAAAAGGTATCAGTATTAGTAAACATGAATATTAACTAAACTTACTTGCAGATTATCTCCTGATATACTTGACCAATATTGAAAACTCAATGCCTTCCCTTGCTAAAAATATTTTCAGAATTCTCTAAAATCTCATGAACGAAGAAAAAAACAAAATAACGGCAATAGGAAAAATAAAAAGAATAACTCATGATCTACAGCAATCCTTTAAGTGGACCACAAACAACAAATATATAAAGATAACTTTATCCCATTACTCAACAATATGAAAGCAGATCTAATTTAATGGAACAATCGTCACATACATTTTACAGGTAGAATAAACCTCTTCAGAATGGCATAGCTCCCAAAGCTTTTATATTTATTCTTGGTAATACCAATATCCCACCAAAAACATCCTTTAAAAAAAGTATACCTCAGTCATAACAGACTTTATATTGACAAATAAAAGTCATAGAATAAAAAAAAAAAAAATGTCCCATCATCCTAAGTCTGAGGGTGGTTTTAACCTTCCACACTTGGAATTGTATCAACTCGCCACCCAAGGCTTTTACTTGCAACATATAGTTAAAAGCACAAAAGAGGAACAATAGGTACATATTGAAGATGTGCATGCTCATTCACCGAATCTTTTCAAGGGTCTATTTTAGGATAAAGTTAAGAACATTAACAACTTCATAGTTAAGAACACTATAACAACATGGAAGAAAATAAAACGGTTTCTACAAGAACCAATATCACTCCCTTAAAGCACAACCCTATGGAACAATCCTTGAATAGCGTTTCAGAATTCACTGATAAATTGGTCCACATGGAAAACTAAAGGCATAGAAAATGATTTGATTTGACATGGAAAACTAAAGGCATAGAAATTGTAAATGTCTTGGTAATAGGAAATACATTTATTTCCATGACAGAATTCAAAAGCAATTTGGACCGATCAATGTAGATATTTTCAAATACATGCAATTTAAAAGTTTGATATCACGGTTTTTCGATTTGAAATCTTTTAGACATCAGAGTAATCTTGAGGGAATCCTATGAGTCAGAAAAGGATATTCAAATGATAGATAAGATATACAAAACCTTGCAGAGAGCCTATCCAACTGACAACCTCTTGGAAAAAATATAAACTTAAAAAGAACTGATATTGGCAGAAGATGGAGGGAATGTTGGAACATAACTAACTAAATTACTGTTAACTAAAATGTACGCTTAATCCAGTATAAACTAATTTATAGAATGTATTTTACAAGAGACAAAAATCACAAATTTTACAGCACAACGACAGAGTCATGTCTTAAGTGTAAAACTATCAATGAGTCAATAATTTATGCCTTCGGGGAATGCTATGAAGTCCAAAAGTTGGCTGTCAGAAGTATCACAATGTAAATTAACTTTTAATCTGTCGGTCTCCATATTTCAAGACATGACATATGAGGGTGCAGTGAGATACCCAATGGGTTGGAAACTACTTTTCTCGTCAATCATCTTGAAAAAACATACACTTAAAAGCTGGAAAGGTCAAATGCTTTGTTATTTAAATGTTGAAAGGGCGTGGGCGATGGAGTGAAGCAAAATGGTGTAGTTTGAGGCCTTGTGGTGGAAAGTGATGCGGGCGCTGGAGATGGGGGTGTGAGCAGGTGGGTCTGGGCAGGTGTGATGTCCTTGATGTTTGTGTGCATTTGTATGCTGTCATTTGTATGTGTAGAGTATGTTTGTATTGACTGAAAATTAAAAAAATAAAATAAAAGCAATGTTCTCAGATCAGGGTCCCAAACTCACAGGGCGCGCAGGGTTTGTTCTAGCACTTACACACCTGATTGAACTGTCAACTAATCATCAAGGACAGTGGTGTAAAGTACTTAAGTAAAAATACTTTAACTGGGCCCGAATGCATAAAGCATCTTAAGTGTCTCCTTTAAGGAATTATTTATTTATCTGTATACCGGGGAAATGTAAAAGGGTGTTATATAAAGCCCATCAAACATTTCCTAGGGTAAGGGCATCATTTAAGGGTTTTACGGTAGTTTGAAAGCATGGCAGCAGAAAAAGTATCTGGTTACCATGGAGATGACCTGATTCACTTAATGAACATCTCCTCAAAGATATATATTTATTTTGGGAGATAGCAAAATAGAACTTCTACATTTAAGACAGGAGAAACAAATAAATTCATAAGATAATAAAATACATTTCTTTGACTTACTTTTTCTCAACTTGTTTATATTACTTTCTTGCACGACAAGATAACTTACGGAGTAGGTAGCTTTGTAGCCATGGATTGTGTACCTTCCATTGTTTAGCAAAGTAGCTACCTAGCTAGCTAGGTGTTTTTCTTTTGAAAATAGGGCAGAGGACAGCAACATTTACCTCCATAAATGTTGTTTACATTGATATCCATACTGAATGAAGCACTTAAGGGACGTCATGGGCACCTATAACTTTTCACTTAATTTAAGGGGGACATTTTCCTTAAACTGACTTAAAACTTTTCCTTTAAAGTTAAGAAAGCTCATTACATTTTGAATGCTTAGCAGGACATATCATTTATTATTATTTTTTAAATGGTGCCATCTGGTTTGCTTAATACAAGGAATTTAAAATGATTTATACTTTTATTTTTGATACTTAAGAATATTTTAGCAATTACATTTACTCAAGTAGTATTTAACTGGGTGACTGTCACTTTTACCTCAGTCATTTTCTATTAAAATATCTTTACTTTTACTCAAGTATGACAATTGGGTACTTTTTCCACCACTGATCAAGGACCACCTTGACTGAGAGCATTACAAATGTATAATGATATAGTTAGTTGTCATCAGCTTGACATACAGTGCATTTGGAAAGTATTCAGACCCCTTCACTTTTTCCATATTTTGTTATGCCTTATTCTAAAATCAATCAAATAAAAAAAGTTCCTCATCAATCTACACACAATACCTCATAATGAAAAAGTGATAACAGGTTTTTAGAAATGTTTGCACATTTATTAAACCTAAAAAACATAAATAACTTATTTACATAAGTATTCAGACCCTTTGCTATGAGACTTGAAATTGAGCTCAGGTGCTTCCTGTTTCCATTGATCATCCTTGAGATGTTTCTACAACTTGATTGGAGTCCACCTGTGGTAAATTCAATTGATTGGACATGATTTGGAAAGGCACACACCTGTCTATATAAGGTCTCACAGTTGACAGTGCATGTAAAAACCAAGCCATGAGGTCAAAGGAATTGCCCGTAGAGCTCCGAGACTGGATTGTGTCGAGGCACAGATCTGGGAAAGGGTACCAAAACATTTCTGCAGCATTGAAGGTCCCAAGAACACTGTGGCCTCCATCATTCTTAAATGGAAGAAGTTTGGAACCACCAAGACTCCTCCTGGCCGCCCGGCCAAACTGAGCAATTGGGGGAGAAGGGCCTTGGTCAGGGAGGTCCAAGAATCCGATGGTCAATCTGACAAAGCTCCAGAGTTCCTCTGTGGAGATGGGAGAACCTTCCAGAAGCACAACCCTCTCTGCAGCACTCCACCAATCAGGCCTTTATCGAAGAGTGGCCAGACAGAAGCCACTCCTCAGTAAAAGGCATGACAGCTCACTTGGAGTTTTTCAAAAGGCATATAAAGCACTCTCAGACCATGAGAAACAAGATTCTCTGGTCTGATGAAACCAAGATTGAACTACTTGGCCTGAATGCCAAGCGTCACGTCTGGAGGAAACCTGGCACCATCCCTACGGTGAAGCATGGTGGTGGCAGCATCATGCTGTGGGGATGTTCTTCAGCGGCAGGGACTGGGAGACTAGTCAGGATCGAGGCAAAGATGAACGGAGCAAAGTACAGAGAGATCCTTGATGAAAACCTGCTTCAGAGCGCTCAGGACCTCAGACTGGGGCGAAGGTTAATCTTCCAACAGGACAACGACCCTAAGCACACAGTCAAGACAACGCAGGAGTGGCTTCGGGACAAGTCTCTGAATGTCCTTGAGTGGCCCAGCCAGAGCCCGGACTTTAACCTGATCGATGATCTCTGAAGAGACCTGAAAATAGCTGTGCAGCGACGCTCCCCATCCAACCTGACAGAGCTTGAGAGGATCTGGGACTGGGAGAAACTTCCCAAATACAGGTGTGCCAAGCTTGTAGCGACATACCCAAGAAGGAAGGAGGCTGTAATCGCTGCCAAATGTGCTTCAACATAAATTTGCAAACATTTCTAAAAACCTGTTTTTGCTCTGTCATTATGGTGTATTTTGTATAGATTCATGAGGGAAAAAAACAATTTAATCCATTTTAAAATAAGGCTTTAACGTAACAAAATGTGGGAAAAAAACAATGGGGGTCTGAATCCTTTCCAAATGCACGTATCAATACCACCCAAAATCTACTCTAACATGGAAGTTCACCCACCTGAACAGTTTCTTTAAGGAGGTGAAGCTGTAGAGCGTGAACAGCAGCATCAACAGGACCTTGATGGGCAGCTCTGTGACAACAAAGATTGAGAAACAAACATTAAGATCCTCATCAAACAATATGAAATTTCTAATTGCAAATAACAAAATGCCTTCTCAGAGGGAGCCCAAATGGCTCCAGTGGTGGCTAGTTGCAGAGGCTCTTACCTGCTGCAGTGAAGAGAAGTGGAAACAGAGAGTAATGCCCTGTGGTGGTCAGCATCAGGAAGATCCCAGCATCCTCTCTGCTCTCAACTGCCAGTATGCTGCCAAAAACAACACAAAACCCATTATAACAGGAAGAGGAGCTGTACAATAAAGACGTAACCAACTATGCCACAGAGTTGTATTCATTAGGCACCAAACAAAATAACATTTACTTAAACAGGGAGGGACTACCAGAGATGTCCAATAAGAAAGCCCAGTTTTCAGTTGCAAAACATTTTGCACCAGTGTACCCCAATGAATATGACCCAGTTTCAATCAACGGGTCAATGATAGCAGAATCTGATATCAACATGTCAGCAGTTCACCTGAAGGGCAGTATGGCCATGATGATGGCCTTCTCGTGGACATGCCAACCGAACATGAAGGAGCCCAGGGCACAGACCACCAGGCAGCGCAGGAACCCCCGGGCACCACGCGGACGATGCCAGATACTCAACACTGCAGGCTGAGGGGGGTGGGGGGCAGGGAGAGAGGGTGGTATATTAACTTTAAACCTTTTACTTTAGGCTGGTGCACATTATCCAAAGCCATATATTAATTTCCAAATATATACAGTACCAGTCAAAAGTTTGGACACAGTTACTCATTCAAGGGTATTTCTTTATTTCTTTTATTATTTTCTACATTGTAGAATAATAGTGAAGACATCAAAACTATGAAATAACACATATGGAATCATGTAGTGTCCAACAAGTGTTAAAAAAAATCTAAATATATTTTAGATTTTAGATTCTTGAAAGTAGACACCCTTTGCCTCGATGACAGCGTTGCACACTCTTGGCATTTTCTCAACCAGATCATGAGGTAGTCACCTGGAATGCATTTTAATTAACAAGTGGCCTTGTTAAAAGTTAATTTGTGGAATTTCTTTCCTTCTTAACCTGTTGGGGCTAGGGGGCAGTATTTGCACGGCCGGATAAAAAACGTACCCAATTTAAACTGGTTACTACTCTTGCCCAGAAACGAGAATATGCATATAATTAGTAGCTTTGGATAGAAAACACTCTAAAGTTTCTAAAACTGTTTGAACGGTGTCTGTGAGTATAACAGAACTCATATGGCAGGCCAAAACCTGAGAAGATTCCATACAGGAAGTGCCCTGTCTGACAATTTATTGTCCTTCTTTAGCCTCTCTATCGAAAATACAGCATCTCTGCTGTAACGTGACATTTTCTAAGGCTTCCATTGGCTCTCAGAAGGCGCCAGAAAGTGTAATGAGATGTCTGCAGTCTCTGGGCTAAGTACAGCAGCTCTGTTTGTTACTGGTCAGGCTGAGGACAGTGACACTGGAGATGCGCGTTCATGTGAATTCTCCATTTTGTTCTTTCAGTCTTTGAATGAATACAACGTCGCCCGGTTGGAATATTATCGCTATTTTACGAGACAAATCGCATAAAAATTAAACAGCGTTTGACATGCTTCGAAGTACGGTAATGGAATATTTTGAAATATTTTGTCACGAAATGCGCTCGCGCGTCACCCTTCGGATTGTGACCTGAACGCACGAACAAAACGGAGCTATTTGGATATAACTATGGATTATTTCGAACCAAAACAACATTTGTTGTTGAAGTAGAAGGGAGTGCATTCTGACAAAGAACAGCAAAGGTAATCCAATTTTTCTTATAGTAAATCTGAGTTTGGTGAGGGCCAAACTTGGTGGGTGTCAAATTAGCTAGCCGTGATGGCCGGGCAATCTACTCAGAATATTGCAAAATGTGCTTTCGCCGAAAAGCTATTTTAAAATCTGACACCGCGATTGCATAAAGGAGTTTTGTATCTATAATTCTTTAAATAATTGTTATGTATTTTGTGAACGTTTTATGCTGAGTAATTAAGTAAATTCACCAGAAGTTTGCGGTGTGTAGGCTAGTTGCTAGTTCTGAACATCACATGCTAATGTAAAAAGCTGTTTTTTTATATAGAAATATTAACTTGATTGAACAAAACATGCATGTATTGTATAACATAATGTCCTAGGAGTGTCATCTGATGAAGATCATCAAAGGTTAGTGCTGCATTTAGCTGTGTTTTGGGGTTTTGTGACATATATGCTTGCTTGAAAAATGGCTGTGTGGTTATTTCTGGCTATGTACTCTCCTAACATAATCTAATGTTTTGCTTTCGCTGTAAAGCGTTTTTGAAATCGGACAATGTGCTTAGATTAACGAGAGTCTTGTCTTTCAAATGGTGTAAAATAGTCCTATGTTTGAGAACTTTGAATTATGACATTTTGTGGTTTTAAATTTGGCGCGCTGATGTGTCACTGGCTGTTGAATAGGTAGGGGTGGTATACAGAAGATAGCCCAACCATAGTATGGCAAGAACAGCTCAAATAAGCAAAGAGAAACGACAGTCCATCATTACTTTAAGACATGAAGGTCAGTCAAGCAGGAACATTTTAATAACTTTGACAGTTTCTTCAAGCGCAGTTGTAAAAACCATCAACCGCTATGATCAAACTGGCTCTCATGAGGACCGCCACAGGAATAGAAGACCCAGAGTTACCTCTGCTGCAGAGGATAAGTTCATTAGAGTTACCAGCCTCAGATTGCAGCCCAAATAAATGTTTCACAGAGTTCAAGTAACAGACACACGTCAACAACAACTGTTCAGAGAAGACTGCATGAATCAGGCCTTCATGGTCAAATTGCTGCAAAGAAACCAGTACTAAAAGGATACCAATAAGAAGAAGAGACTTGCTTGGGCCAAGAAACACGAGCAATCGTCTGATGAGCCCAAATTTGAGATTTTTGGTTCCAACCGCCATGTCTTTGTGAGACGCAGCGTAGGTGAACGGATGATCTCCGCATGTGTGGTTCCCACCGTGAAGCATGGAGGAGGTGTGATGGTGCTTTACTGGTGATACTGTCTGTGATTTATTTAGAATTCAAGGCACACTTAACGAGCATGGCTACCACAGTATTCTGCAGCGATACGTTATCCCATCTGGTTTGCGCTTAGTGGGACTATCATTTGTTTTTCAAAAGGAAAATTACCCAAAACACCTCCAGGCTGTGTAAGGGCTATTTGACCAAGGAGAGTGATGGAGTGCTGCATCAGATGACCTGGCATTCACAATCACCCGACCTCAACCCAATTGAGACGGTTTGGGATGAGTTGGACCGCAGAGTGAAGGGAAAGCAGCCAACAAGTGCTCAGCATATGTGGGAACTCCTTCAAGACTGTTGGAAAAGCATTCCAGGTGAAGCTGGTTGAGAGAATGCCAAGAATGTGCAAAGCTGTCTTCAAGGCAAAAGGTGGCTACTTTGAAGAATCTAAAATAAAAAAATAATCTAAATATATTTAACACTTTTTTGGTTACTATGTGTTATTTCTTAGTTTTGATATCTTCACTATTAATTTAGAAAATAGTACAAATAAAGAAAAACCACTGAATGTGTAGGTGTCAAAACGTTTGACTGGTAATGTAGCTCTGATATTATCTGTTCAAAAACAACTGCATTATTACATGAACATACAGTAGATTAAGTTTGCTTGGTTGGGCTGGGGTTGGTGTCACGTCTGCTCCCGCTCTTCCCCCCTTGGCGCTTGAGGGCGCCAGGCTGCCCTGCATCACTCACTCCTATCATCTATTACGCACACCTGCCTTCCCTCGTCACGCGCATCAGCGATAATGGACTCACCTGGACTCACTCATCTGTTTATTTCCTCCCCTATATTGGTCAGTTCCCTTGCTCTGTTCCCTGCTGCTGCATTAATTGTTTTTTTTTGGTTTGTGTTACCAGTTAGCTAACGCTGTTCCTGTCTCGTTCTATGTCCGTTATATACAGTTGAATTCGGAAGTTCACATAGACTTAAGTTGGAGTCATTAAAACTCGTTTTTCAACCCCTCCACAAGTTTCTTGTTAACAAACTATAGTTTTGGCAAGTCGGTTAGGACATCTACTTTGTGCATGACACAAGTAATTTTTCCAACAATCGTTTACAGACAGATTATTTCACTTATAATTCACTGTATCACAATTCCAGTGGGTCAGAAGTTTACATACACTAAGTTGACTGTGCCTTTAAACAGCTTGGAAAATTCCAGAAAATTATTTCATGGCTTTAGAAGCTTCTGATAGGCTAATTGACATCATTTGAGTCAATTGGAGGTGTACCTGTGGATGTATTTCAAGGCCTACCTTCAAACTCAGTGCCTCTTTGCTTGACATCATGGGAAAATCAAAAGAAATCATCCAAGACCTCAGAAAAAAATGTAGACCTCCACAAGTCCAGCTCATCCTTGGGAGCAATTTCCAAACGCCTGAAGGTACCACATTCATCTGTACAAACAATAGTCCGCAAGTATCAACACCATGGGACCACGCAGCCGTCATACCGCTCAGGAAGGAGACGCTTTCTGTCTCCTAGAGATGAACGCACTTTGGTGCGAAAAGTGCAAATCCATCCCAGGACAGCAGCAAAGGACCTTGTGAAGATGCTGGAGGATACAGGTACAAAAGTATCTATATCCACAGTCAAACGAGTCCTATATCAACCTAACCTGAAAGGACACTCAGTAAGGAAGAAGCCACTCCTCCAAAACTGCCATAAAAAAGCCAGACTACAGTTTGCAACTGCACATGGGGACAAAGATCGTACTTTTTGGAGAAATGTCCTCTGGTCTGATGAAACAAAAATAGAACTGTTAGGACATAATGACCTTTGTTATGTTTAGAGGAAAAAGGGGGATGCTTGCAAGCCGAAGAACACCATCCTAACCGTGAAGCACGGGGGTGGCAGCATCATGTTGTGGGGGTGCTTTGCTGCAGGAGGGACTGGTGCACTTCACAAACTAGATGGCATCATGAGGGAGGAAAATTATGTGGATATATTAAAACAACATCTTAAGACATCAGTCAGGAAGTTAAAGCTTGGTCGCAAATGGGTCTTCCAAATCGACAATGACCCCAAACATACTTCCAAAGTTGTGGCAAAATGGCTTAAGGACAACAAAGTCAAGGTATTGGAGTGGCCATTAGAAAGCCCTGATCTCAATCCTATAGAACATTTGTGGGCAGAACTGAAAAAGTGTGTGCGAGCAAGGAGGCCTACAAACCTGACTCAGTTACACTAGCTCTGTCAGGAGGAATGGGCCAAAATTCACCCAACTTATTGTTGGAAGCTTGTGGAAGGCTACACGAAACGTTTGACCCAAGTTAAGCAATTTAAAGGCAATGCTACCAAATACTAATTGATTGTATGTAAACTTCTGACCCACTGGGAATGTGATGAAAGAAATAAATGCTGAAATAAATCACTCTCTACTATTATTCTGACATTTCACATTCTTAAAATAAAGTGGTGATCTTAACTGACCTAAAACAGGGAATTTTTACTAGGATTAAATGACAGGAATTGTTAAAAACTGAGTTTAAATGTATTTGGCTAAGATGTATTTAAACTTCCGACTTCAACTGTATTAAATGTTTTACTCCCCTACCTGCTTCGTCTCTCCAATGTGACAGTTGGAACCAAAATGATTTTCCAATTGTTTCTTTCTGAACAGAACCATTATTATTTTTGTTCTGTTCCATTGTTCCGACTTGTAAAATAAAGTTCTGAACCGGTCCCAACCCCCAAAAAGCACTGGTTTATATCGTTCCTTTCTGTTCCTTTTTAAACCTCTGAAATCGTCATTAAATTACGTCACCAATCAGTGCGGATAGAGCAGCTTGCTATTGGGCTACCTAAGTTGTTTACATGCACAATGTGACTGAAATTTTGCGGGTGGGGAGAGAGCGAGAGAGGGTGGAGGGTGAGGCTTGGGTTGAAGCGCTGGGCACCTTGTTATGACATGCATTATCTGAATTAGGCCCACATAATTATACCTACGGAGGAGCGGCTTCTATGGAGGAACTTTGAATGTCTACACATGCACACACACTGGCAAAGATTTTCAGCCGGCAGGCAGACACAGAAAGTAGATGCCTTATGTTTTTTTTGTGGGACTGAAAAAATGCCTGGAACGTAAAATAATGTTATTAAACGGTTCCCATTCAATGAAAATAATGGTTCTGTTCCGGAACAGTATAGCTAGATCACTTTCGTTTCCGGTTCTGATTCTGTTCCTCGAAAAATGTTGACCAGTTTTTGATTCTGATCCCTGAACCAGTTCCAACCCCTGGTCTTTAGTGGTGATTCTGAACAAGGCTGCAGAATTATAGCCTGAGATAATGCTCACCATTATGGAGAGCAGAGTGCAGATGAGTGTAATGGAGGGAGAGACGGAGGGGAGGATGGAGTGCTGGAACTCCTGCACCAATCCACCAGTCATTGAGGCTTTGGGAAGCTTTGCCACATCCAACAGCTTCAGACGCACACCTGAGAAACACACCAGCCATTAAACCCCTGTTAAATCCCCTCAAATACCTTCAAACCAGTAATATTATTCCATGAGTCGGTGACTCTCCAGCCCATAATAAATACAAATACTCTCCAGCCCATTAATAGGCTACTTTCTAGCAATCCAACATTTTCTCTGACAAGCCCCTATTGAATTTGGCCTTTACTACTATATCCCATTGAAACACATTGAATAACACATTCATAAATGTAAAAAGAAGGTATTGAAGTGTCTAGGAGATATAAGAAAGCTCAATAAAATATATATTTTTTACTGTATTTTACCTCTTTTTATGGGTAAGCACAAAACTACCTACATACTTCTATTCATTTTTTAAAACTGGTACCGGTTACTTTCAGACGAGTCCCCTTTCCACAGTGGGGTCACATTAGTTTGTAGCCCAAACGGTTTGGACGCTACAAACAGAAGTTGGCACATCGACGGTACCGACTTCAGATGAGTCCCCTGACACTTGTGGGGGTCGCAGAGCAAAACGGAGACCACCGTTGTGTTCGTGATTCATAACACTACAGACGTTTTTGTGAGAAGACCGATTTTCGAGATGTCTCATGGTCTGACGAACACCGCTCTAGCTCTGCCACCTTTCACCGCAAATGCGGTGCAACATCAGAAGTTCCACATCGGCAGATGTGCTGGATTGAGATGCATCCGATGCAAAACATATCTCTAGCTTAACTTCTCTTGGGTAGGGGGCAGTATTTTCACGGCCGGATGAAAAACGTACCCAAATTAAACTGCCTACTACTCGGGCCCAGAAACTAGAATATGCATATTATTAGTAGATTTGGATAGAACACTCTGAAGTTTCTAAAACTGTTTGAATGATGTCTGTGAGTATAACAGAACTCATATGGCAGGCAAAAACCTGAGAAAAATCCAACCAGGAAGTTGAAAATCTGAGGCTGTAGTTTTTTTTAAAATTAATTCCCTTTCCAAACTACAGTGACTTAGGGGTCATTTTGCACTTCCTAAGGCTTCCACTAGATGTCAACAGTCTTTAGAAAGTTGTTTGAGGCTTCCATGGTGAATTTTGAGGGAATAACAGCCGGTTCAAGCAGTGGACTGTCTGAGGTCATGTAGTTACTTCATGCGCGGGTACACATGGCTAGCATTTTTTTTCTTGTTCTGTAATGAATACGCTATTGTCCGGTTGGAATATTATCGATTATTTATGTTAAAAACACCCTAAGGATTGATTGTAAACATCGTATCGTGCCTTTGGAATAGTGTTCTGGACGCGCCAACAAAACGGAGGTATTTGGACATAAATGATGGACTTTATCGAACAAATGAACATTTCTTGTGGAAGTGGGAGTCCTGCGAGTGCATTGGGCCGAGGATCAGCAAAGGTAAGGAAAGATTTATAACACTAATTTTGAGTTTTGTTGATGCCAGAACTTGGCGGGTAACTGTATAGCTTGAATTGATGGCTGAACTCTGTACTCAGAATATTGAACAATGTGCTTTCTCCGTAAAGTTATTTTGAAATCTGACACAGCAGTTGCATTAAGAAGTAGTATATCTATAATTCTTTAAATAATTGTTATATATTTTGTCAACGTTTATGATGAGTATTTCTGTAAATTAATGTGCACATTCACAGGAAGTTTTGGGAGGCAAACATTTTCTGAACATCACGCGCCAATGTAAAATGCTGTTTTTGGATATAAATATGAACTTGATCGAACAAAACATACATGTATTGTGTAACATGGTGTCCTATGAGTGTCATCTGATGAAGATCGTCAAAGGTTAGTGCTTAATTTTAGCTGTATTTCTGGTTTTTGTGACGCCTCTCCATGCTAGGAAATTGGCTGTGTGGCTTTTCTTGTTTAGGTGGTGTCCTAACATAATCTAATGTTTTGCTTTCGCTGTAAAGCCTTTCTGAAATCGGACAATGTGGTTGCATTAAGGAGAAGTGTATCTTTAAAATGGTGTAAAATAGTCGTATGTTTGAGAAATTTGAATTATGAGATTTTGGTCGTTTTGAATTTGCCGCCCTGCTATTTCACTGTCTGTTGTGAGTGTGTCCCGTAGGTGGGACGGTCACGTCCCACATACCCAAGAGAGGGTAAACTGACTGATTTTATATATATATATATATATAAAACTTAGATTGACGCACCGGTGTGTCAATCGACTCTAGGGGGTTAAATCATAATGCATAAGATTATATGGACAGGGAGGACCTGATCCTAGATCAGCACTCCTACTCTGAGACACTTTGTGAATACGGGCCCATACTGAAGTCATAGAGAGAGTAAACAGTGCCTTACCCAGCACAGACAGAGCTTTATCCACCATGTTGTAGAGGGCCCAGACGTTAGGGGCCCAGTAGGCGTGGCACAGGCCCCTCTTAAAGGGGAAGAGTCTGGAAAGGACCTGGGGTAACTGGCCCTGAGAGAGAGAAATTACAGTCACTAAACTATCCCTTTATTAAGACAGCAGCAGATACCCAATCACATTCACCAGTACATTAATTATTTGAGCTGGCTCAGTGCGTCACTAATACAAAATAACTGACAGAGCAGTTAGATAAAGTACAACAAAAAGTTAATATATTTTATGTAATCTTTATTTTATCAGAGTCATACTGAGACCAAGGTCTCTTTTACAGGAGCCCTGAATTACATAAATTACAGAAAATACACATCAATAGAAATACAAAATGCAAACAGAAAAAACAACATGGTCATAAAAAACAAACACATTCATCAGTTATAAAGGTACTCAATCAGCTTTCTGAATTCCCCTAGAGGCACCAAAACATCAAATTTAAGAACAATTTTAAGATTTCTTACACCTTACTGGTGGAACAAACTAAAAGCTGATTTGCCTAACTCAGTAGAGACCAAAGGAATTTCCAGAGTTAGCCATCCCGGAGACCGGGTGCGGAACTCGTATGTCTAAAGTTTAGTAAAGATGTTAGGTACAAGGGCTTTATAAATGAAAACAGCAATGTATCAACTTACGTGAAATCAAATAGGGCCAACCAACTTTCTGGTAGAGAATGCAGTGATGAGTACTAAAATTCCCACCTGTAATAAACCGCAGGCGCTATGATAAACTGCATCTAATGGCTTTAATGAAGTGGCAGCTGCGTTCATGCAGATGATGTCGCCATAGTCTAGCACCGATAGGAACGTCGACTGAATAACTACTTTCTACTATTTAGCGAGAGCCAGTACCTACTTCTATAGAAGCCCAATTTTATTCTCAGCTTCTTTACTAACTCATCAATATGCTTTTTAAAAGAGAGCTGTTTATCTATCCAGACACCCAGATATTTGTAAGCAGGGACACAATCAATATGGACACTATCTAAAGTATATATTTTTTGCGCTCTAGAGAACAACATATACTTACTTTTACCTGCATTCAGTACTAATTTCAGGTCAATAAAGTTTTTCTGTAATAAAATGAAGGCAGACTGTAGTTCAGATAGATCCTGGTCAACTGTGGGGACAATAGCATGCACAACAGTATCATCGCATACAAGTGCAGGTGACAACTTTTTACAGACAAGTCGATATTGTTAAAGTGAACAGTCAAAAATACAGGACCCAGAATCGACCGCTGTGGGACACCTTTCGTAATAACCAGGAAACCTGATTTAACACCATCAGTATAAAGAACTCAATATGCATCTGTCAAGTCATTTTTAAACCAGTTACATGCAGCCTGGTCTAGGCCAATTGAGGAAAGCTGCTGAATTAGCAGTGAGTGATCAACAGTATTGAAAGCCTTTGACAGGTCAATGAAGAGGGCAGCACAATGTTGACTTTTATCCATACAGTTAACCACATCATTTATAACTAGGGATGCAGCAGAGATCTGGTCTAAAACCCGACTGATGTACATTTAGAATACATTTCAAAGACAAGAAATATCTTGGCTGAGAATGAATTAAGGATTGTAATATTTTAGCTAGGCAAGAAAGTTTAGAAATAGGGCAATAATTATTTAGGTCACAAGGGTCACCATCTTTATGAAGTGGGCTTACCAAGGCCACCTTCCAAACCTTGGGGATATTACCAGATATATATCGGCAAAATATGGGTTAATGATTCAGCAATCAGGGGGCAGAGAGCTGCAGCAAAAATATAAGGGGTCTAATTAGCTTCCAGAAATCTGCATTTTAAAAAACAGACCAAAAATAAATCTGTGTTTTTAACTATTTCAAGTGCGTTCTATATTGAAAGTCAGTGTTTTTTTGTTTTTCTTCAATAGAGTGAGAAAGGGCGTGAAACTATGTTTTTTCTTCACACAACATATTTTAGTATGATTTCATCGAATGACAATAAAAGTGCAATGCTATTTGGCTAGCAGCCACACACTACATGACCAAAAGTATAAGGACACCTGCTCGTCGAACATCTCAAAAAAAGGGCTAAGGTTTCCCTTCACCAGAACTAAGGGGCCTATCCCGAACCATGAAAAACAGCCCAAGACCATTATTCCAGCTCCACCAAAAACTTTACAGTTGGCACTATGCATTCGGGTAGGTAGTGTTCTCCTGGCATCAGCAAAACCCAGATTCGCCCGTTGAACTGCCAGATGGTGAAGCGTGATTCATCACTCCAGAGAATGCGTTTCCACTGCTCCAGAGTCCAATGGCGCGAGCTTTACACCACTCCAACCGACGCTCGTCATTGCACATGAGGTGATTTTAGGCTTGTATGCAGCTGCTCGACCATGGAAACCAATTTCATGAATCTCCAGATGAACAGTTATTGTGCTGACGTTGCTTCCAGAGGAAGTTTGGAACTGTAGTGAGTGTTGTAACCGAGGACAGATGATTGTTACACGCTACACACTTCAGCGGTCCCGTTCTGTGAGCTTGTGTGGCCTACCACTTCGCGGCTGAGCCGTCGTTGCTTCTACTTTCCACTTCACTATAACAAAACTTACAGTTGACCGGGGCAGCTCTAGCAGGGCAGAAATTTGACGAACTGACTTGTTGGAAAGGTGGCATCCTATGACAATGCCACGTTGGAAGTCACTGAGCTCTTCAGTAAGGCCATTCTACTGCCAATAAAAGTAGATACTCAGAGCTAGAAAATTGTATATCATACACTACAATTAAGAAACAAAGGGAACGTAATTCTTTGAACGTTGATAAACTTGTAACCCCACTTTTGAGAAAATGTCCCTTGAATGTTTTGGTACGTCTATCGACATGTCTGTATACAGTTGTCGCAGTGACATCATGAACGTTCTATTGTCGTCCGACATCAAACTTGTTGTTGTCGTTATGAAAAGATATGACATCAGCAGCCTGGTGGTCCATAACTGGCATAACTGGTGTGTTTTAACACCAATAAACCCACCCGTTTAAAAATGAATTTAGTATATGTCAATCTAGCAAACAAGGCAACTAAAAGCAACTTCATAATAAAATAAAATAAATAGTTTCTAGCTTGTTAGCTAGCTAGCATTAAGTTTAAGGCTCCCGAGTGGCGCAGCGGTCTGAGGCACTGCATCTCAGTGCTAGAGGTGTCACTACAGACCCTGGTTCTATCCCGGGCTGTATCACAACCGGCTGAGATTGGGAGTCCCATAGGGCGGTGCACAATTGGCCCAGCGATGCAGTGTCTTAGACCGCTGCACCACTTGTGAGGCCCCTAACTTTATATCCTAATTTGACATCGGTGCAGGTCATGTTGTTCTTCACATTACCATCTCTGGTAAACACACACTATATCAAACCAACTAGGTTCAATGTTAGCTAGCTAGCTAACATTAGGTTTTAACTAGCAAGGCAAATGGATCTGAGATACAAATAACATTACTACATAGACCATACACGTAACGTTAGCTAGCGAGTAAGTCAGCTAACGTTAGCTAGCTAGCTAACAGTATGCTTTTACTTGCAATGAAAACGATTTTCTGATCAAATTAGAAACTTATAATATCTGAAAATGTAGCAAGCTAGACTCTCTTACCTGTATACATAAATGAACGCTTCTCCCTCGCTGTCACGGATGCCATGGTTGCCCTTAGTTTGAGGATGTTATTCGGGGACAGGTGTTTTATACAAAAGCCTTCTGTGTTCTCTTTTCGACTCCCTCTGCATTTGCAATGAGACGCCTGAATTTTCTCCATCTCCTTAGCTATCGTAATCTGCTTCCACCGGGCATTCCACTGATTTCAAAACTCGGTCCTCCAGAAAGTGGAGTGCCTTAGCAACACTTTTGCAGTTTTTCATATCTTTCAAAAAAGCCGAGTTAGAAATGATTATCTACACATACTGAGCAGCTCATGCTATAGACAGAAGCGCGCTACATGGCAGACCAATCCGAACTCATCTCTTGGCATGTCCAGCCCATCCATTATCTCAGCCAATCATGGCTAGCGGGAAGGTTCTAGTCTTTTTCCGTGGGTAAACCAACTAGGCTCGTAAATTAACAATTGTAGTCGTATTTACAGGTGGCATACAAGTTTGTTATTAAGGCACATGTAAGTTCACATGTTCCAGAAGGCATTTCTGCCCAAAATGCATTTTAATGAAATGCCTCTCTTGTGAACTAATGACACGCGACATACGCCAAGTTTCCTGAAACGAGTCACATTTTAGATGTGCATTTACAAAATGCAGCAAGTGTTTTATCTTTCCTTTTCTGGGTGAAAAATGCCAAATCCTGCATTAATGCGACCCTGACAGAGGTAAAAATAAACCTAAATGGTATCTACATCAGCATGCTCTGCTAGAATTCTGCTGTTGTACTGACAGAGTACCTACTGTACCATAGCAATGAATGGACCAAAGGACAGGGCGCAGACAGAGATCACGATAGATCCCAGGGCTACCAGACGAAGAGGACTGAAACTGCTCCATCTCACTGAGCCATCTGAAGGAAACACACAACAGAGAGGAACTGAGTGAATAAACTGTCTGGTTGGATATAAAATCTTTGATCAGTGAGTTTATTACAATCATATTATCTCATTATTCAGAATCAAATTCATTTGAGATGCCATCAACCAGTATTCAAGCTTACTGTTACCCAGGTAACGTCTCTGGTGTTTCTCCTGAAAATGTTTATTTTCTGTTTTTCACCCAACAGCTAACTCTGAGTTACCCTGTGTAACCTGCTAGCTCTGGTGTTATCTCTGTTACCTGTGTTGTCCTCGGTGAAGCAGTAGCTCCGCAGCAGGAAGATCCCATAGGCAGGAGCAATGTACAGGTAGATGTGTTTCAGGTTCAGGAGAACAGCGAAGAGCAACGCCCCCTCCAGGTGCCTGCCCTGCTCAACCAGAAATAATGTCATATAATAGCTTCAAATGTCTGTATGAAAAGACAGTAATCCGCTTATAAAGAAAATCCCGCTACGCCCTCCTACAAACCATCAAACAGGCAAAGCTTCAACACAGGACTAAGATCGAATCCTACTACACCGGCTCGGATGCTCATCGGATGTGGCATGGTTTGCAAACTATCTTGGATTACAAAGGGAAACCCAGCCGCGAGCTGCCCAGTGACACGAGCCTACCAGACGAGCTAAATGCCTTATATGCTCACTTTGAGGCAAGCAACACTGAACCATGCATGTGATCACTCTCTACATAGCTGATGTGAATAAGACCTTTAAACAGGTTAACATTCGCAAGGCCAGACGGATTACCAAGACACGTACTCAAGAGCATGCACTGACCAGGTGGCAAGTGTCTTCACTGACATTTTCAACCTTTCCCTGACCCAGTCTGTAATACCTAGATTTTTCAAGCAGACCTCCATAGTCCCTCTGCCCAAGAATGCCAAGGTAACCTCTCTAAATGACTATCGTCCCATAGCACTCACATCTGTAGCCATGAAATGCACTCCAAGCTCATCACTAAGCTAAGGACCCTGGGACTGAACAACTCCCGCTACAAATGGATCCTGTCTTCCGGACAGGTACCCCCAGGTGGTGAGGGTAGGCAACAACACATCCGCCATGCTGACCCTCAACACAGGGGCCCCTTTAGGGGTGCGTTCTAAGTCCCCTCCTGTACTCCCTGTTCACCCACGACTGCAACACCATCATTAAGTTTACCGACGACACGACGGTGGTAGGCCTGATCACCAACGACGAGACAGCCTATAGGTAGCAGGTTAGAGACCTCGCAGTGTGGTGTCAGGACAACAACTTCTCCCTCAATGTAAGCAAGACAAAGAAGCTGATCATCCTCAACTAACCGGTGCCCCCGCACATTGACTCTGCACCGGCACCCCCCTGTATATATTGTTATTTTTAACTGCTTCTCTTTCATTACTTGTTACTTTTATCTCTTATTCTTATCCATGTTTTTTGAAACAGCACTGTCGGTTAGAGGCTCGTAAGTAAGCATTTCACTGTAAGGTCTACACCTGTTGTATTCGGCGCATGTGACGCATTGATCTGCAGGAAACGACGGGCCGAGGACGCCCCCATTCACATCAACAAGGCTGTAGTGGAGCGGTTCGAGAGCTTTAAGTTCCTCGGTGTATACATCACTAAGGACCTATTATGGTCCAAACACACCAACACAGTCGTGAAGAGGGCACGACAACACCTCTTCCGCCTCAGGAGGCTGAAAAGATTTGTCCTGGGCCCTCAGATTATCAAAAAGTTCTACAGCTGCACCATTTTTAGCATTTTGACTGGTTGCATAACCGCTTGGTATGGCAACTGCTTGGCATCTGACCGCACTACAGAGGGTAGTGTGTACAGCCCTGTACATCACTAGGGCCGAGCTCCCTGCCATTTATACTAGGCGGTGTCAGAGGAAGGCCCAAAAAATTGTCACAGACTCCAGGAACGCAAAGACCGCTCTCTCTGCTACCGCACGGCAAGCGGTACCGGAGCGCCAAATCTGGGACCAAAAGGCTCCTTAACAGCTTCTACCCCCAAGCCATAAGACTGCTGAACAGTTCATAAAATGGCCACCCGGAGTATTTGTATTTACCTTTTTTTGTTGCACAGACTCTCTTGGACTGGCTCTATGCACATTCACTGGACTCTACCCACACATACTTCACTGCCATCTAACACACACACACACACACACACACACACACACACTACTCTGTTGAGCTATCCTGATTGCCTAGTCATTTTTACCCCTACCTACAGTGCCTTCAAAAAGTATTCACACCCTTTGACTTTTCCCACATTTTGTTGTGTTACAAAGTGGGATTGAAATGGATTTAATTGTCCTTTTTTTGTCAATTATCTACACAAAATACTCTCTAATATCAAAGTGGAAGAAGAATTCTAACATTTGTAAAAAAAAAATAAATAAATAAAAGAAAGGTAATGAGAAAAAACACTAATATATCTTGATTAGATAAGTATTCAACCCCCTGAGTCAATACATGTTAGAATCACCTTTGGCAGCTATTACAGCTGTGAGTCTTTCATTTGCCCATTATTCTTTAAATTCTTCAAGCTCTGGCAAGACCATTTCCAGATTGTGCGATAGATTTTCTAGCAGATTTAGGATGACCATCCTACCCATGCTAGACTACGGAGCCGTAATTTATAGATCGGCAGGTAATGGTGCTCTCGAGCGGCTAGATGTTATTTACCATTCGGCCATCAGATTTGCCACCAATGCTCTTTATAGGACACATCACTGCACTCTATACTCTGTAAAATGGTCATACCTGTCGCAAGACCCACTGGTTGATGCTTATTTATAAACCCTCTTAGGCCTCACTCCCCCCCATCTGAGATACTTACTGCAACCCTCATCCTCCACATACAACTCCCGTTCTGCCAGTCACATTCTGTTAAAGGTCCCCAAAGCACACACATTCCTGGATCGCTCCTCTTTTCAGTTCCCTGCGGCTAGCGACTGGAACGAGCTGCAAAAAACACTCAAACTGGATGGTCTTAACTCCATCTCTTCATTCAAAGACTCAAATCATGGACACTCTTACTGACAGTTGTGGCTGCTTCGTGTGATGTATTGTTGTCACTACCTTCTTGCCCTTTGTACTGTTGTCTGTGCCCAATAATTTTCACCATGTTTTGTGCTGCTACCATGTTGTGCTGCTGCCATGTTCTGCTACCATGTTGTTGTCATGTTGTGTTGCTACCATACTGTTTTTTCATGTGTTGCTGCCTTGCTATGTTGTTGTCTTAGGTCTCTCTTTATGTAGTGTTGTGGTGTCTCTCTTGTCGTGATGTGTGTTTTGTCCTATATTTTTATTTTTCATTTTTAATCCCAGCAGGAGGCCTTTTGCCTTTTGGTAGGCCGTCATTGTAAATAAGAATTTGTTCTTAACTGACTTGCCTAGTTAAATAAAAAAAAATGTAAAAAAGAACAAGACAAAACTGTAACTCGGCTACTCAGGAACATTAATATTTTCTTCTCTTCTCTCCCCAATTTCGTGGTATCCAATTGGTAGTTACAGTCTTGTCCCATCGCTGCAACTCCCGTACGGACTCGGGAGAGGCGAAGGTCGAAAGCCACGCGTCCTCCGAAACACAACCCAGCCAAGGTGCACTGCTTCTTGACACAATGCCCGCTTAACCCGGAAGCAAGATGCACCAATGTGTCGGAGGAAAAACCGTACACCTGGCGACTGCGTCGGCGTGCATTGCACCTGGCCTGCTACAGGAGTCGCTAGAGCGTGATGGGACAAGAACATCCCTGCCGGCCAAACTCCCTAACCCGGAAGATGCTGGGCCAATTGTGCGCCGCCCCATGGGCCTCCTGGTCGCGGCCGGCTGCGAAAGAGCTTGGACTCCAACCAGGATCTCTAGTGACACAGCTAGCACTGCGATGTAGTGCCTTAGACCACTGCACCACTTATATTTTCTTCTTGGTAAGCAACTCCAGTGTAGATTTGGCTTTGTGTTTTAGGTTATTGTCCTGCTGAAAGGTGAATTCAGCAGGACAGTGTCCGGTGGAATATTTTTATTCTGTATAGGCTTCCTTCTTTTCACTCTGTCAATTAAGTTAGTATTGTGGAGTAACTACAATGTTGTTGATCCATCCTCAGTTTTCTCCTGTCACAGACATTAAACTCCGTAACTGTTTTAACCTGTTAGGGCTAGGGGGCAGTATTTGCACGGCTGGATAAAAAAAATGTACCCGATTTAATCTGGTTACTAATCCTACCCAGTAACTAGAATATGCATATACTTATTATATATGGATAGAAAACACTCTAAAGTTTCTAAAACTGTTTGAATGGTGTCTGTGAGTATAACAGAACTCATTTGGCAGGCAAAACCCTGAGACATTTTCTGACAGGAAGTGGATACCTGATGTGTTGTATTACCTTTAAACCTATCCCATTGAAAAACACAGGGGCTGAGGAATATTTTGGCACTTCCTATTGCTTCCACTAGATGTCACCAGCCTTTACAAAGTGTTTTGAGTCTTCTGGAGGGAGATCTGACCGAACAAGAGCCATGGAACGATGATGGCCCATTAGACACCTGGCGCGCGAGTTCATGTTGGGTACCCTCGTTCCAATACGTTATAAAAGAGTATGCATTCGTCCACCTTGAATATTATTCATGTTCTGGTTAAAAAAGGCCCTAATGATTTATGCTATACAACGTTTGACATGTTTGAACGAACGTAAATATATTTTTTCCCCTCGTTCATGACGAGAAGTCCGGCTGGCTTAGATCATGTGCTAACAAGACGGAGATTTTTGGACATAAATGATGAGCTTTTTTGAACAAAACTACATTCGTTATGGACCTGTGATACCTGGAAGTGACATCTGATGAAGAGAATCAAAGGTAATGGATTATTTACATAGTATTTTTGATTTTAGATCTCCCCAACATGACGTCTAGTCTGTATCGCAACGCGTATTTTTCTGGGCGCAGTGCTCAGATTATTGCAAAGTGTGATTTCCCAGTAAGGTTATTTTTAAATCTGGCAAGTTGATTGCGTTCAAGAGATGTAAATCTATAATTCTTTAAATGACAATATAATATTTTACCAATGTTTTCTAATTTTAATTATTTAATTTGTGGTGTTGACTTGACTGCCGGTTATTGGAGGGAAACGATTTCCTCAACATCAATGCCGTAGTAAAACGCTGTTTTTGGATATAAATATGAACTTGATAGAACTAAAAATGCATGCATTGTCTAACATAATGTCCTAGGAGTGTCATCTGATGGAGATTGTAAAAGGTTAGTGCATCATTTTAGCTGGTTTTATGGTTTTGGTGACCCTGTCTTTGAATTGACAAAACATTACACACAACTCTTGTAAATGTACTGTCCTAACATACTCTAAATTTATGCTTTCGCCGTAAAACCTTTTTGAAATCGTAAAACGTGGTTAGATTAAGGAGATGTTTATCTTTCAAAGGGTGTAAAATAGTTGTATGTTTGAAAAATTTGAATTTTGACATTTATTTGGATTCAAATTTGCCGCTCTTGAAATGCACCTGCTGTTGATGGAGTGCACCACGGGGGGGACGCTAGCGTCCCACCTAGCCCATAGAGGTTAAAGTCACCATTGGCCTCATGGTGAAAACCTTGAGCGATTCCCATCTTCTCCGGCAACTGAGTTAGGAAGGACGCATGCATCTTTGGAGTGAATGGGTGTACTGATACACCAGCCAAAGTGTAATTAATAACATCACCATGCTCAAAGGGAAATTAAATGTCAGCTTTTTATTTTTACCCATCAACCAATAGATTCACTTCTTTGCGAGGCATTGGAAAACCTCCCTGGTCTTTGTGGTTGAATCTGTGTTTGAAATTCACTGTTCGATTGAGGGGCCTTACAGATAATTGTATATGTGGGTGTCATGACGTTGCCCTCTGGGTTTTCCATGCACCATCCCCCGACCTCTATACTTCTGACACAAGGCTGTGTGAAGGCGGTCGTAAAATTCCAAAGGAGAATGTCCTGCCTCATGGCCCCAGTATAAAGAGACAGTGTTTTCATGGAGAGAACAAAGGATTCTTCCACCTCACAGAATTGGAGAACCGAACAACATTTACGTTCTGGAGAAGGTATAAAAAAATCGGTGAAGAATCCAGCTACGAACTGGTCCGCTTGGTACAATTTTGTGATACTCAGAGACAATATTGCCATATTACCAAAATAAGGTTTATATAATAGCCTCAGCTATGGGACTTGCATCTAAATGGTTGTATGCAATGATTTAATAAGATTAAAGCTATTTGGAATATGTTGAGACGCTGCTAAGATGTTAATGTGAGAGAATTGTATTTTCTGTTTAAAAAGTTTTACCAAGTCATCGGCACGCCCCCATGAACAGACGAGACCTGGCGTCATGAGACAGCCTTTTTCTGTCATTCTGAATAAAACCCCCACCCAGGGTTTCTTTCAGGAGACCCTGCTTACCTCAGAAGAGAGAGCCAAGGTTTGACCATGCATTCCTCTACTGAAGTTTAACCATACCACGTGGTTAAACTTTTAGACTATCGATAGCGACAGAATAATAACAAGTCTTTGATATTAATTAATAGTCTGCAGCTAGAAATTCAATATCATCGAACGCGAAGACCGACGATTAATGAATGTCGCTTTGAAAGATCCATTCTAACCGAGAGAGAGAGAACGCGGACAAAAACTCTCCAACAAGGATCCCGATGACACACTGAGCGTAAATATATATTGATTGCAATTGTTCCCGAATGAGTGAGCGTTCATGTGCAAAGGATTAGCATATCAATTGTTAATATTTATCAACTCTGTGTGCCTTCTCCGCTGCCCCCAACCCCCTTGTTTGTTTAACACGCCGCCATGCCGGTTTAGCCCACTAGGGCACATTACTCTACCAATTTTATGTGACGATAACTACTGTTTGTATGCTTTCTGTGAATTACTTTGTTTAGTAAATAAATGATTTTAAGACAGTTGATGTATGGATGACTTAGTGAAGACTGGGTCTGTGCAGATACAACAATTTACGACGTTTGGAATGAGACTGGACGAGGTAAAATACACCATTTAAACCATAAGATAATCGGTCAGATACTATAATATAATATATAATGTTATAATATAGGAAAGTTATATCTTTGTAATCTGAATATTTTCCTTGGTGCCCCGATCTCCTAGTTAATTAGAGTTAACCTCTATGGGCTAGGTGGGACGCTAGCGTGCCACCCGTGGTGCACTCCATCAACAGCAGGTGCATTTCAAGAGCGGCAAATTTGAATCCAAATAAATGTCAAAATTCAAATTTTTCAAACATACAACTATTTTACACCCTTTGAAAGATAAACATCTCCTTAATCTAACCACGTTTTACGATTTCAAAAAGGTTTTACGGCGAAAGCATAAATTTAGAGTATGTTAGGACAGTACATTTACAAGAGTTGTGTGTAATGTTTTGTCAATTCAAAGACAGGGTCACCAAAACCATAAAACCAGCTAAAATGATGCACTAACCTTTTACAATCTCCATCAGATGACACTCCTAGGACATTATGTTAGACAATGCATGCATTTTTAGTTCTATCAAGTTCATATTTATATCCAAAAACAGCGTTTTACTATGGCATTGATGTTGAGGAAATCGTTTCCCTCCAATAACCGGCAGTCAAGTCAGCGTCACAAATTAAATAATTAAAATTTGAAAACATTGGTAAAATATTATATTGTCATTTAAAGAATTATAGATTTACATCTCTTGAACGCAATGAACTTGCCAGATTTGAAAATAACCTTACTGGGAAATCACACTTTGCAATAATCTGAGCACTGCGCCCAGAAAAATACGCGTTGCGATACAGACTAGACGTCATGTTGGGGAGATCTAAAATCGAAAATACTATGTAAATAATCCATTACCTTTGATTCTCTTCATCAGATGTCACTTCCAGGTATCACAGGTCCATAACGAATGTAGTTTTGTTCAAAAAAGCTCATCATTTATGTCCAAAAATCTCCGTCTTGTTAGCACATGATCTAAGCCAGCCGGGCTTCTCGTCATGAACGAGGGGAAAAAATATATTTACGTTCGTTCAAACATGTCAAACGTTGTATAGCATAAATCATTAGGGCCTTTTTTAACCCGAACATGAATAATATTCAAGGTGGACGAATGCATACTCTTTTATAACGTATTGGAACGAGGGTACCCAACATGAACTCGCGCGCCAGGTGTCTAATGGGACATCATCGTTCCATGGCTCTTGTTCGGTCAGATCTCCCTCCAGAAGACTCAAAACACTTTGTAAAGGCTGGTGACATCTAGTGGAAGCAATAGGAAGTGCCAAAATATTCCTCAGCCCCTGTGTTTTTCAATGGGATAGGTTTAAAGGTAATACAACACATCAGGTATCCACTTCCTGTCAGAAAATGTCTCAGGGTTTTGCCTGCCAAATGAGTTCTGTTATACTCACAGACACCATTCAAACAGTTTTAGAAAATTTAGGGTGTTTTCTATCCATATGTAATAAGTATATGCATATTCTAGTTACTGGGTAGGAGTGGTAACCAGATTAAATCGGGTATGTTTTTTTATCCAGCCGTGTCAATACTGCCCCCTAGCCCTAACAGGTTAACACTATTAATGCACACAGACTTGTTAACCTCTTGGGGCTAGGTGGGACGCTAGCGTGCCACCCGTGGTGCACTCCATCAACAGCAGGTGCATTTCAAGAGCGGCAAATTTGAATCCAAATAAATGTCAAAATTCAAATTTTTCAAAAATACAACTATTTTACACCATTTGAAAGATAAACATCTCCTTAATCTAACCACGTTTTACGATTTCAAAAAGGTTTTACGGCGAAAGCATAAATTTAGAGTATGTTAGGACAGTACATTTACAAGAGTTGTGTGTAATGTTTTGTCAAGTCAAAGACAGGGTCACCAAAACCATAAAACCAGCTAAAATGATGCACTAACCTTTTACAATCTCCATCAGATGACACTCCTAGGACATTATGTTAGAGAATGCATGCATTTTTAGTTCTATCAAGTTCATATTTATATCCAAAAACAGCGTTTTACTATGGCATTGATGTTGAGGAAATCGTTTCCCTCCAATAACCGGCAGTCAAGTCAGCGTAACAAATTAAATAATTAAAATTAGAAAACATTGGTAAAATATTATATTGTCATTTAAAGAATTATAGATTTACATCTCTTGAACGCAATCAACTTGCCAGATTTAAAAATAACCTTACTGGGAAAATCACACTTTGCAATAATCTGAGCACTGCGCCCAGAAAAATACGCGTTGCGATACAGACTAGACGTCATGTTGGGGAGATCTAAAATCGAAAATACTATGTAAATAATCCATTACCTTTGATTCTCTTCATCAGATGTCGCTTCCAGGTATCACAGGTCCATAACGAATGTAGTTTTGTTCAAAAAAGCTCATCATTTATGTCCAAAAATCTCCGTCTCGTTAGCACATGATGTAAGCCAGCCGGACTTCTCGTCATGAACGAGGGGAAAAAATATATTTCCGTTCGTTCAAACATGTCAAACGTTGTATAGCATAAATCATTAGGGCCTTTTTAAACCAGAACATGAATAATATTCAAGGTGGACGAATGCATACTCTTTTATAACGTATTGGAACGAGGGTACCCAACATGAACTCGCGCGCCAGGTGTCTAATGGGACATCATCGTTCCATGGCTCTTGTTCGGTCAGATCTCCCTCCAGAAGACTCAAAACACTTTGTAAAGGCTGGTGACATCTAGTGGAAGCAATAGGAAGTGCCAAAATATTCCTAAAACACTGTGTTTTTCAATGGGATAGGTTTAAAGTCAATACAACACATCAGGTATCCACTTCCTGTCAGAAAATGTCTCAGGGTTTTGCCTGCCAAATGAGTTCTGTTATACTCACAGACACCATTCAAACAGTTTTAGAAACTTTAGAGTGTTTTCTATCCATATATAATAAGTATATGCATATTCTAGTTACTGGGTAGGATTAGTAACCAGATTAAATCGGGTACATTTTTTTTATCCAGACGTGCAAATGCTGCCCCCTAGACCCAACAGGTTAAGCAAATTTTGACTCCTTTGCCATAAGAAAGGGGTTGAATACTTATTGACTCAAGACATTTCAGCCTTTCATTTTTAATCAATTTTTTTAAATTTCGAAAAACATAATTCCACTTTGACATAGGATATTGTGTGTAGACCAGTGACCAACAAATCTCAATTTAATAAATTTTGAATTCAGGCTGTAACACAAAAAAATTTGGAAAAAGTCAAAGGGTGTGAATACTTTCTGAAGGCACTGTACATATTACCTCAACTACTTCGTACCCCTGCACATTGACTCGGTACCGATCCTCCTTCTACATAGCCTCGTTATTGTTATTCTTTTGTGAAATTTTTTCACATTTTTTAACTCTGCATTGTTGGGATAGTAAGCATAAGTAAGCATTTCACGGTAAAGTCTACACCTCTTGTATTCGGTGCATGTGACAAATACAATATTATTTGATCAATACTACATTCAAATGAAGAACAAAATGGCATAACCATTCATGTTTCTTAAACTAATCTAAATAAAGGATCTTAACTTTGCACATGATTCAGCATGGTTGAGTTAAGCAGGAATCATTGGTGTTGTGGAGAAGGATGGTTGGGTAAGTACAGTACCTGTAAATGTCTTGCCACTGATAGCAGTAGTATTCCAAACAGGAATCCATTGTACTGGAAATGAATGTCTGGATGGAAACACTAAGGACTTGAGAGACTAGCTGGTTAATACCTGTTATGGTAGCTAACAACATTAAGTGATCCCTATTAACCACTTATTTTTCTAGCGTTAGTTTCTCTAGACTGCTTAGTTACAGCTCTGTAGAGTTGAATTGCCATAATGAATTAGGTCATGTAAGCTCCTTGACAACACAGTTGGGTCATGTTCATTAGGGCAGTTGGTGGTCTTACCTTTTGACCTGATGAAGATCCTTGTGGATCAAAAAGTAAATTAAGGTGGTAATTGGGAGCATATTCAGTGTGCAGGCCTTTCGCTTCTTTTCATGTTCATAAGGGCACACCGTTTCAAAACATGAGTTTTATATGAGTTTCTTATTGGACAGGTCTCAGTAATCCTTCCATGTTTCAGTGTGTTGTCTTTCATTTTGGAGGCCTAAAGAACACAACCCAGCTCTCAGAGTAGTGAGTGAAGGATACGGTCAACGATGAGGAGGCCAAAGTTCCACAAAAGCAGAGCTGCCAGGATGAAAAATGGATGCCCCAGGAGGTCCTTGGAACCCTTCTCTTCTCTCACACTTCTACAGCATCTGGAGGAAGAGAGAAAAACAGTGGTTATAAATGGGGGACTGAAACACACTGTACAGTATATACAAAACACAAAAAAGAAACATTAACAAATAAAATCCTTAAAAGAGGCAGTGCAGTCAAAAACAAGATTTTCCTGTGTGTTAAATATATTTCCACACTATTAGGTTGGAATAATACTATGCAATTGTGAAAATGATGCCCTTTTAGTGTAAGAGCTGTTTGAAAAGTACCTGAAATTTCAGCTTGTTTTGCATGGGTGGGGTTTGCTATAAATGATCAGACCAATAACAAAGACCGTGCCCTCCTCTCTGCCAATAATGTACAGTTATGAATATAACTACTGTTCCCTGAATGAGAGAACAAGGTATAACATACTATGGGGAGTCAACGACCAATCACATTCACCTGAAGAAAACTAAAACATACCCAATGGGCTAATAAATGCAGAGCCTGCCCTTGCAAGCCCCGCCTTCCTAGCTATAACACCAGCACTCCCATTACTTTCCTCAATTCAGTACTGCTCTTCAGCAAGCCCGAACCACCTGACGGTGCGGGCCAAAATATGTTATACCTCGTTCCCTCCTTCAGGGAACAGTGGGTATATTCATAAATGTTCCCTTTCAGTCGGTCCAAAACAACAGAACACCTGTCGTGACTTGGTAAAGCGCACATGCACGCTGCATAGCATCGACCAGAGTCGATGAACCACAGCAGCCCGAGGCTCAAACCCACAGGAAGCCTGCAGTAACCTGGAAACTGTGTACTCACGCGCTCCCATGACAGCACAAGGCTCAAACCCGGATAAAACACTACCTAACATCGACCACGGCGGCCCAAGTCCATAGACCTTACTGGTTCCAAAAAGGCTTGCACAGAGACCCAAGGAGTCTGGAATGTCAGAACTCACACAAGGAACTGCAAGTCCAAAACAACAGGACACCTGCTGTGACACGATAATGCACATTCACACGCAATAATGCGCACCCCCCGGAAAGTATATCCGCAGGGTATGTCACCCTGAGCGATGGGAAATGCGCACTGCGCCCTAAGAGCATATAATGGGTTAGGAGAGAGACTGCCTGTTGATGTACGCCACCGACGTCATGCTCACCCTGCGGGACACTACCCGGCCCATGGGAACCCTCTGCGACAACAAGGAGTCAACGCCCTCAGGCGCGACTGGGATACCTTGAGGAACTGATGGCAATGGCGAGATGCGTCCAGATGTTTATCTACAGTGCCTTCAGAAAGTATTCACACCCTTTAACTTTTCCAACATTTTGTTGTGTTACAAAGTGGGATTAAAATGGTTTAATTGTTTTTTTTTGTCAACGAGCTACACAAAATACACTAATGTCAAAGTGGATTTTTTTTTTTTTACTGTTAAGAAATTATGAAAAATAAAACTACTATATCTAGATTACGTAAGCATTCAACATCCTGAGTAAGTACATGTTTGAATTACCTTTAGCCGCGATTACAGCTGTGAGTCTTTCTGGGTAAGTCTCTAAGAGCATTCCACACCTGGATTGGGCAATATTTGCCCATTATTCTTTAAAACAAATTCTTCAAGCTCTGTCATATTGGTTGTTGATCATTGCTAGACAACCATTTTCAGGTCTTGCCATAGATTTTAAACCAGATTTAAGTCAAAACTGTAACTCAGCCACTCAGGAACATTCACTGTCTTCTTGGTAAGCAACTCCAGTGTAGATTTGGCCTTGTGTTTTATATTATTGCTCTGCTGAAAGGTGAATTTATCTCCCAGTGTCTGGTGGAAAGCAGACTGAACCAGATTTTCTTCTAGGATTTTTCCTGTGCTTAACTTGTTATGGATAGGGGGCAGTATTTTCACGGCCGGATAAAAAAACGTACCCGATTTAATCTGGTTATTACTCCTGCCCAGAAACTAGAATATGCATATAATTAGAAGCTTTGGATAGAAAACACTCCAAAGTTTCTAAAACTGTTTGAATGGTGTCTGTGAGTATAACAGAACTCAAATGGCAGGCCAAAACCCGAGAAGATTCTGTACAGGAAGTACCCTGTCTGACCATTTCTTGGCCTTCTTTGTCATCTCTATCCAAAACAGAGGATCTCTGCTGTAACGTGACACTTTCTAAGGCTCCCATAGGCTCTCAGAAGGCGCCAGAACGTTGAATGATGACTTTGCAGTCCATGGCTGAAAAACAGTAGCACATTTGGATAGTGGTCGATCTGAGAACAATGAGACGGGTGAGACGACTCCCGGTCGGAATATTATTGCTATTTTACGAGAAAAATCGCATAAAAATTGATTTTAAACAGCGTTTGACATGCTTCGAAGTACAGTAATGGAATATTTTGACATTTTTTGTCACGATACGCGTCCGCGCGTCACCCTTCGTTACCCTTCGGATAGTGTCTTGAACGCACGAACAAAACACCGCTATTTGGATATAACTATGGATTATTTGGAACCAAACCAACATTTGTTGTTGAAGTAGAAGTCCTGGGAGTGCATTCTGACGAAGAACAGCAAAGGTAATCCAATTTTTCTTATAGTAAATCTGAGTTTGGTGAGTACCCAACTTGGTGGGTGTCAAAATAGCTAGCCTGTGATGGCCGGGCTATCTACTCTGAATATTGCAAAATGTGCTTTCACCGAAAGCTATTTTAAAATCGGACACCGCGATTGCATAAAGGAGTTCTGTATCTATAATTCTTAAAATAATTGTTATGTTTTTTTGTGAACGTTTATCGTGAGTAATTTAGTAAATTCACCGGAAGTGTTCGGTGGGAATGCTAGTTCTGAACGTCACATGCTAATGTAAAAAGCTGGTTTTTGATATAAATATGAACTTGATTGAACAAAACATGCATGTATTGTATAACATAATGTCCTAGGAGTGTCATCTGATGAAGATCATCAAAGGTTAGTGCTGCATTTAGCTGTGGTTTTGTTTTTTGTGACATTATATGCTAGCTTGAAAAATGGGTGTCTGATTATTTCTGGCTGGGTACTCTGCTGACATAATCTAATGTTTTGCTTTCGTTGTAAAGCCTTTTTGAAATCGGGCAGTGTGGTTAGATAAAGGAGAGTCTTGTCTTTAAAATGGTGTAAAATAGTCATATGTTTGAAAAATTGAAGTTTTCGGATTTTCGAGGAGTTTGTATTTCGCGCCACACCCTATCATTGGATATTGGAGCGGTGTTCCGCTAGCGGAACGTCTATTAACTCCATTCCGTTTCTTTTTCATCCTGAAAAACTCCCTAATGTCCCTAATGATTACAATAATACAGATAACATGATGCAGCCACCACTATGCTTGAAAATATGGAGGGTGGTACTCAATGATGTGTTGTATTTTCCCCAAACATAACAATTTGTATTCAGGACAAAAACGTTTGCAGTATTAATTTAGTGACTTGTTGCAAACGAGATGGAATACAGTGTCTGAGGATAATTTGTATTCTGTACAGGCTTCCTTCTTTTCACTCTGTCAATTACAGTGGGGGGGAAAAGTATTTGATCCCTTGCTGATTTTGTACGTTTGCCCACTGACAAAGAAAGGATCAGTCTATAATTTTAATGGTAGGTTTATTTGAACAGTGAGAGACAGAATAACAACAAAAATATCCAGAAAAACGCATGTCAGAAATGTTATAAATTGATTTGCATTTTAATGAGGGAAATAAGTATTTGACCCCCTCTCAAATCAGAAAGATTTCTGGCTCCCAGGTGTATTTTATACAGGTAACGAGCTGAGATTAGGAGCACACTCTTAAAGGGAGTGCTCCTAACCGCAGCTTGTTACCTGTAAAAAAGACACCTGTCCACAGAAGCAATCAATCAATCAGATTCCAAACTCTCCACCATGGCCAAGAGCAAAAAACTCTCCAAGGATGTCAGGGACAAGATTGTAGACCTACACAAGGCTGGAATGGGCTACAAGACCATTGCCAAGCAGCTTGGTGAGAAGGTGACAACATTTGGTGCGATTACTCGCAAATGGAAGAAACACAAAAGAACTGTCAATATCCCTCGGCCTGGGGCTCCATGCAAGATCTCACCTCGTGGAGTTGCAATGATCATGGGAATGGTGAGGAATCAGCCCAGAACTACACGGGAGGATCTTGTCAATGATCTCAAGGCAGCTGGGACCATAGTCACCAAGAAAACAATTGGTAACAAACTACGCCGTGAAGGACTGAAACCCTGCAGCGCCAGCAAGGTCCCCCTGCTCAAGAATACATATACATGCCCGTCTGAAGTTTGCCAATGAACATCTGAATGACTCAGAGGACAACTGGTGAAAGTGTTGTGGTCAGATGAGACCAAAATGGAGCTCTTTGACATCAACTCAACTCGCCGTGTTTGGAGGAGGAGGAATGCTGCCTATGACCCCAAGAACACCATCAAACATGGAGGTGGAAACATTATGCTTTGGGGGTGTTTTTTCTGCTAAGGGGACAGGACAACTTCACCGCATCAAAAGGACGATGGACGGGGCCATGTACCGTCAAATCTTGGGTGAGAACCTCCTTCCCTCAGCCAGGGCATTGAAAATGGGTCGTGGATGGGTATTCCAGCATGACAATGACCCAAAACACACAGCCAAGGCAACAAAGGAGTGGCTCATGAAGAAGCACATTAAGGTCCTGGAGTGGCCTAGCCAGTCTCCAGACCATAACCCCATAGAAAATCTGTGGAGGGAGCTGAAGGTTCGAGTTGCCAAACGTCAGCCTCGAAAACTTAATGACTTGGAGAAGATCTGCAAAGAGGAGTGGGACAAAATCCCTCCTGAGATGTGCGTAAACCTGGTGGCCAACTACAAGAACCGTTTGACCTCTGTGATCACTTTTCACAAGGGTTTTGCCACCAAGTAGTAAGTCATGTTTTGCAGAAGGGTCAAATACTTATTTCCCTCATTAAAATGCAAATCATTTTATAACATTTTTTACATGCGTTTTTCTGGATTTTTTTGTTGTTATTCTGTCTCTCACTGTTCAAATAAACCTACTATTAAAATTATAGACTGATCATTTCTTTGTAAGTGGGCAAACGTACAAAATCAGCAGGGGATCAAATACTTCCCCCCCCCACTGTATGTTAGCATTGTGGAGTAACTGCAGTTGTTGATCCATCCTCAGTTCTCCCCTATTCCAGCCATTAAACTCTGTAACTGTTTTAAAGTCACCATTGGCCTCATGGTGAAATCCCTGAGCTGTTTCCTTCCTCTCCGGCAACTCAGTTAGGATGGATGCATGTATCGTTGTAGTGACTGGGTGTATTGATACACCATCCAAAGTGTAATTAATAACTTCACCATGCTCAAAGGGACATTCAATGTCTGCTTTTATTTTTACCCATCTACCAATAGGTGTCCTACTTTATGAGGCATTGGAGAACCTCCCTGGTCTTTGTGGTTGAATCTGTGTTTGATATTCACTGCTTGACAAAAGGACCTTACAGATTGTATGTGTGGGGGTACAGAGATGAGGTAGTCCTTAAAAAATCATGTTTAACACTATAATTGCACACAGAGTGAGTCCATGCAACTTGTGACTTGTTCAGCAAATTTGTAAAAATGTATAAAAACACTATTCCACTTTGACGCCATGGGGTACTTTGTGTAGGCCAGTGACAAAACATCTACATCTAAGACTGTAACACAACAAAATGTGGAATAAGTCAAAGGTGTGAATACTTTGTGAAGGCACTATACGTAAACCAATTGCTGGGACACACCGACTGTACTAGCCACTGAAGTGTGAGCATTTTGAACTTGCACTCCTTGAGGTGCTTGTCCAAACCACACGTCCAGGATGGGACACAGCGTTCCACTGCTGTTTGGAACTCGGAAATACAGGTTGTACCAACCACTCTGTGCTTCCGACATGGGAACCACCCGAATAGCCCAAAGAGAGGAAATCTTCTCTCTCAAAACAGGCGATAGGACACACCCACGGTGATGCCTTGAATGCCCGCCACTGGGCGGAGCATGCGGTCAACCAACTATACATTGTCATCTGAAGGGGTTGAGCACCACCCTGAGGACTGGGATAATGTGGTTATTTTGTCATGTCCTCACACACCTGCCACCCTTGTGCCTGAAGAGAGTGATTTATGCTCACATATGGGTGATACCATACTTTCGATAACCTCGGACACCAGAGAGGCCTTGGGTAAAAGGGTTTGGCAGGTGTAGGCCGTCATTGTAAATAAGAATTTGTTCTTAACTGACTTGCCTAGTTAAATAAAAAAAGATTTAACAAAGCACTGTACATACTACTTACTGCAAGTCCCTCTGGATAAGAGTATCCACCAAATGAACAAAATGTAATTGTTCAATGTCACCATTGACAGCCATTCTCAGTGGTGCATGACATTGAAGCCCAGCATATGAAAAAGATTGGAGTCCAGATATCATACCCAAGTCTCCTAGTCATAAACCAGAGTTGGACGGGCATGCACGTGAATTTTCCTAGAAGGAAGGTGATATTGCACAAGTTCCCAACATGACTTGAACACAGCAAGAAAGCACTGCTACTTATTGTTTTTGCTTCTGCGTGAACATGCCTCAGGCATGCTGCAAGGATGCATGAGGACTGCAGATGTGGCCAGGGCAATAAATTGCAATGTCCGTACTGTGAGACGCCTAAGACAGCGCTACAGGGAGACAGGACGGACAGCTGATCGTCCTCGCAGTGGCAGACCACGTGTAACAACACCTGCACAGGATCGGTACATCTGAACATCACACCTGCGGGACAGGTACAGGATGGCAACAACAACTGCCCGAGTTACACCAGGAACGCACAATCCCTCCATCAGTGCTCAGACTGTCCACAATAGGCTGAGAGAGGCTGGACTAAGGGCTTGTATGCCTATTGTAAGGCAGGTCCTCACCAGACATCACTGGCAACAACGTCGCCTATGGGCACAAACCCACAGTCGCTGGACCAGACAGGACTGGCAAAAAGTGCTCTTCACTGACGAGTCGAGGTTTTGTCTCACCGGGGGTGATGGTCGGATTTGTTTAGCGTCGAAGGAAAAAACGTTACACCGAGGCCTGTACTCTGGAGCAGGATCGATTTGGAGGTGGAGGGTCCGTCATGGTCTGGGGCGGTGTGTCACAGCATCATCGGACTGAGCTTGTTGTCATTGCAGGCAATCTAAACGCTGTGCGTTACAGGGAAGACATCCTCCTCCCTCATGTGGTACCCTTCCTGCAAACTCATCCTGACATGACCCTCCAGCATGACAATGCCACCAGCCATACTGCTCATTCTGTACGTGATTTCCTGCAAGACAGGAATGTCAGTGTTCTGCCATGGCCAGCGAAGAGCCCGGATCTCAATCCTATTGAGCACGTCTGGGACCTGTTGGATCGGAGGGTGAGGGCTAGGGCCATTCCCCCCAGAAATGTCCAGGAACTTGCAGGTGCCTTGGTGGAAGAGTGGGGTAACATCTCACAGCAAGAACTGGCAAATCTGGTGCAGTCCATGAGGAGTTGCACTGCAGTACTTAATGCAGCTGGTGGCTACACCAGATACTGACTGTTACTTTTGATTTTGACCCCCCCCCCCCCCCTCCTTTGTTTAGGGACACATTATTTCATTTCTGTTAGTCACATGTCTGTAGATGTCTCAGTTGTTGAATCTCAGTTGTCTCAGTTGTTATGTTCATACAAATATTTACACATGTTAAGTTTGCTGAAAATAAACACAATTGACAGTGATAGGACGTTTCTTTTTTTGCTGAGTTTAATGTGCATGTACGCTGCAGCCTCTCTGTGCAGTCCTTTGGGGAAATTGGTTTGCCCAAAACACATTCCCCCCGCTCCGGTATGCTATTTATGACACTGGTCCACCGAAACCAGCCGTGCTCTATTCGTAAGCGAACGACTAAGATTACCCTCCGAGATGAGGTGGCTCGCTAGCTTCACATAACGGCATGCAAACTAGACGCGCCTCCAATAAAACAGTTCCACTTTCATGCAACTTGGCTGAATGCGAGTTATTCCAGGTAAAAAAAAAATACAGAGTCTAGCTCTACAGCAGTCATCACAGGTTGTAAAACTTTACCCAGGAGGAAAGCCATAGCGCCGGGTTGCTGCTCTGCAAGCCCAGCGCAATAGCCATGGCATAGATATAAAGCTGCCGGAGCTAGCTCATCCATCTCTTTCTCGGAACCAGTCAGAGATACAGTACCACATCCTTTCCAGAATGCGGTTCCCAAAAACCTTCAGCGAAGCAGAGATTCCAAGTCCCTCGCATGACAGGCGGGGAACAACGCCGACCCGTCTCCGGCAGCCTCAGTAACACCGTTCTTTTCAAAGAGATGCCCTTCTCCAGTAAACCTTCCTAAGAAGTCAGCATAAAACAGTCTGAACTCAGCTGGTGACACCGGTCACACGAGCTGGTCCGAGCCAAGGCAGCCTGAGGGTGTTTCCACCCCCGGCAAACAGGACAGTACTTGTGAGTATCTTTACATTTTCATTGTGAAACCACATGCCCTATGGCATGGTCGGAGGTTCAAATCTGACTGGTTAGCCTTTTTGAACATACTCTTACCACGGGTCATCTTAAGGAAGCACTGGCTACACAAGCAGAGCAGAAGAGGTAGGCTTTTGGCAAACACAAATCCTACCTAAGCAAAGAAGAATTAGCTACACAAGCAGAGAAGTAGTTAGCTTTTAGCAAACACAAACGATACCAACACCCAAAACACGCAATATCTAGGGGGACAAGTACTCTCTCCCCACTAACAGACACCCAAGTTGGAGCAGAATCCAGTAGACTTGAAAAATTGCGTGTCACGTTTATGGGGTAAATTTCACGCCATATGAATTGAATTCTAAATAAAATAAATTGTGAACATGAAAAATAAAGTTGAATGTAACCATTATATTTTCGAGGACGGGTGGATGTTGGCTGTTGAAATCAAAAACCAAAACAATTGAAAGCAAAATGTATAGAATTGTAAACAAAAATAAGACATCAAAACCAAAACTTGTAAGCAAATAATTTTAAAGCCAGTGCAAAACTCTGACAAATGATTAAAACATATATTTGAAAATGAATGCAAAAATCGTTTTCGGTGAAACTTTCCCAGCAACCAATCCTATTGAATACATTTTGCCTGTATGCACTAACTTTTGGTTTCGCTACTCGTATCTTTGCTATCAATGTCTGTTTCTTTGCTTTCACTGCCAGTCTTTTCGATTGCGAGTTTTGGCATTATTTTCCCGTGAAGGGCAGGGTTTAGAGGGAGGCGTAGACAATGCGTCTCCATTGGTCAGCTAGTTTTGGAGTGACGGTTCGTCTTAACCCAATCAATGAACATGAGACTTTTTTTTTTATATTGCCAACTTAAGTAGACGGTCAGACGTCACCTCGTTTAGGGTTTTGCTAACGTACTTCAAAATTGTCAGTCACGGGTCAATAATGTACGGATATCAGAAGCATGTCTATCTAATACATTTAATGACAAACCATCTAACTACTTAGGTAAACATATGAATTACCTGTTGCACAACGTTCGGCGCAGGTGTATGGCGAACCAGTTACCAACACCTGCGCCGAACGTTGCGCAACAGGTAATTCATATGTTTACCTAAGTAGTTAGATGGTTTGTCATTAGATTTTTCTCCGCAACCTGACCCACCCACATAGAATTGTTCCGAGAACCGATCGGTGACCCGCCAAATAACATTAATTTATTAGCCTATTCCAGAATCAAATAGGCTATAGACTGCAAAAATAGCCAACATTTATTTAGTAGGCTATTGTCTACTCAAACTTTTACTAACCGACACAGGTTTAAGCTTTATATGGCCTGCTTATGGTTTAAATGAAGGAAAGCCTGAAGTAATAATTAACTGAATTATTTGCAAATATCTGCTTGCACTTTTGCAGGCTGTGTATCCATCTACCGGGTTGTTGTCCTCCTTGTCCACAATGACTCCAAAATCCTTCCAAACTGGGGATTTCCCTCACACCATTGTGGAAACATGTGCTGTGCATCTCGCCATCATAACCTTTTTTATTTCTCCTTACATTAGCTATTTTCACTTGAGCTAAGAGCCTGGAAAAATAAACTTGCCAATGTATTGTCATGTGGTGGAAGGGAACATAAGCTCTGCAGGTGGACATATTAGGAATGTTTCAGAACCACACAAATAGCCTACTAATGGACAGTTCCCTGCTCCACTCTCTCGCTGGGTGGCTGGTAGCCTAGGCCATATCTGCCTCACCGCTCACAAAGCCTAATGGAAAACACAACAAGCTCCTGGGTTTGTAACATAATATTATCTTCATTTAAAACATTTCCGAACTGCAATATAATTGTTCTGAATCGCAAGCCGACCTGCGAGTTGAAATAATGTTTTCATTCCACCTGCCAGCTGATTTATTTGCAGCTCAACTGCAGGAAAATCATGTGTATCAAACCCGATGCAGGACTCTACATCAATCAGACTACTCCCAGACAGTCCTAGCAAAATTATTGCTTTTGAAAATGCTTTCTGCTAAGAAGATATTTTTGTTTATTTTTGACCATTTCAATTGAAAACAATCACAGAAAGCACTTAATTGCTACCCAGAAAAGATAAACACAGCTGCCTTATACCTTAAAAGTCTGAGCATGACGACCAATGAAGTACATGTCTATTTATGATACTTTAATACTTAAGGCATCCTCCATGCGTAAAACATATTTATTTGCAATTCTTTAGCTTCTCCCTTTCCCCTGGAGAAAACACTCACTCTTTGACAGCGTAAATGAAGACCATGTCCGTCACGATGACAGAGAGCCTCTGGAAAAGGACGGTAGCAGGACTGGTGTAGTTGAGATTCTGCACCACCAGCATCTCCTTGTCAAAGTGCTGAGCCACGTGGGACAGGCCATACTCAAACCAGGCAAACAAAGGAGGGTAGTCCAGGGTCCACTCTGAGGTGTTCTACACAGAAAGACAAACACACAGTCATAAACATTTCTATTCTATAGGTGAAATTTGACTTCCGACAGGCAATGCTCCCTCTATTTTGTGGGGGCAGTGAGCAAATTTCAGGTCTGATGAGCGCAAACTTGAACATTGTGAAAATTCTGTGCATCTTCCAGCGTGTGTTTACTGTGAACACTGAAGCTGTACCCACTTTAAGTTACAGTTTCAGAAAGTGGTCAAGTAGGCTCCTGGGTATGATCATAATGTAGGCCTACCAGAGTGGCCTACCATCAGAAACAATAGAGAAAATGCATTCCATAACATGGAAATAGCTGTTCTATCATTCAGCCTACAGTGGCCAATGTATGGTGTTCAATGTAGGCCTACTTTCCCTGAAACTTTTGAAAAAAAGCATGCAGGGCTTGACATTAACCTGTTAATCCACTTGTTCTTCAGACAAGGAGGTGATTGACAATGTTGTTGTGTTGTTTGATTCAAGAAACCACTTTACAAAATAAAATGCATTATTCCCATACCATTATTACAGTGAATCAGACAAATGATGCTACCCTCTGCTTATTGGCTACTTAGCTTATTCATGCCTGTCTCAAAATACAACACTGACCCATTAAGACAAAAACAAAGCTCTTTACCTGATTCGCTTTTCAAAGATGTCTAGAAATGTACACATTTTGTGCTCTTGTAAGAAGCAATCACTCCCCCATTGCTTACTACAACGTATCTATAACTGGGCTAATAACTCACTAACTAGCAAAGGATATGAACAAATGTGCACACGTGGCTACATGCAGCTCTTGCTTTGATCTCAAAACAAACTAATCTAATCACGACTACTTATGCAGTAAACACATTCCAGTTCAAAGTGAATGGCACAGATGCATTATGGCAATGGTCTATTTGCATATAGGCCTACTGCAGCTCTGATTGGTTATGGCGCACTGGTCTATGTAGAGTACAGGCCTGAGTCATGCCTGTCAATGCTATAGAATCCCCCTCCAAAGCGTTCTGCCGACAACAAAATCTCTTGCTTAGTTAGTTTTGCAGAGTTTTGGTATGTTGCATTATGTTTAAAGTCTGAGCGTGATGACCAATGTTGTACATGTCTATTTATGAGAAAGTGGCTAATATTGCGTTGATTCCACCACTGCCTACATGTACATATTACGTCAATTACCTCGACTAATGATATTTTAGAGGGAACATTGCCGACAGGTGGCATCACTCTTCCCTCAATCTCCGTGTGAATTCATCACGCTATCTGGCGTAAAATAATGATTTAGCTATAGGATTTGTAGCTAGAAATAGCACTTAAGGGGTGAGTGACACACTTTTATACATGCATAATACATGATTTGTTTGTATGTATGTATGTATGTATGTATGTATGTATGTATGCACAAACCTCATGGTACCATTTTGACACAGGAAAGCTGTGAGCGATGGCGAGCCAGTTCCTGTGAACCTCAAAATCTGTGGAATGACTGAAATATCCAGAAAACACGGTAATAGTCAACGACACAACACAATGTACCTCACGTTACACAGATAATTATAGGAAAGTGTAGTTAGGAGGTTTGATGCTCTTATGACACATTTTCCTGATGAGAATAAATGCCCTAAACACTTATTTATAGTTAGTTATGTGTGTAAACGTGTATGGTTGAATAACTTTTTCAATACAGTGGCAAAGCTGCCAACGCAGTTATCAAGCTAACGCTAGCCAGCGACACAACTAACCAATGAAGTGAAACAGATAAGATACGTTGAAATATACATGTTTAGAAATCTATTATAAATTATTTGAATGTTTCACTTACTATGTGTTTATCAAAATACATTTCAGGAAAGAAACGCCGAGTGCTAATGCAAGAAACCAACTCCAGTCGTCTACTCTGGGCGTCGCCATGACAGTTTTTGGGGTGGGTTTGAAAAAATAAACTTTATTGAGATGTACAATATTTTGATGTACAGTATCGGTTCTAGACTGTTACGCGGTCCTCCCCGCAATCACATTGTCAAATTAGCACATTCAATTATACAAACAAAGCAAAAGAAGACGAGTAGAAATATTGAATTGTTAGCTAGATATGGACCGTTACCGTGCGTAAATTGTCAAATGTTGCCCAACGTTGAAGAAAAACCTCGTAAACTGCAATCTTACGTACCATCCGGTGTCATTAACGCTTGCTTGGCTTCTGTGTGTGAGTCGATGTGGGATAGATAACACACGTGTAATACAACTCAGATCGTAAGAGTGTTGTAACTAAAAGAGAATTTGTTGCTCCGTGAGTTTCAAAGTCTCAGTGTCAGGGGCGATGATCAGTGTAAACAGAACTCTTTTCCGGTCAGTATTTCGGCACTGTCAGAGGCATCTGAACAATGGCACATACAGGGGAACACAGAGTTGGAGAGGTAAGCGTTTTGGTATATTAGTAGTCTTGCAGGTAATTACTCGATACCTGTGTACTAAAGCTGATTCAAAGGGGTTGTGTTAAATGCGGAAGACACATTTCAATTTAATGAATGCATTCAGTTGTGCAAGGTATACTCCTTTCCTTTGCTATTAACCATTGCAGGCCTAACTTTTGTTTACTACACAAGTGGGCACAAGTTTATTATCCTTAACAAAACGTGTGTCTCTGTGTGCCAAGAATTCTCAAATCCACACTGCTCAATGAAGTTGAGTGGCAAGGCGTTTAGTTAGATTAGATTCGTTTTGGCGGAGTGTAGTTAGCCTCCCAGCTAGCGCAGTGGATCTGGACCGATTCCGGCTGAGAGTCCGGGCACCCGGCTGAGAGTCAGGCTCGGCCGACGTCATGTGGCCCGAATCTGGGCCACTTTAGGCATATTACGTATGGCTAAAATGCGGGGATTGAGCTCCGGCTGATTCCGGTGAGAGTTATCTGGCCCAAATATATTACGTGGGGCTCGGGCAGATTGAGGCTACTCTATGGCAGATGATTACACCGGCTGCTTTATATAATTAACATTTAATTCTTTATTTTTTCCATATTTTCTCATTGTTTCTGTGATCAAAATATACAATTAACAATTAAATTATTTAAGATTCCTGTTTAAGTAGTATAGTATTTTGATACTTTGTGAATGGAGCCTCCAGAGTGGTGCAGCGGTCTAAGACGCTGCATCAATGCATTCGGAAGAGGGCCGCTTCAGGGCCAATTCCTCATTGCTAGCTGGGCTACCAATGACTACATTGAGACGTTATTATTCAATGCTTGTAAAAATGCCCATAAATGTTTTTTGTAAGATTTTATAAGCAATACAAAACAAATGACAACATCATACATCAACTATCACACCTGCCCAAACCCACTAGCACACACCACACATCTCCAGCCCCCACATCACTTTCCGCCACATGGCCTGAAACTGCACCATTTTGTTTCACTCCATAGCCCACGCACTTTCAATATTTCAAAACTAAATCATAAGATTTTTCCATTGTGTTAATGATGGTGGGTTGATTGATTTCTACGGTTTTAGTATACATTTTTTCAAGAAGAGAATCGTCCAGCCCATTGGGTATCTCACTACACCCCCATAGGCCATGTCTTGAAATATGCAGACAGTAAGTTTACATAGTAATACTTCTGACAACCAACTTTCTAGCTCCGTCTACAACATCCAGATTTGATTTACTAATTTTCAACAGAAATATGGGTGTGGTCTGTTTAGGTTTTTTATGGGGGATTTAAGCACTTCCGGCCAATAGTTCGCAGCTAGCTAGCTCACTATTTATTTATTTGTATTTTACTTCACCTTTATTTAACCAGGTAGGCTAGTTGAGAACAAGTTCTCATTTGCAACTGCGACCTGGCCAAGATAAAGCAAATCGCTATCGCTTCTCACAACTTCCCAAACATGGATTCATGCACAACTGGCATTTTATGTTCGGTAAGGGGATTCCACAATAACTGGCATAAATGGAAGCTGTTCATGGAGGAGTGTTTTGACCACAATTTTTTTGGGAGTGAGTGCAGTTGTTAGGTGCCTTTTGATTTGCACCCACCTCCTAAGGAGGATGAGTCTCTTTGGCTTTGGCTCAAAGCATTGAACTTGAAGAAACCACCAAACTGACCCAACGTCTGTTCCTATCACTTCGTGGACAAGAGGCCAACTGAAGAGCATCCCTTCCCTGAGAAGTGGCTGGGCTATGATACTCTAGTACAAACCAAAAGGTGCCATCTCATCAGGTCATCAACACATACAGGTAGTTGTTAGCTAGCTGCTACTTGCTAGCTATTGTCACAGATGGGGTGTCCTGAATCAAGCAGAAGTTAGCTAACTTAACTAGCTAGGTTAGCGAACTATGTTAAGACTCCTAAGTCTTAACATACTGTAGCTATATCATTGTTACCTAGCTAACTCACTTAGCTAGCTAGCTTGAGGGCAGTCCAACTGATAGTGTTGCTAGCTTACTAGCCTAGCTAGATAAAAAAAAAATATATATTTAACCAGGTAGGCTAGTTGAGAACAAGTTTGTCTAACTAACATAGTTGGTCCCTATATTGTTAGCTATCCAACAACTTCTGTCTGACAATGTCTCCCCATGCCATGATTATCCCCATCCTTGCTGGCATGCCACTGGTGATGCTCATGAAATGTCTGTAACTACCCAAATTATTAAACATTATCTCAAGTCTTTTCTTTTTTTAACCTAACCCATGACCAGCACGCTGTCTGTGTAAGTAGGCTGTCTGTGTATTTTATTTAGTTAAACTTGTGGTCTCTTGTTTTTTTGATAGATGAAGACAACTCTGGTGATGCAGAGTCTCTGATCTGAGTGTGCCAATGCCACCGCAGTGTAAAGATGCTGATACTCAATGGGAAGTTCCAGCACTGACTGATCACAGCTAAGTGTCAAGAGAACCAGTCAACAAGCCCACCTGCCACAAACAAACCCAATGTGGTGGTGCAGAGCCATTGACCCACACCATCCTGAAGAATGACACTAACTCGGTGTTGTATAGTGGCCATCCTTTTAGTGTTTTCTTTGACCGTGTAGCATTTCTGCAGAGTGCATATCACTGATCAAATACTGATAACCTTGATGAAGCTGAAGCTCAATCTACTCCAGGGTGATCTTGCTGAACGCTTTGTTGTGTCCCAGGGAGTAGTGAGCAGAATCCTTTCCTACTGGATTGACACAATGGAGGAGCACATGAGGATCTACATTCCATGGCTGCCGAGGGAGACGATCCAGAACACAATGCCTTAGTGCTTCAAAGAGAAGTTCCCCAACACCACTTGCATCATCGACTGCTCTGAAACCACTCTTCAGAAAGCACACAACATTGATTCCAGAGGGAAGTCATACAGCCACTATTAGACCAGCAATACTCTCCAGTATTTGGTGGCCATTGCTCCATGTTAGTTTCTCCTGCATATGGAGGCAGATGCAGTGACAAGTTCATCACCCAAAACTCTGGCTTCCTGGAATACCTTAGGCCTGGCGATGAAGTTATGACAGACAGGGGCTTCACCATCCGAAATCTGCTGAATGAGAGGCAGGTAAACCTTGCCATACCAGCCTTCACTCAGAAAGGAAGCCACAAGCACGAGAAGGATAGCTAATGTGCGTATTCATGTTGAGAGTTATCAGACAACTCAAGGTCTTCAAAATCCTCTTCCAGACTCTTCTCATCAACCTGACACACAATGGACAAAGTCCTCAGAATCTGTGCAGCACTTGTTAACATGCAGGGTGAGATCATCCATGAGGATGCAGAGTGAGGAGTGACAATGTTCATACATCTGAAATGTAACTTTATACACTAATTTCATCCACATGAGATACTGTGTGTGTACAGTGCATTTGGAAAGTATTTAGACCCTTTGACATTTTCCACATTTTGTTACAGCCTTATTCTAAAATTGATCAAATGTTTTTCCTCTCTCGATCTACACACAATAGCCGACAATGACCAAGCAAAAACAAGTTGTATACATTTTTGCAAATGTATACAAAAACAACAACTGAAATATCACATTTACATAAGTATTCAGACCCTTTACTCAGTACTTTGTTGAAGCACCTTTGGCAGCAATTACAGCATCAAGGTTTCTTGGGTATGACGCTACAGGCTTGGCACACTACTATTTGCGGAGTTTCTCCCATTCTTCTCTGCAGATCCTCTCAAGCTCTGTCAGGTTGGATGGGGAACGTCGCTACACCGCTATTTTCAGGTCTCTCTAGAGATGTTGCATCAGGTTCAAGTCCGGGCTCAGGCTGGGCCACTCAAGGACATTCAGAAACTTGTCCCGAAGCCAATCCTGTTGGAATGTGAACCTTCACCCCAGTCTGAGGTCCTAATAGCTCTGGAGCAAGTTTTCATCAAGGATCTCTCTGTACTTTGCTCCATTAATCTTTCCCTCGATCCTGACTAGTCTCCCAGTCCCTGCCGCTGAAAAACATCCCCACAGCATGATGCTGCCACCACCATGCTTCACCGTAGGGATGGTGCCAGGTTTCCTCCAGACGTGACTCTTGGCATTCAGGCCAAATAGTTCAAATCTTGGTTTCATTAGACCAGAGAATCTTGTTTCTCATGGTCTGAGAGTCTTTAGGTGCCTTTTGGAATTCTCTAAGCGCGCTGTCATGTGCCTTTTAGTAAGGAGTGGCTTCTGTCTGGCCGCTATAACATAAAAGCCTGATTAGTGGAGTGCTGCAGAGATGGTTGTCCTTCTGGAAGGTTCTCCCATCTCCACAGAGGAACTCTGGAGCTCCAATCAGAGTGACCATCCTGCTCTTGGTCACCTCCCTGACCAAGGCCCTTCTCCCCCGATTGCTCAGTTTGGCAAGGTGGCCAGCTCTAGGAAGAGTCTTGGTCTTTCCAAACTTCCATTTAAGAATGATGAAGGTTACTGTGTTCTTGGGGACCTTCAATGCTGCATACATTTTTAGTACCCTTCCTCAGATCTGTGCCTCGACACAATCCTGTCTCGGGGCTCTATGGTTTTTGTTCTGACATGCACTGTCAACTGTGGGACCTTATGTAGACAGGTGTGTGCCTTTCCAAATCATGTGTAATCAATTGAATTTACCACAGGTGGACTCCAATCAAGTTGTAAAAACATCTCAAGGATGATCAATAGAAACATTGAGCTCAGGTGCACCCTTTCAAGTCTCATAGCAAAGGGTCTGAATACTTATGTAAATAAGGTATTTCTAGTTTCTTTTTAATAAATTAGTAAACATTTCTAAAACTGTTTTCACTTTGTCATTATGGGGTATTGTGTGTAGATTGATGAGAAAAAATATTATCCATTTTAGAATAAGGCTGTAACCGAACAAAATGTGGAAAAAGGGAAGGGGTCTGAACTTTCCGAATGCAGTGTATATTGTTTACTATTTAATCAGAATAATTTATGTTCCTACATTTGAAATGTACTGTAACTTTGCATGTTTCTGATAATTAATTACAGGCATCCACTAGGTGCTGCTATCATGCCTTCTCAAAATATATTTATAATACATTTTCTTCAACACCAAAATGTCTCTAACAGACCAAGACGGAAGACAACTGTTTATAAAGTGCCACGCTGTTTTCTTAATTTGTGCACTTGAAACCCAAAACCAGAATCAAACAGAAAACACATTTGAAACCCTTCGACATGCCTCCTTGTCCTTCATTTCAAAAGGTTAAGTATCAAAGAAAATGTCAACAGTGCAATTTCAGTGTTTTTTCTTAACACCATCATTTTCCAAGAGTAAGATGAGTTATGGTATGTTTGCATAATACGTTAATGAAATGTCATTATGAAAAGAGCTATACAAGGTACAATACAAATATATTCATAAAGCATAAGGAGTTATCCTTAGGCATTAGATAAACATGTATGAAGAGAGCTGTACAAGGCAAGGCAAAAAAAAAAGAATTATGCAAATATAATCAGGTAAATGTGCATATGAAGAGAGCTGTGAAAAAAAAAAAACGCCAATCAAGAGTTCTGCTTGGATAATAAGGTAGAGCTGACAGAGAGCTTTACAATGCTCAAAATATAAGAACTATTAAAAAACGCAAAGTATTAGGCCCGAGCCTAAATACAACAGATTCATATATTTGGACCAGAGAGTTAGTCTGCCTGACTAAAACTCATCTACTATCCTTGGAAGCATATGTGTGAAATAGAATACCTTCAGTTTAGGGATAACATCAGCACAGAACTTCGCATCAAACAGCACATCAATAACAACCTGCTCGGATGGAGCCAGACAAGCATTTTGCATCTCACCAGTCCTGTGCAGAACATTTCCATTTGCACCTACATGTAATACCCAAGGGCTCCATTAGGTTGCAGCTGAGGAACCCCATCCATCACATCTGTTAGTTAGCCAGAGAACAGTTTAGTCAGAGACTCACACTTCTTACTCAGAACAGGACATTTGATTTCTAGAAGTTCTTGAGAGTTTAACACTCCATCTGGGCTTGCAGAAAGCCATGGCTCCTAGACACTCACTACTGTGCCTCTACTCTCCCTCTACTCTCCAGACTAAACCCACAGCTCTCCATCCATGTGTAGGACACCTGATTGTTCTCCTTGCCATATGTGGTTGCTGAGTTCCCATGGAACCTGGAGAAGAGATGCTCCCGCATAAAGTTGTCTGGATTTGTTGAGGTGCACACAGGAACCTTTTCTGACTACCACGCATGGGAGGCACTCTGTGCTTTAGTGACCTAAAGGCTGGCACATTTACACTCCTCCAGCTTAACATCAACGTCATAAAATGACAAGCATTTCTGACACTGCATGTTGATGCCGTGTTCACCATGAGGCTGCTGGAGCTGTGTGGCTGCTGCTGGAACTTGATGACTGTTTGGTTTAGCTTTGATACACTTGTGCAGAATGCTCCCGCCTGGAACATTGGCCCCTTCCAAACTTTTTAAGTATGTTGTGTGAGTGGTACACAGGTTGTATGTAGAGATGGAGTGTGCTGTCAGAGAACTTGTCACTTGGTTTGTGACGTTTGCCACAGATCTCGCTCAACCTTTTTGGGATAGATTTGGCTGCGTCGCCGAGTTCCACTGGCATTGCTCATTTGTACAGGACACCCCTGTCAATCCTCCACACACAGCATTCTGCACTTTCAACAAACAACTACTGTTAGAATAATCAATTACAGTACAGAACACCCCTGTCAATCCTCCACACACAGCATTCTGCACCTTCAACAAACAACTACTGTTAGAATAATCAATTACAGTACAGAACACTAGTTTACATGGTGTTCACGGTTGACTAGTAGGTTTAGGTTATGTTGGTAATTTCCTATTTGATTGTAAAATTCACCTTGCTTCTGTACCTACTTCATTGCCTTTTGAGATTAGACTGATATACTTACACAATGAGCCATTGAAACCAAGAACCGTGTGTGCATGTTGTAATTGTTAACGTTATCAGTTCTGGTCAGTGATATGGTATCATCACATTTAGTGAGCTAACATCAAACTTATCATTCATAGAAAGGGCAAGTTATGATAAACAAAAAGCCATTGAGTTAGCTACTTTCCATAGCATTGCAGCTGCATGATTGCAAGACTTTCCCTGCCCTGCAACACAAGAACACCCCACAGTCTTCACTGTACCGACAGATGATACAAGAATCCAGGCAGAATGTTGGTGTGTTTCGCTCTGACTGGGCTGGACACCTGCTTTGAGGAACACCCAGGTTGTCATCCTAAAGACAGTGAATTAACACCCACCTAACTTTCCTGCTTTGGAGGTATTGATATGCCTCTGTGCTTTTGTAGTTCCTAATTTCTGACCCATCCACACCAATAGACAAAACAAAATAATTGAAGATGTCTGAGTAGGTGATAGCATTTTTTTTCATATCGTTATCTCACTCTTAAATAACCAGCAGATGTGGCACAGACTTGCCACTCACTTGTAATGTTTTTTCTTGGTATGATCCCACAACATTTTGAGCTAGCTAGGTAACGTTCGCAAAACGGAAAGAACGCCACAACGGAAGTCCTCCACAAAACAGAACGTTCAGACATTGTTTTGTTTCCGGGTTCTTAAATAAAGTGAAAAACATTCCCAGAAAGCATGGATTATTGAGTCATGACAGTAGCGGTGCATAGGTAAAATCTATGGGGAAGCCAAGCCAGGCAATTTTTTTTACAATTTATATTGTGATAATTGGGTTTTCTCTATAACCCATTAGAAAGTGCCGTATAAATGCATATCGTAGCCAATATAAGGCCAATAAGCCATAGCCTACATCATTTACAGACAGTTCCAAAGTACAAGTGTCACAGTGGTGGCATAAATTCAACCACATACGTTTGTGTTTCATCACAGTTAAAACTGGAGAGTATCATCTGTCCTGTTTAAGTACACAAAGAAAATATTGCATGCAACAAACAGTTACATGACCTACACAGCATGGTCAAATGCAAGTTAAAGTTAGTTGGCAAAGTTAATTTCACTATTGGTTTGCTTAAGTGATAACATCCTTACTGAAATGTTTCCGAAGTAGCAAGATTAGTCTAATGGGAAATGCAACCGCAATGCACTTCAACATGTTGTAGGCTAATTATAGGGAGAAGCCCCCGTTCAGGTCCTTTTTCACAAGTGATTGCAGCAGCTCTCCTGGTGGTTTGTGGAAGGAGGCATCAGCATAGACTATCTGCAGCTCATTTTCCAACCTCTTGTTGTTTAAAAAGGGTACGTCTGGAACAGCAGTGTGACTTCTGTCAGGAAACCCCTCTTGCTTTGAGTACTCGGGAAATGAACCATGATCAAGAACACGTACAAAGTTGAGGCTCTTCATGTCAGCAAACCTCTGGTTATGTGTAGTATGATTCCATTGAGTATTTCGAAGTGCAGCCATCGGTATCTGTCCAGGAGGCCATATCAAGAAGCTGATTAAACAGTATGATCTGCACAGGTGCACCTTGTGCTGGGGACAATAAAAAGCCACTCTAAAATGTGCAGTTTTGTCATGCAAAACAATGCGACAGATATCTCAAGTTTTGAGGGAGTGTGCAATTGGCATGCTGACTGCAGGAATGTGCACCAGAGCTGTTGCCAGAATTGAATGTTCATTGCTCTACCATAAGCCGCCTCCATTGTTTTGGAGAATTTGGCAGTATGTCCAACCGACCTCACAACCGCAGACCACGTGTATGGCGTCGTGTGGCCGAGCGGGTTTGCTGACGTCAACGTTGTGACCAGAGTGCCCAATGGTGGTGGTGGTGGGGCTATGGGATGGGCAGACATAATTGAACAATGAACACAATTGCATTTTATCGATTTGAATGCACAGGGATACCGTGACGAGACTGTGAGGCCCATTGACGTTCCATTCATCCGTAGCCATCGCCTCATGTTTCAGCATGATAATGCATGTCCCCATGTCGCAAGGATCTGTACACAGTTCCTGGAAGAGTCCCAGTTCTTCCATGGCCTGCATACTCACCAGAAGTGTCACCCATTGAGCATGTTTGGGATGCTCTGAATCGACGTGTATGACAACCGTGTTCCAGTTCCTGCCAATATCCAGAAGTTTCGCACAGAGGAGTGGGACAACATTCCACAGTCCACAATCAATAGCCTGATCAACTCTATGCGAAGGAGATGTGTCACGCTGCATGAGGCAAATGGTGGTCACACCAGATACAGACTGGTTTTCTGATCCACGCCCCTACCTTTTAAAAAAAAAAGTATCTGTGACCAACAGATGGATATCTGTATTTCCAGTCTTGTGAAATCCATAGATTAGGGCCTAATGAATTTATAAAACATTTCTGATTACCTAATATGAACTGTAACTCAAAATCCTGAAAATTGTTGCATTTTGCGTTTATATTTTTCTTCAGTATAACACCCTTATTCTTGACATAGCGTGCTATGAAAGTCAATTGACATTTGCAGGATATGTCTGTGGGGTCATCCACCTGGACTGCAATGTAGGGTGCTGAACCGACCTCACTGTCAACAGGGTTGGGTAAGTTACTTTTTAAATGTAATCCGTTAGTTACCTTTCTAAAATTGTAATCAGCAATGTAACTTTTGGATTACCTAAACTCAGTAACGTAATCTGATTACTTTCAGTTTCTTTTGGATTACTTCACCCGTAAAACATAAGAAAAAAATATTACCAATTTAACAACATTTATTGCAGAACCGCATTAGAACACATCACAAAACATTGACACAAATGTATTTAAGCCCTGTATACCTGCCTCTAACATGCGTCCTTCGTCCTGATCTTGTCCATTTACACTTATCTGATCACAGTCAGACCACGATGCATCTTTTAATTGTGTACACCTGCCTAAAAATGTGGGTACAAACACAATGTGCAGGACAAAGTATACATGTTAAAACCAGGTAAAAGTAAGGGCTTAAGTAACATGGATGGTGCTAAACACTTATCCCACGGGACACCAGTACAAAAAAGTATGAAAATGTATGCACTCACTAAGTCGCTCTGGATAAGAGTGTCTACTAAATGACTAAAATGAGAAATAGAAATATGAAAATATATATATATATATATTTTTTTTTACACATTTAGTCCAAGCTTAAGCAAAAAAAAGTGGAGCTAGGTGCAATAAACCAACATATCAGACATGGCATTGCAGTAGGCCTATTCTGAAGCTAGCCTACTCAGATGATTGAAGGCAGAAATTGCTGTTGTATTGCAGCAAAAGGACATGCTCTAGATGAGCATCAGGCATCCTGTTTCGATGAGGGATGAACAGGTTTCCACCATAGCTGAAAAGACGCTCAACTGGGGCACTGGAGTGTTGTACTTCAGAAACAAGTTCTGGACTATGGGAAACGATTTCAAGGAGTCCAAAGACTTGTCTTTGAGGTACTTCCTCACCTTATCCTCTGCAGTGCCACTGGCCCTAGTTGTTGCACCTCCAAAGAAAAAAAATATATATTCTGACTCAGACTCGTTCTGTGCTCCCTCATCAACCTCTTCGGCGTGTGTTCTACATAGAAGCCGTTTCTTGAACTAATGTGCTCTGCATCTCCGCTCTCTTTCCAGGGTTGTGCCAACACAGTCGAAACGTTGGCACTGTAGCAGGTGCCATTTTTGCTTCATGGGTGCTTAGCATAGGTCCAAACCGGCGGTCTATAGCCTCAATGACTGCAGTGATGATGTGTACAGAGAATGTCGCAAGAGGTATTTTCTCTGAGAGCTTAGACTTCAAGCTAAGGATTGTTGGGATAAGAAAGCCAAGAAAACACTTCTCTCCCTGAAGAATATCAATAGAGGATGCGAGTGGCTGTAGGACTGTACTGTACTCCTTGAGAAAAGCAATCTCACGAGGATGTAATTTGCTGCTCACACCCAGGTCTTCACAGATTTGCCCCAGCTGGTCAACTCTGAGGGCTATGAGTTTGGAGATGGCACGGTACTCTGAGCTCCATCTTGTCACACATGGAAAAGCTACTTTCATGCTTGCAATGTCCTCTATTGCCTCAAGCTAATGTGGATCTCTGTGCTTTGTTCCAAATGCAGGAACATTTTGACATTGCAGTTCTGTACAATTTTCATGATTGACCTTGGGATGCTGCTTTGTCCACATCATTGGTGGCGATGAGGTTGAGGGTGTGTGCCACACAACGTTGATGTGGAGGGAGAAAAAAGTTCAGTTCTTGCTCTACCTCCTCAGGAATCGCACCCACATCATCAAACCTTACTCCATCATCCGTCTCATCTGGCTCCTCTTCATTTCCACTGAACTCCCAGAATGAAAAGGGTTGCACATACTCTACGATTAAGCCAAATACCAGGTGATTAACCCGGCTTTGTGAGGTGTGTGTGCGTGGTCCTCTAGGTTGTAGTTTTGCTTGTTTCAATGGTGTTCAAAATGTCCCTTTTTGGCCATCTGTAGATGCCTGTGCATCTCTGCACTCCTCCATGTCATCTGGCTGCCATTTCCTGCTCAGGGCCTTCCATTGATTGTTATGCATCCTCTGAAAAAACTAAATGTAATTACTTACCTCTGACACTACAGTATAAGTAAAATAACAGTGAAGTCAGCACCTTGTTATTTTTTCAGTTAAGGATTGTAGCTTTACCCAACTTTTGTCCACCCTTTTGAAACATATGTTTCACTTTCTATAGCCTGCATGTCTGATAAACACAGGGCTGGGGTTGGAACATGTGACCAATCACACATGGACAAAGCTGTGAATGCAAGGATGTCTATGGTGGTTAATATTGTTTGTCTAGAAATACTCAAATATAAAATTTAAAAAAACAATTGACTAATACAGTATTATACTTTAAGTTATGATGGAATAATACAGGCATTTATTTGGGTTGAAAAAAACAATTGAACAGCAAGAAAACTGGAGTGTGGCTTTTTTTGATTTGGGTAGCATGTTACTCTGAAATCATAGCTACCTAGCTAACTAAGTTAGCAACAACCCTGACAGTGAGCATCTTATGTTGGTTTGCAGAGTGCAACTAGTTTTCAAAAAAAAAAAAATTTTAAATGTACTTTTGATTTAGCTAGCTAACTAGGCTATGTAGCCCAGTGAATCTCACCCAACTATCTGCAACTGATTTATCTTAGCTAAAATAGATTTACTTAGCAAATTGTTAACAAATTAGCACATACCATACTTGCTATGGTATCTTGCTAACTACAGTAGCTAGCAACCGACAGAGCAACCTTAAGTGAGCAGCATACCACATAGTGTAGGAGAGTTGGCAAGCAAATTAAACAGGCTAGCTAGCTTGAAATCTGACTAGCTAGCTAGTACTCTCTGAAGTCTCCGACCTATGCTAGAACATTGGTAACATTGTGAAGACAACCTGTCTGTCGTGTCACACCTGCCATCCTTAACTCCAAGTGTTTAATCAGGTTCGAAATCAAGTCTCTGGATGTCACGGCCGGTTGTGATACAGCCTGTATTCGAACCAGGGTGTTTGTAGTGACGCCTCTAGCACTGAGATGTAGTGCCTTAGACCACTGCGCCACTCGGGAGCCCAGACTAGTTTTTCATGACTCTGCCGTTGTGCTGTAGAATTAGTTAATTTTGTCTCTTCTATGAAATTCGATACATTATGTTATATTGGATTAAGTATACGTTTTTGTTATCTGTAATTGTCAGTTGGATATGCTCTCTGCAAAGTTTTGTATATCTTCCCTATCATATGAACATCCTTTTCTGACTCAAATAAGATTCCCTCGCATGCTGTTGCAGTAATGCACCTTAAAGTTTGTTGTCAACCGCCATATAAAGTCCACAGAGGAAAAAGAAGAACTAGGTGAGATTACTAGAAACTAACTTTGTTTCCCTTTTTATCTGTGGATTAATTGTCATAGTAGAGAGCACATGATTTTGTGTGACTCAAAATGGGTCAAAATTCTACAAAGATCCAGCAACAACAAAAAAAAGGACCTTGTACATTTCAGGTAAAATAACAACCCAATGTTTATATTCCAGAACAAATTAACTAGCAACAGCAAGCTACATAAATGTCCATGAATGTTTCAAGTGTGTTTCGACCTGGCCCCAAATTAATATAGTTGGTTCAGAATTCGTTTTGATATTTCAACCTGTGTCATGATCGCGTCTGGTGGGGATAGACAAACTCACCATGCGCACAATGGTGCACACGCGGAGCCGGTTTGGTCATAATGTCAAGGTTGCTCTTCAAAATTGTGTGATACGTAACTTTTAAGTTTTCATTTTAAACTATATTTGTCAGTCCAAAATTACTTTTTAATTCTGTAATTGAAATAATGTATTTCCTGTGACAAAATGATTTACAGTTTCTATGCCTTTAGTTTTCCATGTGGCCCAATTTATCGGTGAATTTTGAAACGCTATCGAAGGATTGTTCCATAAGGCTGTGTTGTTAGGAAGTGATATTGGTTCTTGTAGAATGTTTCATTTTCTTCCATTTTGTTATAGTGTTCTTAACTATGAAGTTGTTAATGTTCTTAGCTTTATCCTTTGTAAATAGACACGGAAAAATCTGTACATTCTTTCATGCGTACATTTGTACCTATATTTGTCCTGTGTAACTGCATTTATTTTCTTTGGGTACTGCAATCTGTCGTTTTTTCACAAAAATAGCATTTTACGTGAACCCCCTTCCAAGGGAGACGTTGTTTGTTAACGCAGAAGGAGCAGCCCTGTCATTGCATGCCGCAATTTGACAGAGGTCACATAGAATTAAGTTAAAATACTACGGATTGCGGCATTCAAAGAAAAGAACGCAGTTACACCGAACAAACGTAGGTACGCATGACAGAATGGACATTTTTACAAGTATCGACTGATACTGACTTGATGTAGTCAGAGGTAGGCTACACTCCTCAGTCATCACCTCGCCACTCAACTCCATCTGTCTGTCTGTACAGAGTTCCACGTTGCAACACCTGTAGCAGCGTACGACCTGAGGAAAGTGGAGCTGACCCCTCTGGAACAGAGGAAACTGACTTTCGACTCTCATGCCATGGTCATTGAGCTGGAGAGCAATGGTGGGTGCATCATTCTGGACTTGATCTGTAATTCTGCATCTGTGTTGCCTTTTCTGAATCCTATTCTGAAGTGTAAGTCACATCCAGACCAGGATAGGGAAATAAGGTGATAATTGATCCACAGTGTAATAAAGAAACTGGACACTATTGTAATGCTGATGATCAAATCTTTAATGATTTCTCTATTTTCAGGCTTTGAAAAGCGTCAAGCAGAAATCATAGTAGCAGCTCTGGTGACTCTGACAACAGCCAACATGGACATAGTGTACAAAGACATGGTGACTGGAGCACACCAGGTACCACACACACACACACACACACACACACACACACACACACACACACCCACACACACACACACAGAGCACACCAGATACCACACACCACACCAGGTACCACACACACTACACTCACAGGACACCAGGTACCACACACCAGGTACCACACTCACAGCACACCAGGTACCACATACACACCACACTCACAGCAGTCCAGGTACCACGCACACCACACAAAGGTACCACACACACACACTCACAGCAGTCCAGGTACCACACACACACCACACTCACAGCAGTCCAGGTACCACGCACACCACACTCACAGCAACCCCGGTACCACGCACACCACACTCACAGCACACCAGGTACCATACACACAGCACACAAAGGTACCACACACTCACAGCAGTCCAGGTACCACACACACACCACACTCACAGCACACCAGGTACCACACTCACAGCAGTCCAGGTACTACACACACACCACACTCACAGCAGTCCAGGTACCAACCACACTCACAGCAGTCCAGGTACCAACCACACTCACAGCAGTCCAGGTACCAACCACACTCACAGCAGTCCAGGTACCAACCACACTCACAGCAGTCCAGGTACCAACCACACTCACAGCAGTCCAGGTACCACACTCATAGCAGTCCAGGTACTACACTCACAGCAGCCCAGGTACTACACACACACACCACACTCACAGCAGTCCAGGTACCACACACACACCACACTCACAGCAGTCCAGGTACCACACTCACAGCAGCCCAGGTACTACACACACACATCACACTCACAGCAGTCCAGGTACCACACACACACCACACTCACAGCAGTCCAGGTACCACACTCACAGCAGTCCAGGTACCACACTCACAGCAGTCCAGGTACCACACACACACACACACACACACACACACACACACACACACACACACACCCACACTCACAGCAGTCCAGGTACCACACACACACCCACACTCACAACAGTCCAGGTACCACACACACACCCACACTCACAGCAGTCCAGGTACCACACTCACAGCAGTCCAGGTACCACACACACCCACACTCACAGCAGTACAGGTACCACACTCACAGCAGTCCAGGTACCACACACACCACACTCACAACAGTCCAGGTACCACACACACCACACTCACAGCAGTCCAGGTACCACACTCACAGCAGTCCAGGTACCACACTCACAGCAGTCCAGGTACCACACTCACAGCAGTCCAGGTACCACACACACACCACACTCACAGCAGTCCAGGTACCACACACACACCACACTCACAGCAGTCCAGGTACCACACTCACAGCAGTCCAGGTACCACACTCACAGCAGTCCAGGTACCACACTCACAGCAGTCCAGGTACCACACTCACAGCAGTCCAGGTACCACACTCACAGCACTCCAGGTACCACACTTACAGCAGCCCAGGTACTACACACACACCACACTCACAGCAGTCCAGGTACCACACACACACACACACACACACACACACACACACACACACACACACACACACACACACACACACACACACACACACACACACACACACAGCAGTCCAGGTACCACACTCACAGCAGTCCAGGTACCACACTCACAGCAGCCCAGGTACCACACACACACACACCACACTCACAGCAGTCCAGGTACCACACACACACACCACACTCACAGCAGTCCAGGTACCACACACACACACCACACACACAGCAGTCCAGGTACCACACACACAGCAGTCCAGGTACCACACTCACAGCACTCCAGGTACCACACTCACAGCAGCCCAGGTACTACACACACACACACACACACACTCACAGCAGTCCAGGTACCACACACACACACACACACACACAGCAGTCCAGGTACCACACACACAGCAGTCCAGGTACCACACTCACAGCAGTCCAGGTACCACACTCACAGCAGTCCAGGTACCACACTCGCAGCAGTCCAGGTACCACACTCGCAGCACTCCAGGTACCACACTGGCAGCATTCCAGGTACCACACTCGCAGCACTCCAGGTACCACACTCGCAGCACTCCAGGTACCACACTCGCAGCACTCCAAGGTACCACACTCGCAGCACTCCAGGTACCACACTCGCAGCACTCCAGGTACCACACTCGCAGCACTCCAGGTACCACACTCGCAGCACTCCAGGTACCACACTCGCAGCACTCCAGGTACCACACTCGCAGCACTCCAGGTACCACACTCGCAGCACACCAGGTACCACACTCGCAGCAGTCCAGGTACCACACTCGCAGCACTCCAGGTACCACACTCACAGCACTCCAGGTACCACACTCACAGCACACCAGGTACCACACACACCACACCCACAGCATCCCGCTTGCTATCCAAGCTAAAGAAGACCAGCCTATCACTTACACTTGTGACTGCTGGTATGTATGACAGTGTGTGCTTCAGTTACACCCATGGAATTGCAATACTCTGAACCTTCACCCCCATATTATACCCTCTTTCAACCACTCTCTTGTAGGTTGTTCTGTTGTAAGACACCCCCCGCACCCCTTCTCTCGCTCTCTCTCCTGTGTATCTTGTTTAGGAGATTGCGCTGCAGCAGATCATGGCTCACCTGGACTCCATCAGGAAAGACATGGTGATCCTGGAGAAGAGTGAGTTTGCCAACCTGCGCTCAGAGAACGCTGTACGTACAGAGAACCTTTCCTCCTCCACACAATCACTGCCTGTCTATCTCTCCTGATCTAACAAGTGCACTAGGGATCTATAATAATAACAATAATATATGCGTTCTACATAAACCTGTGTATGTCTCTGCAGAAAATGAAGACAGAGTTGGAACAGATAAGGAACAGGCTGATGGTGAGAAGTGATAAGAGATCCCAAAAAATACTACTATTATAAATATTTGTGTATTTTTATTGATGAACATATTACCTTTCTATACAGAACATCTGCCCTGGCTGACTCAGCAAGTAGAGCTCTATAGGAAAAACTAAAACAATCAAAGATATTGGTTATGCCACGTATTCCAAACTGTATCAGACATGCGTGTGTCCTGTTCTGGACTATTCAGCAGGAGTGTGGGGTGCTAAGAGGTATTTTAAAAATGAACATGTCCATAACAGAGCAGTACGTTACTTTTTAGGTGTCCACAAGTTTGCACCTATACTTGCCATAACTGGGGACATGGGCTGGGGAACCCTGTGAGGTGAGATGGAAGGCATGTGTGGTGAGACTTTGGAATAGACTGTTGGATATGCCAACTGCCAGAATAGCCAGTAAAGTTTTTCAATGGGATCTATCTATAGGGGGACATGGACAACTGAAATGTTTGACCTTTTTCAACAGTCTGACTGTGAACATCTTTACAAAAAACAAATTAAGGGAGACATGGATATGATTATAAAACAACTGTTGATGCAATATTTTTTTTTTAAATGGGTGGAGGGGATTAATCTTAAACCCAAGTTGAGAACCTTTTGTTTTATTAAGGGTGAATTTGTGTGTGAGTGATATATTATGTATAACCTACCTAAAAGCAAGAGATCGCTATGTGCACAGGTAAGATCAGAGATATTGCCTCTGCGTATTGAAACAGGTCAGATCAGGGATATTTCCTCTGTATTGAAACAGGTCAGATCAGGGATATTTCCTCTGTATTGAAACAAGTCAGATCAGGGATATTTCCTCTGTATTGAAACAGGTCAGATCAGGCATATTGTCTCTGCGTATTGAAACAGGTTAGATCAGGGACATTTTCTCTGCGTATTGAAACAGGTCAGATCAGGGATATTTCCTCTGTGTATTGAAACAGGTCAGATCAGGGATATTTCCTCTGTGTATTGAAACAGGTCAGATCAGGGATATTTCCTCTGTGTATTGAAACAGGTCAGATCAGGGATATTGACTCTGCGTATTGAAACAGGTCAGATCAGGGATATTTCCTCTGTGTATTGAAACAGGTCAGATCAGGGATATTTTCTCTGCGTATTGAAACAGGTCATATCAGGGATATTTTCTCTGCGTATTGAAACAGGTCAGATCAGGGATATTTCCTCTGTGTATTGAAACAGGTCAGATCAGGGATATTGACTCTGCGTATTGAAACAGGTAAGATCAGGGATATTGTCTCTGCGTATTGAAACAGGTTGGTATTGTGGTGAAATGGAAGAGGAAAGACTGTAACTATTGTGACCTAGAAGAAATAGAAAATAAAACTCATTTTATCCTCTATTGCCCTTTCCACCACGATATACGCTTGCTCTTATTCCAGAAAGACCACCAGATATACCCTGGCATTATGTGGCTGAGCGATGAGGAGTAACTGAAATGTTTTTTTTATCCATTGTATATTTCCGTTTGCGAAATATTTAGATAAAGCCTGGAATAAAATGAAAAAGGGCTACCTATAATTAAATTATAAAAAATATTTAGATTCTATGTGGTAAATGGCACGTGTGTATGTAGATTGTATATAGGCTTGTCTCCCACATGAATCTTCTCTTTGTGCCAGACTGGGTTCAAATGCCTTCTGTTTATTTTTTCTGTATTTATTTATCTCTATATGTTATGTTATGTATGTACACTACCGTTCAAAAGTTTAGGGTCACTTAGAAATGTCCTTGTTTTTAAAAGAAAAGCAAAAAAAATGTATCCATTAAAATAACATCAAATTGATCAGAAATACAGTGTAGACATTGTTAATGTTGTAAATGACTATTGCACCTTGCTCAGTATGGCACCAGGGGCCTCCCACTACTCTTTCTATTCTGGTTAGAGCTAGTTTGCGCTGTTCTGTGAAGGGAGTAGTACACAGTGTTGTACAAGATCTTCAGTTTCTTGCCAATTTCTTGCATGGAGTAGCCTTCATTTCTCAGAACAAGAATAGACTGACGAGTTTCAGAAGAAAGTTCTTTGTTTCTGGCCATTTTGAGGTAATCGAACCCACAAATGCTGATGCTCCAGATACTCAACTAGTCTACAGAAGGCCAGTTTTATTGCTTCTTTAAATCAGAACAACAGTTTTCAGCTGTGCTAACATAACGAAAAATTGCAAAAGGGTCTTCTAATGATTAATTAGCCTTTTAAAATGATAAACTTGGATTAGCTAACACAACGTGCCATTGGAACACAGGAGTGATGGTTGGTGATAATGGGCCTCTGTACGCCTATGTAGATATTCCATAAAAAATCTGCCGTTTCCAGCTACAATAGTAATTTACCACATTAACAATGTGTACACTGTATTTCTGATCAATTTGATGTTATTTTAATGGACAAAAAAAATGTACTTTTCTTTAAAAAAAACAAGGAAATGTATAAGTGACCCCAAACTTTTGAAAGGTTGTGTGTGTGTATTATTTTACTGCTATATGTATATATTTGTTTGGATAACCTTTACTATTATTTATTGATTTTTACCTTACATTTTTTTCTCTCTTTATGTGATGCGCAATGAATTATTGTAATGTTTGTTTGTGTCAAAAATAATCCCATAAGGGATGGGTTGCCAATTGGTGATTTGACACGAAAATAAAATGGAATTCATTCATTCACTGTATTATTACTGTATGTTCTATATGTAATTCTGAGTTATTTCATCTGTTTATTGTTAAACTATTACATGATTCATAACAATTATAGTTTATCAGTAATCTCTGTGGTGCTATGAAATCGCTCAGTGGTTTCTCACTCAGTACGTCATGTGACTTGTGTTGATACATCCAAAATGGCGCCCTATTCCCTACATAGTGCACTGCTTTTGGGCCCTGGTCAAAAGTAATGCACTATAAAAGAGAATAAGTTGCCATTTGGGATGCAAACAATAACTTGTGTTTCCTGTTTTCACTTCAGGAGGAGAGTAAGAAGGTCCGAGCTGAGGCCAAGCTGGACATCAACCTGGAGAGGAGCAGGGTCACTGACATGGTGTGTGCGTGCACATACGCGTGTGATTGATTATTACTCCTGAGACCTTGAATTGGCATTCTGCCACATGCTTTCTCTCTCTCTTTCTCACAGGGCATCTGTCTATTTGTTTCTCTATCAGTTTACTGAGCAGGAGAAGAAACTTATGGAGAACAGCACAGAGTTCCACAGGAAGGTATAATGCCATCTTGTCCATGATGATATTTCTATACTCCCACCACAGGCTATAACAGCTGCATTTCTTTATGGGGCGGATTCCCAGAAACAGATTAAGCCTAGTCGTGTATTAAAAAGCACATTTTAGTCCAGGAGGACTAGGCTTATACCATGTCTGTGAAACCAGCCATATGAGTATAGTAATATGATTCCCTATGTTAATGTTCTCCTCAGAACGCAGTCATTGACCACGAAACGATGGAGACGACTAAAAAGATTGATCTAGAGGTGGCCTCCCTGAAAACTTTACTGGAGTCGCTGAAGCTGGAGACCATCCGCTACCTTGCAGGTACTGTGTGTGTGCGCGCGCGTTTGTATGCCAAATCAAATGTTATTTGTCACATGCTTCGTACGCAACAGGTCTAGACTAACAGTGAAATGCTTACTCATGGGTCCTTTTCCAACGATGCAGAGTTAAAGATATGTGCTTGTGTGTGTTTGTTGACATATTTCTGTATATTCAACTATTCTTTGAAATATGCTATGAATTTAAGTGGGATCATGATATACCCCCCTCTGCTTTTCTTTTTGGTAGCATCCGTTTTCGCCTGCCTAGCAATTGCCTTGGGATTTTACCGCCTTTGGAAGTGACCGTCTCTGCTGTGGGGGTTTGATTACATTGTTCATAGATCCCACTGGGTGCACACTGGTTAAATCAACATTGGTTTCATGTCATTTCAATTTCTACTTATGTATTTCTACTTTAATTGCAATCTAGAGTACATGGAGAGCTAAGACTAAGGCCAAACATGAGTCATTAAATTAATCAACCTATTAAACAAAGTCAATCAGATATTTTGAACATAACTGTTGAGTGATACAATGTACAATAAACGTATTTATAGGCACTATATCTATAGTTTATACAAATGGCTCAATACTTCCAAGAACTGTATTTGGATATGGATTCCACATGACTTGGAAATAAACAACTTTTCTCAATGAACCACATTTATTGAATACTTAAGTCATTGTCCATTCCTGATTTTGATTTCAGTTCATCTTTAATTTCCAAGCAACCGAGAGTCTGTTGCACCACTAACAATTCCCCCTCCACCATACTCGACACCCTTGACCCACTACACAACGCCCTATCCCACCTGGACAAAATTAAATACCTACAGTATGTGAGAATGCTGTTCGACTACAACTCAGCTTTCAACACCAAAGTGCCCTCCAAGTTCGTAGCCTTGGGTCTGAAGTCCTCCCTGTGGATCCTAGATTTCCTTATGGGCCGACCCCAGGTGGTGAGGGTAAGTGAACAACACCTCCCCCGTGCTGATCTTCAACACAAGGACCACCCGGGTACCAACCAGTACTCAACCCTGCACCTTAGGGAAGCAGTCTGTAATTAGTCATTGAACACTGGTCACCTAAAAATAAATTACATACTGTTTTAACCAATGATGTATATACTGTATTCTAGTCAAGGCTCATCCTATATACACTTGATATACTGTAAGTCCAAATATTTTACAGTGGGTACATTGCAAAGTTCTGGGAATAAACACTCTGCCAGGGTAGTTCACATATCCCATCTGCACTCCGATTTGGAGAAACATACAAGAACAGACAAACTTCTCCTTCCTGCCATTTACCATGCAATTTATTTTACATACTTCGACCACTCCATTAATCTTTTTCATTAGAGCAATGTCGAATTCTTCTGTACTCCAGAATGACTCGTTTGACAGGTTTCCTGCTTCGTAAATCGAAGCACAACACATCCATCAGTTTGCGTGAGATCCAACATGTTTCTTCTGACCAACAGATACAACAACAAAAAATGCACTTCTAGTGATTTTCAGATTTAACTTTCTTCACCAGTTTTGATATTTCAAACGGATCCACGAAGTTTGGCATATCTTGTTTACCCCAAATCGTATTCCTACTATATAAAATGGGGAGTCTGCAGAAGTAGATGTATTTTTCACAACAATTTTTGGACGAAAGTCCATTTATCCTCATTTCCACCGCCATCAGATTCAAGCTCCAATTCCGCTTCCACCATTGACCTGGCTGCAGCGGCGCTTTCGTGACGTAGTCAGCTAACATGCTGTCCAAACCACCTGCGTTGCTTGCGAGAGCATTGTAAAATAAATGTACATGTTATTTAATCATTTCATCCAAACTGCTCACTCTATTGCATAGCCAGGTGCATAGCTCGCAAATCCTGCCTCTCCCAAATATTTGTTTTATAACTAACCCAAGATGGACCAGAACCTGTAATTTCCAATTGGAGCAAATTATTCATAGTGGGCAGAATAAACACGGAGGTGGGCAGAGCCAAGCACGATCTAGTGAGATCATATTGACTCATTCTAGCATTTACTTGCTTATTTCCGTTAGGGAACCCCTACTCTGTGAAGTGCGCATGTGCAATAACTCAATTTACCCTTGCACTCCTAAACAATGCAATTTTTACAACATTTGGCATAGGGTAAAGTCTACTAAATGCAGCCCACTAGGTTACAGATTCTAGTTTTGGAAACAGAAAACTGTATGGAGATCAAATGTTTGATCAATGAGAAAATGTGCAGAATCTCGGCCCAAATCCATCTCGCTCCATCTTCTCCCACTGCCGGCCACTATCTCCTAAAACAAATTAGCTAGCTAAATACCATAAATATTTCGACCCCTCCCCAAATTCATATAGTTGGTTTTGGTACTTTAACCTGCGAGTCATGGACGCTTCTGGGGGACAGACAAAACAACATGCGCACGCGAGGAGCCGGTTTGGTCAGCATGTAATCCGTCTATTATGCAATGCATTCGAATTTGATTGGCTAACCTGAGATGTTAACATTTTGACCAATTAGGTTGAATGAATGAGTCGTTCGCAAAAAGTTCACGCGCACGCAACTCAAACTATCCAATAGGAGAACACCAACTGAGGCTGTATAAAAATTATTTTGTATGACGCGTTTAGTTGATCGCGTTGCAGCCGCCATCTTCTGACATAAAAAAAGAAGAGTGGAAACGTCGATTACAGATGTAAAGGGAATACAAAATAATTCGTAACGAGTTGGAAAATAAATATAAAGTCAAATGTGTTTATGGACTGCCTCGTAATAAATGGTTATGTTTCTGATAAGATTGGTTTAGTATTTGATCGATCAGACATCGCAAAGATGGACGACGCGGCGAGGGAAGATGCCTGCCGAGAGTATCAGTCCTCCCTCGAAGATTTGACATTCAACAGTAAACCTCACATCAACATGCTGACCATTCTGGCAGAGGAGAATCTGCACTTCGCCAAGGATATCGTCGCAATAATTGAAGCACAAATCACCAAGGTTTTTATGAATATAGAATTTTCAATTTCAGCTATTAACTTCGATGAAGAAAGCTATGTGTAAGCTAACAGTAGCCCTGAAACAGCTGCCCATGGCAACATCATGGCGGCAACACTGTTGAATCGCTGTTCTTGTTGTAGCGACATAACGTTGGCTATCGTTTCTTGTCAACAGTACCAGTTTCGTTTCAACAAAATATTAACGTTATAGCAATTCATTTCATGCTGATACATTTAGAAAGATAATGTAACATTATCTACGGCTAGCTAATGTTATCCCCTGAGCTAGCTAGTTAACGTTAACATGCCATTTCGGAAAGCCGATTGTCGTTTGCTAGGAAATAATTCAGAAATTCAGTCGCCAGATCAGGGTAACGATAGGAAGCCAACATTATTTGTCAGATCTTATATAAAGACGTTAAGCTGTGGGATATTTTTCACATTTCAGAAGTTGACGTTATTTGGAAAGACGTTAACGGTACCGAAACCGAATCAAATATGGCGACATGACGGAGGAAACTTAATGTTGGCTATTTCAGTTAGCTAACGCTAGCATGCCAGTGCAAAGCATTCCACAAGTTTGACAGGTTTACACACGTGGTTTGGCCACATCAATTGCCAAATTTAAACCAGTACACACAGGCCTACCAAACAATGCTAAATAGTTATTGCATACATTTAGGCCTTGTTTCACTTTCTACATAAATGACTTGAACCAGAATCTGGGTTTACAGGAGACGTTGAATATGGGGATTCTCCTTTAAGGCCATGAAGCAGATTTTCAGGCTTAATAATGTAAAAAAAAAGTCCGCTACTTACCAAAGAATGGAGTTTCGCTGAGCAACTATTGTAATCACTGCCGGTGCACGGGTCGATCGGCTGATCCAGAATCAGTTAAGGTCATTTGTTTGTAACTTCAGGTGGCCTACAGGCCTAACGTTACTGCTGGTTAGTTATTGTTCGACAAAAGTATCTAGCTAGCTGAAGTAATAATAACAAAACAAATAATAGGTACACACAGATGCAGACCGAATATGTAGCTGTTGAAATATAGAATAGTGTCAATAGTTTTCTTGTGAAAGTAAACTGGTCTCTTTCAATTTGACTTATCAGCTGCCTTTGATCTTATCTATTTGAATTTTGAAATGTCAATGAATGGTAAAATGTGATAATAAAAAATATGAAATATACTTTTTGTCTTTTTTATTTCCCAGTGTAATTTATTGGTACAGAATCAGATCTCTGGTTATTGCCTGATTGGTGTTAAACTCCGTTTTTGATCAATGTGATGATCATTGTCACTTATCAGAATCAAGGCGTTCACCATTTATATGGGAATGTCTATTGGCTTAAATGCAGTATATTTGTATAGTTTGAGTTATTTTGTGTTTTATTGACATGTGAATTGGGTTTACAACTGAAATTGTCATGTTTACTCGTGACCATTTATCAAGTAAAGTCCTAGTGATTTGCTTTTCATGGCACATTGTTCAAGACTTATCTTGCAATTGCACATTTTAAATGAACCCCCCCCCCCCCAACAACAAAAAAATCCTGCTCTATTCTTGTCGACTTCCTCTTAGTATGTTACATCCTATTTTTGTTCTAAAAGGGAGATAATACTTCTTCAAATGGACTGCCCCTCAGTGGGATGTCATAACTGACTTCATTCAATAAAACGGGAACGGTACATGGAGTGATCTCTCTGCCAGAGACACTCTTTGGAGGTAATAAAAAAAGAAAACTTTAACCATTTCTTCTGGATGGACAATATTTTTATTTTTTTTCCTGCTCCCAATACAAGACACAAGTAATAGTTGAACAAAGTACTTTTTATGGACATTCAATGTTTTGATCCAGAATGAAGACACCTCACTATTTGGGTTTAGTGTATTTATTTTTTTGGACCGGTATTTTCCTTTTGGAGAAAAAAAAAAAACTTGTTCCTGTAAGCAGTGCATTGCACAACAGTTCATGTGAAAATAGCCAGATTTTTGTATCAGTTCCCCCCCCCCCCCCCCACATGACAATTGTTTTGCAACTCTTTTTTTTCCCCTACAATACATTTTCTTTTCTGATCTATCATGCCACGGACAATCGATTGATTTTTACATTTTTTTTTACTTTTTACAATTATTACCCAAGACTGACAAGAATTTTTTTCCCTAGCCCAAACACTTCTTACGTGTTAACTTTTTGCTTAACTAATACATAAGGAATGTGATGCCTTTTTTATCTGAAATGTTGGTATTAACCCCTGTTGTTTTCTAAACTTGTTGAGTTTTCTATTACCCTAGGCTCCAGCTGCCGAGAAGCTTCCAGTTTTGTACTTAGTGGATTCCATAGTGAAGAATGTTGGAGGCGAATACCTTGCAGTGTTTGCTAAAAACCTAGTCACTTCATTTATATGTGTTTTTGAAAAGGTATATACTACTTTAAATTTTTGTGCATTCTTGAAGATTAATAAGCACCTTTTTATAAAATTAGCTGACCACTGTACTGCTTGCTTTTAATGTCTAGTCTCTTCTATCTCGTGCCTTGTATAATGCATTTTCACAAATAAAATGGTGTTTGTGTGGTTCCCCTTTGATTTGGGGAAGTGCTTGATTGGAAAGTGCTTGATTGGAAAATATCCAAGTCATTAATTGTCTTTGCATTAAAATGCAGTGTGGTATACAGAATGTGTAATATTTCACACTGTTTAATAACGGTTAATACAAAGCACCTTCGTTAGTGTAATTAGACACATTTTCCAAGTGCCTTCTTGATCTTGCCTGAATTCAATGTACTGGTAAACTATAGGCCTTTGAAGGTAGAATGTGTTCGTTTGTGAAGTGCTGTGTACTGTGCTGCAGGTCTTTGAGTTGAGCTGTGGTCCAAGCTGTGTCCTCTGTTTTGTAGGTGGATGAGAACACTAGGAAAAGTCTGTTCAAATTACGCTCCACCTGGGATGAGATCTTCCCGCTGAAGAAACTCTACGCTCTGGACGTGCGAGTCAACTCTCACGACCCGGCCTGGCCCATCAAAGCACTGCCCCCTACTGTGAACGCCAGCATTCATGTCAACCCTAAGTTTTTAAAACATGTGAGTAAACTGTCTGTATATCTGTATGTGTCCGAAAGGAGGCTCTGCTGTTCTGAAAGCATCTGTGGATAGAGGAAAGTAGAAACTGCGCCAAAGTTATTCAAGTTTTGCTGTTTATTGCACATCCTTCGTGACAATATGATCCATAAAGTAAAAGACATCCTGACCCTTTGCAACACTGGACATTTCTACACACACACATTCCGCTATCTGTCGACCTGAGTCCTTCCCATCCCTGAATGTTTTCTCCCCGCTCCAGCCTGAGGAGGTGACCTCCCCTAGGGCCCTGTCCCCCGCACCTCTAGTCCGCGCCCCAGCCCCTGCTCCCCAGCCTGCAGTGGTCCCCAGCGTCAGTGAGAAGAGCATCACCCAGGAGCAGGTGATAAGGCAGCAGCTGCTGGCCAAGCAGAAACAGCTACTGGAGCTACAGCAGAAGAAGATTGAGCTTGAGCTGGAGCAGACCAAAGCACAACTGGTGAGACTCACTATTGTACCCATTTCCCCCTTTTGAAAATCTAATTTAAATATATATATTTTTTAAATGGTTTGGTCCGCAGGGAGCAAACCATTTAAAAAACACTTTCAGAAGTGTTGGTGTTTTGTAACTTATTAATTTAAAATCTATTAATAATACAATTTTAAACAGGTAGGTAAACGGGTGTTATATTTTCTTCATGTCTTCTGGTGCACTGTCTCGTTTACTAAACACAAGATGTTCTCAGTCCTGCCCCTCTTTTACATTTCAGGCTGCTAACGTGGTGCTGTCAACTCCAGCAATAGTGCCAAAGGCCACCCTGCCTCCCTCTGTCATCAAACCCTGCATCCCCCCTGTCTCTGACCCCAAACCCCCCACCAGGGACCCCCGCCTCAACCGGGCCGGCCCAGGGGCCCCCCAGGCCAAAGAATCAACCAGCCATAAGAAAGAAGGCCATGTTATGGGAGGACCAGCACACACACCAGAGAAACAGCTGCCAGAGCGACCCGGCAGGCCCGAGAGGACACGGCCCCCCAAGAAAGAACTTCTAGAAGTGAAAACCAAGTCCAAGTCCCTCTCTCCCATGGCTAAAGGGGTGCTTGGGAAGAGCAAGCACTATGAGGCTGAGAACGTGAAGACGACAGCGGACGCCCCGGGCAAGAAAGACCCCAGGCTGAGGAAACATCTCCATGACAAGGCTGACCCGAAAGAAGAGGTGAAAGAGAAGAAGAAATGCACTGATAAGGACAAAGAGATGGATGAGGCAGTGATGAAGGCATCAGGCAGGGGGAAGATGGCCAACGGCTCAGTCAGCAAACCGGAGCGTGAGAAACCGGAGCCTGTAGAGAAACCGGAGAACCAGATCAGAGGGAATGCCAGGACCAACGCCAGGAAACGCTCCCGTTCCCCCTCGCTGCACCTGCACTCACCTAAGAGGAAGACTGAGAGGAGGTCCCCCAAGAGGAGAGCCAGGAGCATCTCCCCCTCTCCTCCTTTACACAAACCTGGGAAAGGAGGAAGGCAGTCAGGAGGCAAGCACTCCTCTCACCACGAGGACTTCCCCCAGCACGGGACCACCAGAGAGGAGAGGGTAACCCCCAAGAAGAGCTCGTCTGAGCCCAGGAGAACCAAGAGGCCGGCTGAGGAAAGGCCGGTGGAGGCCAGGGACACGCATTCCTCCCCCCGCACTACCTCAGAGGGCAAGGAGACCAAGGAGAATGCCAAGCGCTGGAGGAGTGGCTGGGAAGAGAACAAACAGTGAGTAGACTGATATATCCTGTGAACTGTCTGTCTCCCAAATGGCCCATGGGGCTCTGGTCAAAAGTAGTGCACTATGTAGGGATTAGGGTGTTATTAGGAATGTCCCGAAGTCTTGATATTGGTATGTTCTCAGTCTGCTGTGTACTAGTTTGTTGCGTCACGTCAGTGTATTCTTATCCTTGCTAATGGTATTTAGTGCCTTGAAAAAGTATTTGCCCCCTTTCTAATTTTTTCTACTTTATATTTTGATATTCTCTTTATTTTTGATACTGAATGTTATCAGATCTTCAACCAAAATGTCATTTTAGCTAAAGGGGACCCAGGTGAACAAATAACACAATTGCGTACTTATTTAATCAATAAAGTTATGCAACATCCAATTCCCCTGTGTGAAAAAGTAATTGGCCCCTTACACTCAATAACTGGGTGTGCCACCTTTAGCTGCAATGACTGCAACCAAATGCTTCCTGTAGTTGTTGATCAGTCTCTCACATCACTGTGGAGGAATTGTGGCCCACTCTTGCATGCAGAATTGCTTTAACTCAGCTACATTTGTTAGTTTAAGTATGAACTGCTCGTTTCAAGTCCTGCAACATCTCAATTGGGATTAGGTCTGGACTTTGACTAGGCCATTCCAAAACTTCTAATTTGTTGCTTATTAACAATTTTCACGTAGACCTAGGTTTTGGTTAAAGGTCTAACATTCTGTATCAAAAATATGCAAAAATAGAGAATTATAAAGGGGGCAAATACTTTTTCACGGCATTGTATCTGCCTCTGAACCTCAGACACATATAGTCAGCTCATTATCTGGTGGTGTTAGTTAGGGTGTGTACCTGTATAATCTGGGACAAGGTGTGTTCTCACTCCTAACCACTGCTCTTACATGTGTCTGCATATCTGTGTATTTTCGTACTCACAAGACTGAGGCAACTAAGGGGTGGTTTCTCAGACAGATTGGGCCTAGTCCTGGACTAAAAAGCGTGGTCAATGGAGAATCTCTGTGGTCAGGAAACTGCCCACATGTATTTGAAAGTTGGCAAATAAATTAACTAATTCCTAATTCATCAGTCTGAAGTTGTCGTCAGAGGAGGCTCATGGGAAGGGGGCAGGTCCTCCACAGAGACGGCCGTCATACTCCAGCAGCAAGAGACCTACCACCCCCAAACAGCATCGCCTTAGTGTCGATGCAAACCTGCAGATCCCAGAGGTGCTTCACTCTGCCAGCAAGAGAGACCTGCTCAAAAAGGTACGCCCACAAAATTGAATATTTATCAGGGTGTGTTTCGGTCCTTAAATGAGGTCTTAAATGTCTTATATTCCATTTTCAAAGGTCTTAAAAAATGTGATGGAGATGATTAGTGTTTCTATATTGTGCTGCTGCTTAATTGTTTCAACTGTGGCAAATTGAGGCGCACTTTCAAGATTTTTATTTTTTAGGTTCGAAAACCATTATTTGGTCGACAGCAATGTTCATTAACCTGCTTCCTGCAATGAAAGTATCTGCCCTGTCCCTGTTTCGCTGCTGGCTCTCACCCCCGCTCCCCCCTTTGCACACAATGTGAAGGGAGAGATGCATTCTGATAAGCGACAGCATACTGACATGACAGTTGAGCGACGTTTTGAAATGTAATTCCGAGTATGACCGTTTCTAAAACAAACTACTGTTGCTGTTTTCAAAAGGAGGAGTCTCAGCTTAATGTGAATAATAATTATTTCTTAACTGTCAATAAAGGAAATAACACCACTGTACAGTGTAGTTGATGATACGGAGCGAGCCATTTGCGTTGAATAGGCCTACATCAAGTAGCCTATATAGGCCTACCAATGGAACGTTTTTTGTAGGATTACATTTACTGTTAGATCAATTTCATTGCCATCTAGCAATACTATCCAATTTAGAGTTAGCAATTTAGATAATGTGTTTTGAGTTCCCACTTCCTCAGTTGGTAAATCATGTAGCATAGGCCCTACAGCCATAGCCTCAGCCAGGGAACTAGATTCAGGCGCTGGACGATTTTTGTCGAAACTAACAGAAAATAATTTGAATCATTTGTACACTGCTAATTGACAACTAAGCCCCAAAATAGATTGTATTGTAAAATAATAATTTCATACCTTGATTACATTTTTTGGTGGGAATATATATTTCCTAAATAAAATGTATTTTTTGCTGAAAACCTGGTGATTTTAGTATTTTTTTTGTCCAAAACGCATGCAAGCAAAATCATTTCTAAAGAGCCCAAAATATCTAATTGTTCTGGATCCCATTTTGACATGTTGCACATCAAAATATCCAGCATTCCCTGAACCTATTAGATGAAAGGGCCAACTTTCATGTCTTACTTGGCACTGGAAAAAAGTCTGTGTAGAACCCTCCCGCTTAACTACCTTGCTTTGAAGTATAGCCATTTGATACCTGAATGAGGGAATTATTTTATTATACTTTTTGGTTGTAGGCTAATGTATGTTATAGCACAGAGTTGGCCAAACTTTTTGGCTCAAGGGCCACATTGAGCTTTTCAAACCACGTGAACGGTCACATACTTGACAAAACATTTGAAGCCTTTGTTCACCTTGACACAACTACTAGTGTACTGTAGGTGTACATATGCTGCTAAGATTGCAGAACCATTCTACCCTTATAAAGTACAATCAGACTCAAAGCCACAAAGTGCAAAATTTTGTGTTAAAAGGTTTGACTGGAGACGTGTATTAATAGGTATATATGACAGATAAAATAAAACATCTCCATTACTAAAGTACAATCTGAATGACACAAATAAGAGCAAAAAGTCAATAATCTCAGTTCTATTGAATAGCCTGTTTGACAGCATATTATGGAACAGTTCTCACTTCACCTCCACTCTAAAAAATAACATAGGCATATATCTAAAACATTTGGCTTCATGATATGAATGGAGCTAGATGAAATCCGATTTACTGAACAGTTCTCAAATAATCCCAGCCAAATAATGTACAATCTGAGCCATTGTAAGTGTTCTATGTCAAATGAATGGGGGCAAGGCCAGTGTCCAAGTGCACCACTGGATAGTGCTGTAGTTCTCACATACTTTGTCTTGTAGTCTTTTTAGGTTTTGGGAGCCATCTGTTGTGACTTTTGTCAGTTTGCTCCACGGTAGAAACATTTTTTTCAAGCAGGCAGACACTGTTGTGTATGTCCAAAGCCTCTTGGTTGTCCAATCATCAACTCCATTGCAAGAAGTTCCTCTGTTATTTCAAAGTTATCATTCATTCCTCTGACAAAAATGTGAAGTTCAGCGGTGTCTGTCAGTTCTCTCATCCAGTGCGATAGAAAAAAGATTGAAGCCCTCCGTTTTCTTTTTTAGCTCTGAGGTAAGCGCCTCGCCTATCACTTACGCACGCCGGTGATGGATCGGTGTGATAAGCACATTTTCTCCACTATCCGGACAAAGTATGTTTGCAGTCTCCACCATAGTCTCACAAACTCCTCTTCGGTGAAAGGCTTTCTTTGCGTTGCAATTTTATGTGCCACTATGTAACTTGCATTATTTACCAATTCTTGAGTAGAGGACAGTTTGGTAAAAATATTTTGTTGGGCTTGCATGTTCAGAGACCTAGCTTGCCTTTTCCTTGGAGGACAGATTGCTAGCGTAGTTATTAGCACGCTGGCAATGTTATTTTTTTACTGAGGTTGTATTCCTTCAAAACGGCTATACTTTCTTGGCATATCAGACTGCTTTCTTTCCCACATAAGTGAAAAGGTATTTTTGATTCCACTGTTCTCTTTTGACGCACCAATTTTTCATTTGGAAGAGTCAGCTTTTTAAACCAACATGGCTCAGTTTAAATTGGACTGCATGGACAGTGAACGTAGATTCGAATTGAGAGCGTAAGCACCGAGTGACTGTGAGTGACTGTCTGAATGTACGCCTAATACCAGCAGCTGCAAGGCTACAGGACCATCTATCTGAGTTTTTGTATAGCATGGAAGAAGTACATTTTAGGCCAGAAAACGCAATTGAAATAAAAAGACATGTTCATTTTTAAAATGGCTCACCGGCCGCATTGAAGTGCCTGTAATTTGCCCCCTTATAGCATATTACCTCCAAGAGAGCTACTGGGTGTATAGAACAGGGTTTCCGTTAGCTGGTAATTGCTTGCTTTTGCCCATAAAGAAATGGGTTCTGATTAATTGGCCGGGAGAAAAAACAATGGTAGGCAGGTTACCCACCACTTTACAATGCGAGCAGGAGGCAGTATGCATTTTGAAAATACATTTTACTATATATTATGAGGTATGTCTTACCATGCTTGAAAATCCAACCATAGAAAGGTGCAGGCAAATATTTTAGAACATTTTACATTTAAGTCATTTAGCAGACGCTCTTATCCAGAGCGACTTACAAATTGTGGAACAACCACTTTACAATAGTGCATCTAAATATTTTAGGGGGGGGGGGTTAGAAGGATTACTTTATCCTATCCTAGGTATTCCTTAACCTGTTGGGGCTAGGGGGCAGCATTTGCACGTCTGGATAAAAAAAATGTACCCGATTTAATCTGGTTACTAATCCTACCCAGTAACTAGAATATGCATATACTTATTATATATGGATAGAAAACACTCTAAAGTTTCTAAAACTGTTTGAATGGTGTCTGTGAGTATAACAGAACTCATTTGGCAGGCAAAACCCTGAGACATTTTCTGACAGGAAGTGGATACCTGATGTGTTGTATTGACTTTAAACCTATCCCATTGAAAAACACAGGGGCTTAGGAATATTTTGGCACTTCCTATTGCTTCCACTAGATGTCACCAGCCTTTACAAAGTGTTTTGAGTCTTCTGGAGGGAGATCTGACCGAACAAGAGCCATGGAACGATGATGTCCCATTAGACACCTGGCGCGCGAGTTCATGTTGGGTACCCTCGTTCCAATACGTTATAAAAGAGTATGCATTCGTCCACCTTGAATATTATTCATGTTCTGGTTAAAAAAGGCCCTAATGATTTATGCTATACAACGTTTGACATGTTTGAACGAACGGAAATATATTTTTTCCCCTCGTTCATGACGAGAAGTCCGGCTGGCTTACATCATGTGCTAACGAGACGGAGATTTTTGGACATAAATGATGAGCTTTTTTGAACAAAACTACATTCGTTATGGACCTGTGATACCTGGAAGTGACATCTGATGAAGAGAATCAAAGGTAATGGATTATTTACATAGTATTTTCGATTTTAGATCTCCCCAACATGACGTCTAGTCTGTATCGCAACGCGTATTTTTCTGGGCGCAGTGCTCAGATTATTGCAAAGTGTGATTTCCCAGTAAGGTTATTTTTAAATCTGGCAAGTTGATTGCGTTCAAGAGATGTAAATCTATAATTCTTTAAATGACAATATAATATTTTACCAATGTTATCTAATTTTTATTATTTAATTTGTGACGCTGACTTGACTGCCGGTTATTGGAGGGAAACGATTTCCTCAACATCAATGCCATAGTAAAACGCTGTTTTTGGATATAAATATGAACTTGATAGAACTAAAAATGCATGCATTGTCTAACATAATGTCCTAGGAGTGTCATCTGATGGAGATTGTAAAAGGTTAGTGCATCATTTTAGCTGGTTTTATGGTTTTGGTGACCCTGTCTTTGACTTGACAAAACATTACACACAACTCTTGTAAATGTACTGTCCTAACATACTCTAAATTTATGCTTTCGCCGTAAAACCTTTTTGAAATCGTAAAACGTGGTTAGATTAAGGAGATGTTTATCTTTCAAATGGTGTAAAATAGTTGTATTTTTGAAAAATTTGAATTTTGACATTTATTTGGATTCAAATTTGCCGCTCTTGAAATGCACCTGCTGTTGATGGAGTGCACCACGGGTGGCACGCTAGCGTCCCACCTAGCCCCAAGAGGTTAAAGAGGTGGGGTTTCAGGTGTCTCCGGAAGGTGGTGATTGACTCCGCTGTCCTGGCGTCGTGAGGGAGCTTGTTCCACCATTGGGGTGCCAGAGCAGCGAACAGTTTTGACTGGGCTGAGCGGGAACTGTGCTTCCTCAGAGGTAGGGAGGCGAGCAGGCCAGAGGTGGATGAACGCAGTGCCCTTGTTTGGGTGTAGGGCCTGATCAGAGCCTGAAGGTACGGAGGTGCCGTTCCCCTCACAGGTCCGTAGGCAAGCACCATGGTCTTGTAGCGGATGCGAGATTCAACTGGAAGCCAGTGGAGAGAGCGGGGTGACGTGAGAGAACTTGGGAAGGTTGAACACCCGACGGGCTGCGGCGTTCTGGATGAGTTGTAGGGGTTTAATGGCACAGGCAGGGAGCCCAGCCAACAGCGAGTTGCAGTAATCCAGACGGGAGATGACAAGTGCCTGGATTAGGACCTGCGCCGCTTCCTGTGTGAGGCAGGGTCGTACTCTGCGAATGTTGTAGAGCATGAACCTACAGGATCGGGTCACCGCCTTGATGTTAGTAGAGAACGACAGGGTGTTGTCCAGGGTCACGCCAAGGTTCTTAGCACTCTGGGAGGAGGACACAATGGAGTTGTCAACCGTGATGGCGAGATCATGGAACGGGCAGTCCTTCCCCGGGAGGAAGAGCAGCTCCGTCTTGCCGAGGTGGTGATCCGTCATCCACACTGATATGTCTGCCAGACATGCAGAGATGCGATTCGCCACCTGGTTATCAGAAGGGGGAAAGGAGAAGATTAATTGTGTGTCGTCTGCATACGGCATATAAAAGAAAGACTTTATATGCCGTGCTTGAGTTTCAAGTTTGGGGAAGCAAATAAATTATCTTACCATTTCTACCGATCTGCGTGTCAGTTATGATTTTCATTGAACAGTTTCATTTCAATAACATTTTTGTTTCTCAAAATCATTGTCAATGGTTAATCATAAATCTTTGTTAAAATTCTACTAATGCAAGAGCACCAGCCTTTGCCATATGGACACACTGATATACCATGATTATTGGCACCTGAATGGCCTAAATGAGCACATGGAACTCAGATGGCTAATGCAGCCGTTGGCCTATAACTTCCATTGTCAACTAAGTAAAAGTAGCCTACATAAAGCCGTCAAATAAATAATACAGAAAATATACTGAGGAAAATTCCACTTCTTTCAATAACATTTATCTCTCTACTCAGTCTGTTTGATTCCCTTTCTATCTGTCTTGACTTGAGTTATCGCTAGTGAAGTGCAACATTGTGTCAACTGGATCTGTCCTGTAGCTGTCGCTTGCAACATTTATTAACTAGCCTTATTCTGGTCCCAGAGTTTCCCATGCCATTGAGCACTGGACAGACATCTGTTTTTGCGCAAGGGAAAGATGTATTTTATGACATTTCCATTGGATGTATGTGATCATTAGATTATATTTTACTCTTTCACACAGGGACTTGGTGCTTATCGAGGAGGAGATTTTTGGAAAGATTTTTCAAATAGACCTACTGTGAGGAACTATTAGGCCATCATTCGCAATGGCTGTAAACATTTTTTTTTTTTTAAGATTTTGTTGACTTACTGTGAAGTGAAGAAAAAATGGCTGAGAAGCTTATTAGTGGTGAACATGACGATCAGAAATCAAACATCCCATATGGGCACTAACCTAGAATTGCGCGCAGCAGGCCAGCTAGGCTACTTCTTTGCTTGCTCAGGCGAGCGTGCTCCCTCAACATTAACAAGACAGAGAAACCTAACCCATGCTCATTGCTCACATGGAGCACTCCAAAGAAGACAATGAAAAAATGTACAACTCGTAAATTTATTATGAAATAAATCAAAACTTGTTTCTCAAGTGTAGATGTTTGCGGAGTTCACAACCTATGTTTCCACTCTGAGACTGAGAACGGTAAATGACTGTAGGCCTAATTTATTAAGTGAAAAAAATGTATGTATGACGGGGGTTAACAGTTCCGGTACATTTACTACTGGTGACAAATGTTTTTTTTTATTTATTTTTTTTAACGCTCAAAGAGCAAACAATTCACGTGAAACAATGAACCCACAAGAATTGTCGGGAGACAGCTGAGTGGATGCATTCTGGAAAGACGCCTATAGGCTATCTTTTCCACAACCCCCTTCCCTTTTCAACGTTTGAAATTATTTTTAAGACACATTATCTTCACACATTTTAGATGCTTTTCATTGACAGCTGCAATTCAAATCAGCTAGGCATTTTGCCATGCGTGCTGTCTAATGACACTTCCTCATGACGTTTCTTTCGTGTTTCATTGTTGTCCAGAAGCCAAATGCATAATCCTAGTCATATTAGCAACCCTTCATCCTAGTTGTTGCATCTTTATATTAACCTCAAATTTAGAAATAGGGTGTTCACCGCATCAGGTGCGCTGTTTTATAATGGTGTTTTCCCTTTTTCCTGCGAATTGCAGTTTGGCATAATTTTTGTTAAGATGAATTACCAGAAGTGTGATTTTTATTTTTTTTTTGTGTCATTCTGAGCAGCGTGGATGGATGCTCTGAGTAACACACCCAATGCAGAGAGGACAGTATATCCTTCATGGCCGGTATATTGAAATCTTTCCGGTCACGTTGGCCAGGGCAACGTTTCCTAATGGAAACCCTGGTGTAGACTTTTGTTCCAGCCCTACTCTCACACCAGATTATACAAATCAACTGCTCCACAGGACCTTGTTAAGCTGACTCGGGTGCGTTTTAAGCAGTGATGGATAAAAAAAACCTGCACACCCAGTGACCTAGCTCTCCAGGTGGAGAGTTGACCACGTGTTTTATACAGTAACCGTGCTGTATATTTGACTTTAAAAATTACCGTCCCACCTGCCCAACATCCAGTGACATTGCAGAGCGCCTAATTCAAAATACAGAAATAGTCAAATTAAACATTCATAAAAATACAAGTGTTATACATCGGCTTAAAGATGAACTTCTTGTTAATCCAGCCGCTGTGTCAGATTTCAAAAAGGCTTTACGGTGAAAGCATACCATGCGATTATCTGAGGACAGTGCCCCGCTTACAAAAGCATACAAACATTTTACAACCAAGTAAAGGAATTACAAAAGTCAGAAATAGCGATGAAATGAATCACTTACCTTTGATCTTCATATGGTTGCAGTCACGAGAGTTCCTGTTACACAATAAATGTTCGTTTTGTTCGATAAAGTCCCTCTTTATGTCCCAAAAACTGTTTTGTTCAGTAATCCACTGGCTCAAAGGCGGTCAATACATGCAGACGAATACATCCTAACAGTACCGGTAAAGTTCGTCGAAACATGTCAAACGATGTTTATAATTAATCCTCAGGTTGTCTATTGTCTAAATAATCAATAATATTTCAACCGGACAATAGCGTCTTCAATAGAAAGGAAAAACAACGAACGGCGCGCAATCGGTCACGCGCAAACTACCTCTGGTTCATTCTAGAGTCCACTGAAAGAATGGTCTCATTCTTCCTCATTTTTCAGAATACAAGCCTGAAACAATGTCTAAAGACTGACATCTAGTGGAAGCCATAGGAACTGCAATCTGGATCATAACCATTTAGATACTGTATAGGCATTCAATAGAAAAGTACCCACATCAAAATATCCCACTTCCTGGATGGATTTTCCTCAGGTTTTTGCCTGCCATATCAGTTCTGTTAAACTCAGACATTATTTTAACAGTTTTGGAAACTAGTGTTTTCTATCCAATACTACCATGCATATCCTAGCTTCTGGGCCTGAGCAACAGGCAGTTTACATTGGGCACCTCATTCATCCAAAATTCTAAATACTGCCCCCTACCCAAGAGAGGTTAAGACGTTTCTTTTCACTGTGGTATTGAATATTATTATACTAAGCTGGCATTGGTATGAAGCCACAATTCTGATACTTCATTTGTGATCTAGTTATTGATTAGCCCATTGGGTTAGCCTAAACAAATGCAGATGGGCAACCCAACCCCATGCTTCAGCCATCTATAGCCAAGCCACTATGCTACTACATCCATTAAGCTACAGGAGAATGCTCATTGCTAAAATGGTACACCTGCCCGATAATGAGCCATACAGGCGATAGCCTTTGAAAGAGCCAACATGAGCTCATTTCTGGAGAGGAATCTTAGCAGGGTTGTGGTGCACGCACACCTCAAAATTTGTATTAAATTGGGACAAAGTGAACTTATTCTACTAGATAAAAGAGAACTTAATCTTCTTCCCTTTCTCCCTGTAGGCCAGTAAGCATCTGGAGAACGGAGAGATCAGCCATGATGACTTCCTGAACGTGGCTCACCAGATCAAGCAGCTGTTCCAGTACCAGGAAGAGAAGCAGCGAGGAGGTGACTCCTGGGAGGGCTCCAGTGAGGATGGCCACGGACACGCCCACCCACACCACCTCCCACCAACCAGGAAGAAGCCCCTGCTGGCCACACCCACAGGGGGAGTGTCCTCCGGGGCAGACTTGTCCGACGCAGAGCTCACCTACTATGAACACAAGTCCAAGCTGAGGAGGACCCAGGTGATGCTGTGGCAGCAGGAGCAAGGAGGGGAGGGCTGGGACGGAGAGGACAGCCAGGAGGAGGTAGAGGGGGTGCTGGGGAGGCCCGGGGAGGGCCCTGGGGGTGCCAAGACTGAGGTTAACAGGGAGACTAACGCCCTTCCTTCAGGGATGAAGTTCACCAGGCTTCCTAAGGACAGGCTGAAGGAGGTAGAGGAGGAGCAGCCCACCCCAGCAGCCATCATCCAGGAGTACAGCCACGGGAACGAGTTCCCCAGGCTCAAGTCTCTGCCAGGGCTACGCTTCAGGAGGATACAAGACCCCAGGGAGTCCACTGCCACCGACAGACTCAAAGGCAAGTGGAGTTTCATGTCTAATGATGGGACAAATTTATGGATACGTTTTGTTATACGCACACATGGTTGGACACCCAAGCCAAGGGAATATATTATGAATCAGAAGTATGTCTGTAAATGCAGTGCTTTATGACTTAGTTTTATTACTATCCGATGATAAATGGTTCCTGTTCTCATTTAGTATTGTTTTTATTTCTTAGCTGGTGAAAGAGAGCGGAACTCCCCCCTCAGTGAGCGGCTGCCCAATCACAGACCACCGTACGATGAGAGGGAGGAGCCTAAGAGTGGCTACAATGCCCCTCCCAGGCGGTACGGAGGAGGTCCGCTGTCTGAAGACCACTCTGTCAAACCTCCGTACCCCCGTTACGACGACCCTCGCAAACACGAACGCATCCCCCCCAAACCCCCCAGCGGCCCAGTGCTCCAGAACTCAGTCAGCCTGGCACTGGACGGCCCCATTAGGAAGTCCCCGGTTCCTTTACCGGCACCAGCATACGAGCGGGAGCGCCTGTCCCCGTTACAGCAGATGGATGCGGCGGAGATGAGCCCTGTCCCACGCTTTGAGAGCCCCAACAGCGAGCACTCGTGTGACGAAGGGCCCCTGGACACCCCCCCTCTACCCAGACCCCACCACCCAGGAGGACCCCCCCGCGGGCCCGCACTCTCCTCAGTACGCAGCAAACACGGTGAGTCTCCAGGACACACCCCTCCTCACACCGCAGATGGGCCCCAGAGATACGACGGTGGTCCCAAAGGAGGACCACCTTCGCCACGCTACGACGGACCCCACAAGGGCACTCAGTCTGGGTATGATGGGCCTGGTCACATAGGTCAGCCTGGCAGGCCTCACCCTGGGGGCCGTTACGAGGGCGTCCAGGGGCCCGGTAGGTACGATGGACCAGGGTGCTCCTCACACGGCCCATCAAGGTATGATGGGCCCTACCCTCAGGGCCCCGGCAGGTTCGATGGCCCCCCTCTACATAAAGGACCAGAGAAGTTTGACGGACCAGGAAGATACGACGGCCCCTCCATGCCTCACGTTCCAATGAGAGGGGACCCACAAGGCATTGGGGGAAGGTTTGATGGCGGCCCGCCGCCTCCGCAGCAAGGTAGGCCATCGGGGCGATATGATAGTAGATTTGACGGACAGGGGCCTGGGCCAATGCGTTTCGACGGCCCCATGCAGTCCAACCGCTTCGACGGTCCAATGAACTTCAACAACTCCCACATGCAGCCCGGCCCTGGAAGGTTCGAAGGACTAATGAGGTTCCAGCAAGGCCCCATGAGATTCGACGGCGCTCCCAACCAGCCAGGCCCGATGCGTTTTGATGGCCCAGTGAACCCCTCCACCCCAATGGGCCAGCCTGGCCCCATGCGCTACGACCCCCTGCCCTCTCTGCCCCCCCAGGGCATGCCCCCACGCTTTGACTGCCCCTCTGGCCAGCAGGTGTCTCCCAGGTACCATGCCACTCCCAACCTGCAGCCCCCACTGCGGCCACTAGGGACACCCATGTATGACCCAGTCAACCCCGGAGGCCCTCAGCAGTTCCAGACGTTCCCAGTGCAACAGAACGTGGTGGGCCAACAGGGGGCTAACTTCACGGTGTCTCCCGTCCCTGTGTCCCAGGCTGGGTTCAACAACTCCTACGTCAGACCTCCGTTCTACACCCCTGGTGTGCCTCTGCCACCGGCAGGGAACATGCAGCAGCCGGTGAGAACCTCTTCTTGATTTGGGACATACACCACATAGTGATTATCAGAAAGGTTGAGTAGGTTGAAAAGTACAATAGACTTTAATGATTTCATCAATTGTGAAGGTTTCATATTTGTGTGTGCACGTACGTGTATCGTTTGGTGTCTTTGTGTGGTTAGTATTTTATTAGGCTAACACTGCTGCTAACACAGCAGCTACTCTTCCTGGAGGGATCCACAAAAAGCATGAATGATACAAAACATCAATAGACAATAACTCAACGACATGGCTACATACATTTTAAATAAAAATACACACTTTTATGCACTAAGGCTACTCTGTCACTATAGTCAACACATAGCATTCACAACGCACAGCGCTGCTCTAACCCGCATTCAATCATACATTCACATTTACGCCGTCACATACATACACTTTAACTATCCTGCTTATAGATCGTTCTATAAATAATGGGGCCAATGTCTGACATTGGGATACATTTCAGTTTGAAACAAAAATAAAATAATTTTTATATGCAGATTAGCCCATTACTCCACTTATACAACAAGATAGGATTATGCATCCTTGAATTTGACTTGCCAGTGTCTGTATGAACCCTGCTTAACTTCTTAATGGCTCAAATCCCGTTAGCTGGATCGATTTGACAACAGCCAGTGAAAGTGCAGGGCGCCAAATTCAAACAACAGAAATCTCATAATTAAAATTCCTCAAACATGCAAGTATTATACACCATTTTAAAGATAAACTTCTTGTTAATCCAACCAGTGTCTGATTTCAAAAAGGCTTTACTGCGAAAGCATACCATGCGATTATGTTAGGTCGGCGCCTAGTCACAAAAAAACATACAGCCATTTTACAGCCAATGAGAGGAGTCACAAAAAGCAGAAATATAGATAAAATTAATCACTAACCTTTGATCTTCATCAGATGGCACTCATAGGACTTCATGTTTCACAATACATGTATGTTTTGTTCGATAAAGTTCATATTTATATCCAAAAATCTCAGTTTACATTGGCGCGTTATGTTCAGTAATGTTTTGCCTCCAAAACAGCCGGTGATTTTGCAGAGAGCCACATCAATTTACAGAAATACTCATCTTAAACGTTGATGAAAGATACAAGTGTTATACATAGAATTAAAGATATACTTCTCCTTAATGGAACCGCTATGTCAGATTTCAAAAAGCTTTACAGCGAAAGCACACCATGCGATAATCTGAGTACAGCGCTCAGCCACCAAAACAAGCCATACAGATACCCGCCATGTTGTGGAGTCAACAAGTCAGAAATAGCGATATAAATATTCACTTACCTTTGATCTTCATTGGAATGCACTCCCAGGAATCCCAGTTCCACAATAAATGTTTGTTTTGTTTGATAGTCCATATTTATGTCCAAATACCTCCTTTTTGTTCGCATTTAGTTCACTAATCCAAATGCACAAGGCGTGAGCACAAAGTCCAGACAAAGTCAAAAACGTTCCATTACAGCTCGTAGAAACATGTCAAACGATGTATATACCGTAATTTCCGGACTATTATGCGCACCTGAATATAAGCCGCACCCACTGAATTAAAAAAAATTATTATATATATATTTTAAACATAAATAAGCCGCACATGTCTATAAGCCGCAGGTGCCTACCGGTACATTGAAACAAATGAACTTTACACAGGCTTTAACGAAACACGGCTTGTAACAAAAAATAAAATTAGCAGTAAGCTTTAGTTGTCTTTTTGCACTGAGTCAATTCCTCACGCTGCTGTTTCCAACGTCTTATCATCGACTCATTAACCTGTTAGGGCTAGGGGGCAGTATTGACACGGCTGGATAAAAAACATACCCGATTTAATCTGGTTACCACTCCTACCCAGTAACTAGAATATGCATATACTTATTACATATGGATAGAAAATACCCTAAAGTTTCTAAAACTGTTTGAATGGTGTCTGTGAGTATAACAGAACTCAAATGGCAGGTCAAAACCTGAGAGATTCCTTTACAGGAAGTGGCCTGTCTGACCATTTCTTGAACTTCTTTTCCATCTCTATCTTTTACTAAGGATCTCTGCTCTAACGTGACACTTCCCACGTCTTCCATAGGCGCTCAGAGCCCGGGAAAAAACAGAATGTCGTCATCCCAGCCCCAGGCTGAAACACATTATCGCCTTTCTCAAGTGGCCGATCAAGGGACTCTGGGCTTATGCGCGTGACCCGACCGCCCCCGCCTTTGTGATTTTTTTTTTTCCTCTGTTTGCCGAAAAGGAGATTCCCTGTCGGAATATTATCGCTTTTCTACGAGAAAAATGTCGTAAAAATTGATTTTAAACAGCGGTTGACATGCTTCGAAGTACGGTAATGGAATATTTAGAATTTTTTTGTCACGAATTGCGCCATGCGCGAGACCCTTCTTTACCATTTCGGATAGTGTCTGGAACGCACGAACAAAACGCCGCTATTCGGATATAACGATGGATTATTTTGGACCAAACCAACATTTGTTATTGAAGTAGCAGTCCTGGGAGTGCATTCTGACGAAGACAACAAAAGGTAATCAAACTTTTATAATAGTAAATATGATTATGGTGAGTGCTAAACTTGCCGGGTGTCTAAATAGCTAGCCCCGTGATGCCTGGGCTATGTACTTAGAATATTGCAAAATGTGCTTTCACCAAAAAGCTATTTTAAAATCGGACATATCGAGTGCATAGAGGAGGTCTGTATCTATAATTCTTAAAATAATTGTTATGCTTTTTGTGAACGTTTATCGTGAGTAATTTAGTAAAATGTTAGCGAATTCCCCAGAAGTTTGCGGGGGGTATGCTAGTTCTGAATGTCACATGCTAATGTAAAAAGCTGGTTTTTGATATAAATATGAACTTGATTGAACAAAACATGCATGTATTGTATAACATAATGTCCTAGGGTTGTCATCTGATGAAGATCATCAAAGGTGAGTGCTGCATTTAGCTGTCTTCTGGGTTTTGGTGACATTATATGCTGGCTTGAAAAATGGGTGTCTGATTATTTCTGGCTTGGTACTCTGCTGACATAATCTAATGTTTTGCTTTCGTTGTAAAGCCTTTTTGAAATCGGACAGTGTGGTTAGATTAACGAGAGTTTTGTCTTTAAATAGCTGTAAAATAGTCATATGTTTGAGAAATTGAAGTAATAGGATTTTTAAGGTTTTGAAAATCGCGCCACAGGCTTAAAGTGGCTGTTACGTAGGTGGGACGAATTCGTCCCGCCTAGCCCAGAGAGGTTAAGACCAAGCTCCCGTGCAGCAGCTCTATTTCCTTTTCCAACAGCCAGATCAATCGCCTTCAACTTGAAAGCTGCATCATATGCATTTCTCCGTGTCTTTGCCATGAGGGTGACAAAATGACTACCGTAATCAGAATGATGGAAATTTGAGTGCGCTCGATTTAATCTAAACAGTAAACAAAAAAAGTTGTTTGACCTTAACCCGTTCGGCAATTTCATTGGTCTAATGAAAGCTTCATGCCGCCAAAAAACTGAGCACGTCACAGAATGTTTTTTTTTTTTCATTTTTTTTTTTAATTGAAAGCGGGAAAAATCCATATATTAGCTGCGTCATTGTTTAAACCGCGAGGTTCAAAGCGTGGGAAATAAGTTGCGGCTTATAGTCCGGAATTTACTGTAATCAATCTTTAGGATGTTTTTAATCATACATCTTCAATAATATTCCAACCGGACAATTCCGTTGTCATTAGAAAGGGAACGGAGCTCGCGCTCAAGGCTGCGCGCGATCAACAACTAAAGGCCTTCAGCTGAGCCATCTACTGTGACTGGTCTTATTCTCTCCCCTTTCAGAATAGAGGCCTGAATCAACGTTCTAAAGACTGTTGACATCTAGTGGAAGCCTTAGGAACTGCAATCTGACCAAATTTACACTATGTTGGATAGGCAATCACTTGAAAAACTACAAACCTCAGATTTCCCACTTCCTGGTTGGATTTTTCTCAGGTGCCATATGAGTTGTTATACTCGGACATTATTCAAACAGTTTTAGAAACTTCAGTGTTTTCTATCCAAATCTATCAATTATATGCATATCCTAGCTTCTGGGCCTGAGTAGCAGGCAGTTTACTTTGGGCACACTTTTCATCCGGACGTGAATATAGCGCCCCCAAGCCATAAGAAGTTAAAGCACAATTGTGGTTTTCAAGGACCTCAATGTTATACAATTGTATAATTTATAGAATTGTACATATCTAGGCCTAATATAGAACCTCCCCCCCAAAAGCATGCAAAAAGTGTGTCATCCTCATAATAAGCGCACATGGATATACTGCAACAGAGCAGCGCAGCACCCTTTAGCGGGAAACAAACGAAAATGGACACATCTGTCACAAAAACCGATAAAAAATTAAATCACAGATAATTATAAGGGAGTAGGAGTACATAAATTGACTACAATTACCATAACTTTTAAAGCACCAAATTGAGGAAATGTCTGATTTAGAAAGGTAGGCCTATTCCGGTACTTGAATTTCTGAGCTACTTCCAATTTTATTTGTCACATGCGCCGACTACAACAGGTGTCGACCTTACAGTGAAAGGCTTACTTACAAGCCCTTAACCTCTTACATCTAGACGTTCCGCTAGCGGAACACCTGCTCCAATATCCAATGATGGGCGTGGCGCTAATTACAAATTCCTCAAAAATACAAAAACTTCAATTTTTCAAACATATGACTATTTCACAGCATTTTAAAGACAAGACTCTCCTTTATCTAACCACACTGTCCGATTTCAAAAAGGCTTTACAGCGAAAGCAAAACATTAGATTATGTCAGCAGAGTACCAAGCCAGAAATAATCAGACACCCATTTTTCAAGCTAGCATATAATGTCACACAAACCCAGAAGACAGCTAAATGCAGCACTAACCTTTGATCTTCATCAGATGACACACCTAGGACATTATGTTATACAATACATGCATGTTTTGTTCAATCAAGTTCATATTTATATCAAAAAACAGCTTTTTACATTAGCATGTGACGTTCAGAACTAGCAAACTTCCGGAGGAATTTGCTAACAATTTACTAAATTACTCACGATAAACGTTCACAAAAAGCATAACAATTATTTTAAGAATTATAGATACAGACCTCCTCTATGCACTCGATATGTCCGATTTTAAAATAGCTTTTTGGTGAAAGCACATTTTGCAATATTCTAAGTACATAGCCCGGCATCACAGGGCTAGCTATTTAGACACCCGGCAAGTTTAGCACTCACCAATATCAGATTTACTATTATAAAAGTTTGATTACCTTTTGTTGTCTTCGTCAGAATGCACTCCCAGGACTGCTACTTCAATAACAAATGTTGGTTTGGTCCAAAATAATCCATCGTTATATCCAAATTGCGGCGTTTTGTTCGTGCGTTCCAGACACTATCCGAAAGGGTAAATAAGGGTCGTGCGCATGGCGCAATTCGTGACAAAAAAAATCTAAATATTCCATTACCGTACTTCGAAGCATGTCAACCGCTGTTTAAAATCCATTTTTATGCCATTTTTCTCGTAAAAAAGCGATAATATTCCGACCGGGAATGTCCATTTAGCTAAACAGAGGAAAGTAAACAAAGCTTTCGGTCGACGAGGGCACGAGCCTGAGTCTCACAGTACTGTAACCAAGCCACTACCCAAACGCGCTACTTTTTTTCAGCCAGAGCCTGCAAAGCCCCGATTCTGCATTTTGCCGCCTTCTGAGAGCCTATGGCAGCCGTAGGAAGTGTCACGGGACAGCTAAGATCCTCACTCTTCAATAAACAGAGACAAGAAGAACGACACCTTGTCAGACAGGCCACTTCCTGCATGGAATCTTCTCAGGTTTTTGCCTGCCATATGAGTTCTGTTATCCTCACAGACACCATTCAAACAGTTTTAGAAACTTTAGGGTGTTTTCTATCCAAAGCCAATAATTATATGCATATTCTAGTTACTGGGCAGGAGTAGTAACCAGATGAAATCGGGTACGTTTTTTATCCAGCCGTGAAAATACTGCCCCCTAGCCATAACAGGTTAACCAACAATGCAGTTTTAAGAAAAAATACCCCCCAAAAATAAGAAAAAAGTAACAAATAATTAAAGAGCAGTGGTAAAATAACAATAGTGATGCTATATACAGGGGATACCGGTACAGAGTCAGTGTGTGGGGGCACCGGTTAGTCTAGGTAATTGAGGTAATATGTACATGTAGGTAGAGTTATTTAAGTGACTATGCATAGATTATAAACCGAGAGTAGCAGGAGCGTAAAGGGGTGGGGCGGGGCAATGCAAATAGTCTGGGTAGCCATTTGATTAGATGTTCAGTAGTCTTATGGCTTGGGGGTAGAAGCTGTTTAGAAGACTCTTGGACCTAGACTTGGCCCTCCGGTACCACTTGCCATGCGGTAGCAGAGAGAACAGTCTATGACCAGGTTGGCTAGAGTCTTTGACAATTTTTAGGGCCTTCCTCTGACACCGCCTGGTATATATGTCCTGGGTGGCAGGAAGCTTGGCCCCAGTGATGTATTTGGCCATATGCACTACCCTCTGTAGTGCCTTGCAGTCGGAGGCCATGACGTTGCATACCAGGCAGTGATGCAACCCGTTAGGATGCTCTCAATGGTGCAGCTGTAGAACTGTTGTCATCTGCAAACTTAATGATGGTGTTGGAGTTGTGCCTGGTCGTGCAATCATGAGTGAACAGGGAGTACAGGAGAAGACGCACCCCTGAGGGGCCCCCGTGTTGAGGATCAACGTGGCGGATGTGTTGTTACCTACCCTTACCACCTGGGGCAGTCCGTCAGGAAGTCCAGGATCCAGTTGCAGAGGGAGGCGTTTAGTCCCAGGGTCCTGAGCTTAGTGATGAGCTTTTGAGGGCATTATGTTGTTGAATGCTGAGCTGTAGTCAATGAATAGCATTCTCACATAGGTGTTCCTTTTGTCCAGGTGTGAAAGGGATGTGTGGAGTGCAGCAGAGATTGCATCATCTGGATCTGTTGGGGCAGTATGCAAATTGGACTGGGTCTAGTGTTTCTGGGATAATGGTGTTGATGTGAGCCATGACCAGCCTTTCAAAGCACTTCATGGCTACAGACATGAGTGCTACGAGTCCTGCATCCTTGTGAATGTTGACCTTTTTAAAGTTCTTACTCGCATCGACTGCGGAGAGCGGGATCTCACACTCGTCTGGAACAGCTCATGCTCTCATGCATGTTTCAGTGTTACTTGCCTCGAAGCGAGCATAGAAGTAATTTAGCTCATCTGGTAGGCTTGTGTCACTGGGCAGCTCTCGGCTGTGCTTCCCATTGTAGTTCAATAGTTTAAGTCCTGCTTCATCTTACGAGCGTCGGAGTCGGTGTAGTATGATTCGATCTTAGTCCTGTATTGACATTATTGCCTGTTTGATGGATCGTCAGAGGGCATAGCGGGATTTCTTATAAGCTTCCGGGTTAGAGTCCCGCACCTTGAAAAAGGCTGCTCTACCCTTTAGCTCAGTGTGGATGTTGCCTGTAATCCATGGTTTCTGGTTGGGGTATGTACGTACAGTCACTGTGGGGACGACGTCATCGATGCAGTTATTGATGAAGCCAGTGACTGATGTGGTGTACTCAATGCCATCGGAAGAATCCCGGAACATATTCCAGTCTGTGCTAGCAAAAAAGTCCTGTAGCTTAGCAAGCCCCTTATATTTTTTTAAATTGCAGGTCTAACATGGGAAGCTAAATGTATTTGTCATGTTATTTCATTACCTGATCATATTTTGAATAAGCTCACTTGGCTTATGTTTTTTTATTTTTTTTAATATCCAGAATAATTTGTTGGAATAGCGTTGGGTGTTGCTCAGTAGTCTATTCTACACAATTGAGCACAGTTGACTGTCCAATCCGAGTCTTGAAAACATGAACTCATGACTTTTTCTGTTAAATCTGACGGCCTGCTCTAAATCAAGCAGACAACAACAGATGATTATCATCAATTCGCTAGGGATGTTTTATCCCATGTGGATCCAGTCACAATTATCTTCACCGGTGTAACAAATGAGACTATTCTGGACATTCCTCACGAACACTTTTTTTTCTTCTTCTGCAGCTGATGCGTTGCATGCATTATCACAACAGATGTTTGTCACTTGACTATCATTCGGAACATTCCTTCCTGTATCAGATTATCACGATTTAATTAACCTCTCTAGGCTAGGCGGGACGAATTCGTCCCACCTACGTAACAGCCACTGCTATCCTGTGGTGCGATTTTCAAAACCTTAAAAATCCTATTACTTCAATTTCTCAAACATATGACTATTTTACAGCCATTTAAAGACAAGACTCTCGTTAATCTAACCACACTGTCCGATTTCAAAAAGGCTTTACAACGAAAGCAAAACATTAGATTATGTCAGCAGAGTACCAAGCCAGAAATAATCAGACACCCATTTTTCAAGCCAGCATATAATGTCACCAAAACCCAGAAGACAGCTAAATGCAGCACTCACCTTTGATGATCTTCATCAGATGACAACCCTAGGACATTATGTTATACAATACATGCATGTTTTGTTCAATCAAGTTCATATTTATATCAAAAACCAGCTTTTTACATTAGCATGTGACGTTCAGAACTAGCAAACTTCCGGGGAATTCGCTAACATTTTACTAAATTACTCACGATAAACGTTCACAAAAAGCATAACAATTATTTTAAGAATTATAGATACAGACCTCCTCTATGCACTCGATATGTCCGATTTTAAAATAGCTTTTTGGTGAAAGCACATTTTGCAATATTCTAAGTACATAGCCCAGGCATCACGGGCTTGCGATTTAGACACCGGGCAAGTTTAGCACTCACCATAATCATATTTACTATTATAAAAGTTTCATTACCTTTTGTTGTCTTCTTCAGAATACACACCCAGGACTGCTACTTCAATAACAAATGTTGGTTTGGTCCAAAATAATCCATCGTTATATCCGAATAGCGGCGTTTTGTTCGTGCGTTCCAGACACTATCCGAAATAGTAAAGAGGTGTCACGCGCATGGCGCAATTCGTGACAATAAAATTCTAAGTATTCCATTACCGTACTTCGAAGCATGTCAACCGCTGTTTAAAATCAATTTTTACGACATTTTTCTCGTAGAAAAGCGATAATATTCCGACAGGGAATCTCCTTTTCGGCAAACAGAGGAAAAAATCCCAAAGGCGGGGGCGGTCGGGGTCACGCGCATAAGCCAGTGTCCCTTGATCGGCCACTTGAGAAAGGCGATAATGTGTTTCAGCCTGGGGCTGGAATGACGACATTCTGTTTTTTCCCGGGCTCTGAGCGCCTATGGACGACGTGGGAAGTGTCACGTTAGAGCAGAGATCCTTAGTAAATGATAGAGATGGAAAAGAAGTTCAACAAATGGTCAGACAGGCCACTTCCTGTAAAGGAATCTCTCAGGTTTTGACCTGCCATTTGAGTTCTGTTATACTCACAGACACCATTCAAACAGTTTTAGAAAATTTAGGGTGTTTTCTATCCATATGTAATAAGTATATGCATATTCTAGTTACTGGGTAGGAGTGGTAACCAGATTAAATCGGGTATGTTTTTTATCCAGCCGTGTCAATACTGCCCCCTAGCCCTAACAGGTTAACCTCTCTAGGGGAGGTGGGACGCAATCGTCCCACACTATTCAACAGCCAGTGAAAAATCAGAGCGCCAAATTTAAAACCACAAAATGTCATAATTCAAAGTTCTCAAACATAGGACTATTTTACACCATTTTATAGATGCACTTCTCCTGACTCGAACCACGTTGTCCGATTTCCAAAAGGCTTTACAGCGAAAGCAAAACATTAGATTATGTTAGGAGAGTACATAGACACAAATAACCACACAGCCATTTCCAAGCAACTAGCATGCATCACAAATACCCATAACACAGCTAAATGAAGCACTAACCTTTGACGATCTTCATCAGATGACACTCCTAGGACATCATGTTACACAATACATGCATTTTTTTGTTCGATCAAGTTCATATTTATATCTAAAAACAGCATTTTACATCGATGCGTGAATTTCAGAAAATATTTTGCCTCCAATACTGCCGGTGAATCAGCGCTACAATTTACAAAAATACTCGTCATAAACGTTGATAAAATATTAAACTGTCATTCAAATAATTATAGATGAACATCTCCTTTATGCTAACGCTGTGAAATATTTCTAAATAACTTTACTGGGAAAGCACACTTTGCAATAATCTGAGTACTGCGCTCAGAAAAATACACTAGGCAATACAGATAGCCGCCATTTTGGAGTCATCTAAAATATTAAATAGCATAATAAATATTCACTTACCTTTAATCTTCATCAGAAGGCACTTCCAGGAATCCCAGGTCCACAATAAATGTTTTGTTCGATAAACTCCATAATTTATGTCCAAATAGCTTCTTGTTGTTCGCACGTTCAGTTCAGCTACTCCAAATGTAGGAAGCGCACCGAAAAGAAAAGTTTTTTTAAAAAAGTTTTTAAAAAAAATCTATTTACGTTCGTTCAAACATGTCAAACGTTGTAAAGCATCAATCTTTAGGGTCTTTAGAACGTGAGACTTCAGTAATATTCCAACCGGACGGTTCCTGTCTTGAAAAAAGTTTTGGAACACAGGTCCCTTCTCACATGAATGCACGCCAATGAACTGATGGGTCTACAACTTCCCAGCCTTCTTGTTCGGTCTCTGTTCATCATAGACGCCTCAAACAACTTTCTAAAGACTGTTGACATCTAGTGGAAGCCTTAGGAACTGCAAAATGAACCCCAACTCACTGTGTGTTCCATTGGCAATGACTTGAAAGGACTACAAGCACCAGAATTCTCACTTCCTGGTTAGATTCTTCTCAGGTTTTTGCCTGCCATATGAGTTCTGTTATACTCACAGACATCATTCAAACAGTTTTAGAAACTTCTGAGTGTTTTCTGTCCAAATCTACTACTGGGCCCGAGTAGTAGGCCGTTTAATTTGGGTACGTTTTTCATCCGGCCGTGAAAATACTGCCCCCTACCCTAGAGAGGTTAACCTCCCTGGGCAAGGTGGGACGTTTGCGTCCCACCTAGTCAACAGCCAGTGGAATCGCGTTGCGCGAAATACAAATACCTCAAAAATGCTATAACTTCAATTTCTCAAACATATGACTATTTTACACCATTTTAAAGACAAGACTCTCGTTAATCTAAACACATTGTCCGATTTCAAAAAGGCTTTACAGCGAAAGGAAAACATTAGATAATGTCAGGAGAGTAACCTGCCAAAAATAATCACACAGCCATTTTCAAAGCAAGCATATATGTCACAAAAACCAAAACCACAGCTAAATGCAGCACTAACCTTTGATCTTAATCAGATGACACTCCTAGGACATTATGTTATACAATACATGCATGTTTTGTTCAATCAATTTCATATTTATATCAAAAACCAGCTTTTTACATTAGCATGTGATGTTCAGAACTAGCATACCTACCACAAACTTCTGGTGAATTTACTAAATTACTCACGATTAACGTTGACAAAATACATAATTATTTTAAGAATTATAGATACAGAACTCCTTTATGCAATCGCGGTGTCAGATTTTCAAATTGCTTTTCGGCGAAAGCACATTTTGCAATATTCTGAGTACATAGCCCGGCCATTACGGCTAGCTAATTTGACACCCACCAAGTTTGGCCCTCACCAAACTCAGATTTACTATAAGAAAAATTGGATTACCTTTGCTGTTCTTCGTCAGAATGCACTCCCAGGACTTCTACTTCAACAACAAATGTTGTTTTGGTTCCAAATAATCCATAGTTATATTCAAATGCATTTCGTGACAAAAAAATGCAAAATATTCCAATACCGTACTTCGAAGCATGTCAAACGCTGTTTGAAATCGATTTTTATGCTATTTTTCTCGCAAAATAGCGATAATATTCCAACCGGGCGACGTTGTATTCATTCAAAGGATGAAAGAAAAAAATTGAGAATTCTCATGAACGCGCATCTCCAGTGTCACTGTTCCCAGCCTGACCACTCACAAACAGAGCTGCTGCCTTATCCGGCCGTGCAAATACTGCCCCCTAGCCCCAACAGGTTAACTGACTTGCCTAGTTAAATAAAGGTTAAATAAAAAATCAGCTGGATGCCAAGTGATCATTGTTGGATGCGCATATCTATTTAGGTTTTAAGTATCAAGGTAAGATGACTTTTGGTTAGAAGCCTTCGATTTTGCAATACATACATTATTTTGGATTTGTGTGCACATGAAGAAGAAAAAAAAAAAACGTTTTCACCCTATAACAACATGAGACATGAAATGTTACACTGCATTTCTGAGATCTCTAAACTAAAAACTGTCTGACAGCTAGATCCAGGATTCTTACAGGGTTCAAGCTCGAGGTCTAATTTAACGTAATGCTTAATATATGGTATAACAACTTACACTGCCATTAATTCACAGACACAAGTAATGTTTTATGTCACAAAATTTGGGATAAATCCATCAAGACGCCAACCATGATAAAAGGTTAATTATACGTAGCTACGATCCCCCTTGTATCTTAATTAAACATAGCTATGATCCCCTTGTATCTAAATGTAATGCCATGGGGGGGAAAAATCGAAGCATTTTTATGACTTATCAACAGCTGTAACATGTTGTCCAGTGAAAGAAATCCTCACTGGTGCCCTAGTTTATAGAACTAAACAAAATGGTGAAACTCCGTCTGATGCACTTAAGGTCATTCGCTCCCATTCAGTTCATAAATGAGCAGAACAATTAATTGGATGGGACTTCACCAAAGTCCTCCACCCCCCCAGCTGATATAGAACAAAATATTTTGGCTCATTCTGTGTTAGTTACCACCCACAGTGGGTTCTCTTTACGGTGAAATGTAGCTTGGTGAAGCACTTCATAAAAATTAAAGAGTAACACTGGGGTGGAGCCATTCATATAATGAACAGAACAATTCATTGGATGGAGAGTGTTCCTCCCAGCTAAAGCTTCAGCTATAGTTTTCACCTCTGCAATCTTGAATCTCTTAAACTTCATAATATGGAGCGTGACCGAAGTCCTTACTCTACTGAGGCTTTGCTTAAAATTATTTTTAAGGCCCTGATATCCTAATGCCAAACGAACATCTTATATTTAACTCAAATGCCAGATGCGCTCAGGAGGGAGAGGACTGGATACAAGCTATTTAGGTCAGTTGAAGGCTAAATGTCTGTTTTGTCCTTGTTCCAGATGAACATGCTTTCTAACCTTGGCCAGCCCTTCATCCCTCCCAGCACAGTGCCTTTCAACCAGCCTGGTAAGATCATGTTCTTTTTTTATTTCACCAAGATCTACTTTCTGTTCTCAATGTTGTTGTTGTTTGATAAAGGGCTCTTTATTTCATGTTACAGCATTTGGTATCATGATAGTCTTTCATCCTCTTCCTTTTGAAGTGATTCATCTTGATTAGTTGATTAGAAATCTGGGAGATATCTGGATGACTTAAAAACAAAAACAAATTGACATTCTCAATGTAAGAAGCATTTTAGTCCAGGAGTGCTTAATCTGGGTCTGTGAAACTGGCCTTCTGAGATCAGATGAATCGCATGTCCAGTATGAGTACCTATTGCTGTAAATCCATCACTGGGTAAGGATCAAATCAAGTTTGTCATGTACATCATACAGCGTAGTGTACGCAGTACAATTAACTGCTTACTTGAAAACACCTCTCAAACAGTGCAACAGATCTAAAATATTCAATGGAAGTAAAGTACAGAGGGGGAAAAAACACACAATACAAGTGTTTGGTAATTGCTTGATGTCAGTTGATTTCTGGTTTGTCATTCTTCCCCAGCTCCCCAGTTCCCTCCTCCAGAGAGTCACTTTGGGCAGGTAGATGTAAACGACCTGCTGTCCAAGCTCATTTCCACCGGCATCATCTCTACCGGAGGCATCAAACCAGCTCAGAGTACAGACACTGCTGCAGCACCCAGCGGTACAGAGTCAGCCGCCACCCAACCTACCCCTCCCATGGTAGAAGAGGAGGAAGAGGAAGAGCAGGAGGAGGATGAGAATGTCCCAGACCTCACCGGCTTCGTCATCGAAGACATGAAACAGTACGTTTGCTGAAATGCACCATGCTGGTCTGATTATGAAGATGTCAATCTACCATTGACATCAATGAATGCTTCACTCTCGTTATTTATGCATTAGAATTCTCTAGTTATGCTTTGTCCAGTGATCCTCTGAGTAAGATAAATAAAATGTATGGTCCACATGTGTTCATAAAATGGTAATGTATTTGTCTTTATATGTAAAATGTATGACTATTAACCACTGGTTCTGTTTGTCCCTTTCCCCAGGCGGTATGACAGCGTGGTGACTAAGCTGTACACAGGGATCCAGTGTTACTCCTGCGGCATGCGTTTCACCGCCTCTCAGACAGACGTCTACGCTGACCACCTCGACTGGCACTACCGGCTGAACCGTTCCGAGAAAGACATCAGCAAGAAGGTCACACACCGCCGCTGGTACTACAGCCTCACGGTAAGAGAGATGGACATGCACACACTCTCACAGCTAGAACTACCTCATTGTAAAACCATTACCTTCTACCCCAATATGAACAATACCTACTCACTTTTTTACAATGAGAATGATTAGTTATCGCCTTGTAATAAAAAGCTGATCATGTTTTATCAAATTATTTCTAACCCTTGCCCATCATCTGTCTCTTCCCCATCCTCAGGACTGGATAGAGTTTGAGGAGATAGCGGACCTGGAGGAGCGGGCCAAGAGCCTGTTCTTTGAGAAGGTGAATGAGGAGGTGGTGCAGAAGACCCAGGAGGCCGCCAAGGAGAAGGAGTTCCAGAGTGTTAAAGCAGCTGCAGATGTGGTGGATGAGGTGGGTAGCAACATATACTACATGACCACAACTATGTGGACACCTGCTTGTTGAACATCTCATTCCAAAATCATGGGCATTAATATGGAGTTGGTCCCCTCTTTGCTGCTATAACAGCCCCCACTCTTCTGGGAAGGCTTTCCACTAGATGTTGGAACATTGCTGCAGGTCCTTGCTTCCATTCAGCCACGAGCATTAGTGAGGTCGGGCACTGATGCTGGGTGATTTAGGCCTGGCTCGCAGTCAGCGTTCCAATTCATCCCAAAGGCATTCGATGGGGTTGAGGTCAGGGCTTTGTGCAGGCCAGTCAAGTTCTTCCACACCGATCTCGACAAACCATTTCTGTATGGAACTCTTTGTGCATGGGGGCATTGTCATGCTAAAACAGGAAAGGGCCTTCTTCAAACTGTTGCCACAAAGTTGGAAGCACAGAATCACCTAGAATGTCATTGTATGCTGTAGCGTTATGATTTCCCTTTACTGGAACCAATGTGCCTAGCCCGAACCACGAAAAACGGGCCTAGCCCGAACCATGAAAAACGGGCCCAGACCATTATTCCTCCTCCCTACGTGCTTCAGCACTCGGCGGTCCCATTCTGTGAGCTTGTGTGCCTACCATTTCGCGGCTGAGCGTTGTTGCTCCTAGACGTTTCCACTTCACAATAACAGCACTTACAGTTGACCAGGGCAGCTCTAGCAGGGCAGAAATTTGATGAACTGACTTGTTGCAAAGGTTGCACCGTCATAGGATGCCATGTTAAGTCACTGAGCTCTTCAGTAAGGCCATTCTACTGCCAATTCTTCTCTATGGAGATTGCATGGCTGTATGGTCGATTTTTATTTTTTAATTATTATTTATTTATTTATTTTAATTTTTTTATATACACTTTTCAGCTAGTGATGCACCGATATGACATTTTTGGCCAATACGATATCCAATATTTTCCTTGACAAAAAAAAAAACAATACCGAAAACCAATATTTAACATTTTTGCGACCTTTTTAAGCATTCTAGTACAGCAAATAGTTAACACACACACACACAAATGAATGCAGGGGTCTCAGGTACTGCATCTCAGTGCAAGAGGCGCCACTACAGTCCCTGGTTCGAATCCAGGCTGTATCACATCCGGCTGTGATTTGGAGACCCATAGGGCCCGAGCAATTGGCCCAGTGTCGTCTGGGGTAGGCTGTCGTTGTAAATAAGAATTTGTTCTTAACTGACTAGCCTTGTTAAATAAAGGTTACACACACACACACCACACTGACCAAAAAGTTATTTTGTTGGCATTTACGTATGTTCCCATTACCAGTAAAACATAATCAAAACCTGTTTCTTTCACTTACTTGCTGTGCTGTTTCGTTTTTCAGTTGTTTCATTCTCAACCAGGATTTCTATGGAACGCCGTTTGGGTCTTTGGTGTCCAAAAAATATCAAAATAACACTATTTGATGTGTCAGATAAGCTTGTTGACCAATCAGGACCTGGAAATGACTGCACGTCACATAATAATTGAACACGTTCATTAATTTTTTACGTAGTTATTACACACTATCACTCGTATTTCATATGTCACAACGATTCATCGATACGTGAACTTCTTCCCCAAAAACAGCAAAATCTGTTTCAGTAGCTATAGTTAGCTAGCTAACTATATAGCTAGGTGTCATCTAAAATAACCCTAATTTATAACAGTTCTTATTTGATTAATGGTGGTCGGACCCATCTATGTAAAGCTTGTCACAATAAGGATTAGCCACAATAGTGAACTTTGCAGTTGGCCTTCAAAATAAAAGTATGTCATTGACAGTGATGCAAATGAATACAAATAGAATTATTCAATAATTGAATAGATCATGCTAAACGAGGTTGAAATGTTATATAAAATCAACAAAAGACAATCATTTGTTAATTTGACAAAAAGCTTTTGAAATCACACTGGATGTATTAGACTTTAGAATTGCACTGGGGGCATACTTATTCACTGCACAGCCTTACCTATGGATTGTGGATCAATGACATGGGGTATCAGTCTACTCCGTGACACCCAGAGAACATTAGCGTCGTAGCTCTTATTGCGGGACTCTGAAACAACTGTGAATCGAGCCACATTTGTCTGTGTATTGAACACTATTCCAGAGGAAAACCAATGCTGCGTGGATGTTTTGGAGTCTGATAACTCTGAGGAGGATGTTGGGAAAAAATATATTGGGTATTGAGTAGACTGATACCCCATTTCATTGATCCCCAATACTTAGGTAAAGCTGTACAGTGCAATATGAATGTCAATACACACAATAGGCTGTCTGGGGAGGTGATTTCTACAGTCACAGTCCTGTGATAAGAGCTACAACGCTAATATTTGCGTAAACTCTTGTGTTCCGTGGGTGTCACCGAGTAGACTCATACCCTATTTCATTGCTTCACATTCCAACCTTGTTTAACATTATCTTGTCTAAATATGGCATAATTCCACCAATTGTAACCTTCATCACTTTCAAAAAGGTACTTTTTTTATTTTGAAGGCAAATCGCAAATTCCACTTGTGCCTAATCCTTATTGTGGCTAGCTTCACAACACAGTCTGGTCGAGCCTCACTAGCCAGATGAAGCTAGCTGGCTGCTTATAATGTTAGCTTTGGGCATGAGGGTTAAGTGGCTGGCTAGCTATTTATTTTCATGAACTGAAGTTCAATTTCAATAGGTGAACAACAAGTAGCTACCTAGCTAATACTTACTCACAAGGATTGAAAATGACTGCAGTTTCTACTGGGTATTTGTTTTCCGGCTGGTTGTATTGTTGCTAGCTAGGTACCAAGCTAAAGCTAGCTAGCTACCTCAGAAGTTGCAGTCGAATGAATAATGCTTTATTACCAACGCGGTATTGTAAACACATCGTTTGTGGCCAGTGTTTGCTTGTTTGCAGACATTTTTGTACAGCTTTGACAGTGCTACTGATAGTTGTGGTGGCGCTTACCTTGCATGTGCAATTCTGTAATAGAACTGTTATTTGACGTGTCAAATTAAAAGTTTAACGCGTCAAATTGTGTTATTGTCAAATAATTTTATTTGACGTATTATTTTTGACATGCAAAGACCCAAGCGGCGTTCCATAGTATGTTGTGATGCTAATAGCAGTGACACTATTACTGTGCAACTCCGGTAGGGCAACAACTGAAAAATAGCTCACTTGGTAGTGTGTACCGGTGCTCCACCAGTCGCGAAAGCTAACACACCCACGACAGAGAACGGTTGATTTGTCAAGGGCAATGAATACCATTATCTTGGCGTTAATGGATTGTCTCGCTGGAATTTTTTTACTCTTTCAAATGACTGCTCGATTTGTTGACTGCTCGATCCACACAGCAGACATTGTGGGCTAGGTTAGGAATGCTGTGTTGGACGTGTAGTGAAATTTTACGTGCCGTCATTACGTCATGTACCTATGTTATATACGTATGCACTTCAGCTTTGACATTGGTTTTGAGCATCGCCGTTTAACTAGACATCGGGCTGATACCGATGTTGGCATTTTTAGCTAATATCGGACGATTTTGTATTTTCACCGGTATATTGTGCATCCCTACTTTCAGCAACAGGTGTGGCAGAAATAGCCAAATCCACTAATTTGAAGGGGTGTCCACATACTTTTGTGTACCGTAATTTCCGGACTATTGAGCGCACCTGTACTGAAGCCGCACGAAACACGGCTTGTAACAAAAATAAATAGACTTTAACCTCTCTAGGGTAGGTGGCACCAAATCGTCCCACCTACGCAACAGCCAGTCTAATCCCGTGGCGCGATATTCAAATACCTTAAAAATGCTATTACTTCAATTTCTCAAACATATAACTATTTTACACCATTTTAAAGACAAGACTCTCCTTTATCTAACCACACTGTCCGATTTCAAAAAGGCTTTACAACGAAAGCAAAACATTAGATTATGTCAGCAGAGTACCCAGCCAGAAATAATCAGACACCCATTTTTCAAGCTAGCATATAATGTCACATAAACCCAAACCACAGCTAAATGCAGCACTAACCTTTGATCTTCATCAGATGACAACCCTAGGACATTATGTTATACAATACATGCATGTTTTGTTCAATCAAGTTCATATTTATATCAAAAAACAGCTTTTTACATTAGCATGTGACAGAACTAGCATACTAGCAAACTTCCGGGGAATTTACTAACAATTTACTAAATTACTCACGATAAACGTTCACAAAAAGCATAACAATTATTTTAAGAATTATAGATACAGACCTCCTCTATGCACTCGATATGTCCGATTTTAAAATAGCTTTTTGGTGAAAGCACATTTTGCAATATTCTAAGTACATAGCCCAGCCATCACGGGCTAGCTATTTAGACACCCAGCAAGTTTAGCCTTCACCAAAATCAGATTTATTATAACAAAAATGTTATTACCTTTGCTGTTCTTCGTCAGAATGCACTCCCAGGACTTCTACTTCAATAACAAATGTTGGTTTGGTCCCAAATAATCCATCGTTATATCCAAACAGCGGCGTTTTGTTCGTGCGTTCTAGACACTATCTGAAATGGTAAATCAGGGTTACGAGCATGGCGCATTTCGTGACAAAAAAATTCTAAATATTCCATTACCGTACTTCGAAGCATGTCAACCGCTGTTTAAAATCAATTTTTATGCAATTTATCTCGTAAAAAAGCGATAATATTCCGACCGGGAATCTGCGTTTCGGTAAATAGAGGGGAAAAAAGAAAGACTGGGGCGACCAGTGCACACGCCTAAGCCCACTGTCCCCTGATCGGCCACTTGACAAAGGCGATAATGTGTTTCAGCCTGGGGCTGGAATGACGACATTCAGCTTTTTCCCGGGCTCTGAGAGCCTATGGGAGCCGTGGGAAGTGTCACGTTACCGCAGAGATCCTTTGTTTTGGAAAGAGATGTCAAAGAAAGCCAATAAATGGTCAGACAGGCCACTTCCTGTAAAGGAATCTCTCAGGTTTTTGCCTGCCATATGAGTTCTGTTATACTCACAGACACCATTCAAACAGTTTTAGAAACTTTAGGTTTTTTTTCTATCCATATCTAATAAGTATATGCATATTCTAGTTACTGGGTAGGAGTAGTAACCAGATTAAATCGGGTACGTTTTTTATCCGGCGGTGTAAATACTGCCCCCTAGCCCTAAGAGGTTAACGAAACATGGCTTGTAACAAAAATAAATAGGCTTTAACGAAACACGGCTTGTAACAAAAAATTTAACAGTAGCCTACCAAGAAAGTCATTGGTCACTATCTTCCTCCTCCTGTGCACTGAAACCACTGAAGTAATCTCCTTTCAAAAAAATTTGAAAGCGGGAAAAATCCATATATTAGCCGCGTCATTGTTTAAGCCGCGAGGTTCAAAGCGTGGGGAAAAAGTTGCGGCTTATAGTCCGGAAATTACGGTATATATAGTTAATGTAAATATGGCTCACTCTCAGGGCTACAACCAGGGGTATATTCTTTATGCTGATTCTGTTGCACAACATTTATTAAATGGAAGCAAACGAAACCAGGAGGGACATACCTGAATTTGTCCAATATAAACTCTTGTTTTCTTCGCATAACGCAACTGTTAGGACTAATGGTTACATCCCAGATATCACACAGGGCCTCCCCTTAACCTGTCTGGGCCAGTGGGACGCTTGCGTCCCACCCTAATCAACAGCCAGTGGAATCGCGTCGCGCTAAATGCAAAACCTCATAAATGCTATAACTTCAATTTCTCAAACATATGACTATTTTACACCGTTTTATAGATACACCTCTCCTGAATCGAACCACGTTGTCCGATTTCAAAAGGGCATTACAGCAAAAGCAAAACATTAGATTATGTCAGCAGAGTACCCAGCCAGAAATAATCACACAGCCATTTTCAAAGCAACTAGCATGCATCACAAATACCCAAAACACAGCTAAATGCAGCACTAACCTTTGACAACCTTCATCAGATGACACTCCTAGGACATCATGTTACACAACACATGCATTTTTTGTTCGATAAAGTTCATATTTATGTAAAAAAAACTGCATTTTACATCGGCGCATGACGTTCAGAAAATCTTTTCCCTCATGCTTCCGATGATCAGCGCTACAATTTACAAAATTACTATTCGAAAACATTGTTAAAATGTAATATTGTCATTCAAAGACTTATAGATTAACATGTCTTGAATGCCATCTCTTTGCCAGATTTAAAAATAACTTTACTGGGAAATCACACTTTGCAATAAACGACGTGGTATGCCCAGAAAATAAGTCTATGTTGGAGCCATCTTGGAACGATCAACCATCAAAAATACTATTGTAAATAATCCCTTACCTTTGATTATCTTTATCAGAAGGCACTTCTAGGAATCCCAGGTCCATAACAAATGTAGTTTTGTTCAAAAAAGTTAATAATTTATGTCCCAATAGTGTTAGCGCGCTCCGAAGGCTAGTAAAAATGTACCGTGTGCGTCTGACTTGTCGTCAGGAATGAGCAAAAAAAATATATATTTAAGTTCGTTCAAACATGTCAAACGTTGTATAACATAAATCTTTAGGGGCTTTTTCAACCAGGGCTTCAATAATATTCCATTGGGACGGTTGCATTGTCTTTCAAAACGTTTCGAAAAGGGAGAGTACCCATGGGCGCCGACGTCACAATGGTAATGGCCCATCCCCTGTGACCAAGGTAAACATCCTCTCTTTCAGTCAATTTTGATGGTAGGAGGCTCAAACCACTTTGTAAAGACTGGGGACATCTAGTGGAAGCCATAGGAAGTGCTAAATTAATTGCAAGTCCCTGTGTGTTTCAATGGCAAATGTTTGAAGTGATATCCACACATCAGATTTCAGTTTCCTGTCAGGATTTGTCTCAGGGTTTTGACTGCCATATGAGTTCTCTTATACTCACAGACACCATTCAAACAGTTTTAGAAACTTTAGGGTGTTTTCTGTCCAATCAAACAATTATATGCATATTCTAGTTACTGGGCAGGAGTAGTAACCAGATTAAATCGGGTACGTTTTTTTTATCCGGCTGTGCAAATACTGCCCCCTAGCCCTAACAGGTTTTAAGGCTACAACTGACTGTTTTCATTGGCTTGTAATAGTCTTGACCCATACTCAGCTCAAATTTCATTGGATCTTTGTTTTGTTGCTGTTTTTATCATTCTAGAAGTTAAAACAGCTAAAGCTTCAACCGTGAAGATGAACTTATAGTTAAAGTTGATTGAATCTCCATTCTTGGCATGCATGCTGTTCCTTTTTACTTGTGTATGTGTTATGGAGGTAGAACAAGTCCAGTGCCGTGGCTTCGGTGGCAGAATGTTCCCTGTCTTCTGGTTCTATCCTCAGTAGCTGGGGCATTCTCGTATCATGCTGCTGTAGCCTGTATATTGCCATATTATTTTGATGGTAGACACTGCACATTGTCAGAATGTTGTAAGATTCCATTCTTCCCCCCCCCCCCCCCCCCCCCCCCACTGTCTGTGTAGACGTGTGAGATCTGCCAGGAGCAGTTTGAGATGTACTGGGAGGAGGAGGAAGAGGAGTGGCACCTGAGAGATGCCATCAGAGTCGACGAGAAGGTGGGTGTTCACTACAAAGATCACTCGTAGCATGAGCCTGCTGTTAGCGAAATCGTCCTCTTTGTAAAGGAAATACTAATCAAATATTATGTTTTTGACTATCTTTTTCCGCAGACATATCATCCTTCATGTTTTGAAGATTACAACAATGTAAGTAACCACTTGGTCACTTGATGTGTTTGTTTAATTTGGTCTGTGAAATTGTGTTCCAAATCTTTCTATGCTGCTTTAACTGATCATTTCTCTTCCTCCTTGTCAATCGCCTCTCTTCTCCCGCCAGACATCTTCGTTCCTGGACGTCACCCCATCCCCCATTAAGCTGATGGAGAACCCGCTGGGTGCGTTCATAAAACGTGAGAACGATGAGGTCACTTCCTGCTGTGCTGCGGTGAAACAGGAAGTGGAGGCTTCGTTGTCCGAGACGGGCGGTGAGGCTCAAAATGTGAAGGATGAAGTTCAGGTGAAAATGGAGGGAGAAACGAGTGCAATTTCCTGAAAAACAAAGAAAAACCATGCTGCTTTTTCTTTTCCTCTTTTACGGGCTGCTCTCCCTCCATTCCTCCCTTTGTTTTGTAAGGAAGAGGTATTTTTTATATTTGACCACCTCTGAGGCAGGGCCCTCAGCCATAACTTTGAATACATTTTTGTATTTGGAATCTGCCTGTGAATGTCAGGTGTTTTTTTGCTGTGTAAATGAATGAATGATGAATGCCTGAACTTAAACATTTTACCTTTGCAAAAATATGTACTTTTGGGGAAAAGATGTATGTGAAAGATTTAATTTATAAATAAAGCTATTTTTGGTATTCTTTTGTTGTAATATTGATAAAAGGGGGTGTGACTTAAGAATCCCAGAAGATTGCTTTAATGAGTTTGTCCTTTCCTCCCAAGTAAAAATTATTTGTGTATATATAAATAGATTTTGGTTGCCATTGAGGCAAGGAATTGATGGAGAGAATTAATGAATTACTAATTTGGCTTCTGAATTAGCCTTAATAGTAAATTAATTTCAAAAGAAGCAGTCAATGGTTAGTTTACAAAAGGTAAGGAGGAATACTTTTCCGACCATCTCTACACTGCTGTGTACATACGGCACGACATGGCTAGCAACTAACATTTCTACACAATTCTGTGATCCTGCTTTCTAATCGCTTTCAGTTGGATATCTTTTTTTTTAAACTTGTTTTGCAGGGTTTCTTTTTTTGCAGAGGTTTGAGGGGGAAAAAAATGCAATTTTGCTTGGTAATGCGGAATATCCAATAAAAACAAATCTGAAAATGTGTTTGTGTGAACAGTGATTGGTGTGGCTTTTCTGTATTGCTTCTCCCTGGTTTCCCCTACCCCTTATAGAAAGTTAGCTTTTTAATTTGTCACTTTGGCTTGAATTCTAAATAAAGTTCTCTAGAATTAAAGTAGTTTGTCTTTTCTCTTATTTCATGCGATTATAGATCATTGTATTTCAAATCAAATTTTATTGGTCGCTTACACATTTTGCAGCTGCTTATGTACCTAGCTCCAAAAGTGCATTAATACCTAACAATACACTCAAAATAAATATTAGTCAGGAATATAAATGTGTATGGACAGTACATTAATAGAAAGTGTGTAGAGCAGTAGTTATATGCAGACAGGAGGAGCTGAGATGTGGGATATGTAGGAAAGAGCATTATGAAGGAGATAGTGGAAGAATGGAAAATGAGAAATTTACACGGAGATCATGAAGCGAAATCTGTTGAATGCCCTTAGAGGGTGAACGAAACGGGTTGCAAGAAATTAGGGCAGTTGAGTCTCATTGGGAGGTTGTCAAAAGGGTGGAACGATCTAGTAGCTTTGAAGGTCCCATGCTGGTGGATAGACCTGCACTGCAACCTGTAGAGAGTTCCTATCACCAGCAGGACACAGAAATTCTTATTGTGAAGAAGATGGACTGTGTTACTTTTAGAGCAATGGTGATAAATGGCACTGCTCAAGTAGAGGAAAAAAAAAGTATAGGAAAATTGACATCGTTTCTGATGCTGAACAATTTTGAGGAGTTAAAGATTGCACATACAAGGAGCTACATTAAGTTGTGCTGTCCCACCTGCCCCAGAGCCTGTGTAGGGAGTTTGAGTTTTTGAATGACTGAAGGAGTGGGATTTTTTTGTATTTTAAAATATGTGTAATAGAATTGACCTTTTTTTTCCCAGTTGGTGGTGCCAATACAATAGTTGTAATTATCAGTCCATTGTCCTTGGTATTATAGATAACAAAATACATTGTGGGGAAAAGCAGTTCAATTATGTACGGTGAAAACTTCCAAAAATCTGTTTGAGCCACATGAAGTGTTGGGCAACGCACCGTTTACAGGAACTGCGTTACATAGGTTGTATTAAAACAATTCATAAGGAAAATGCCAATACCCCATTCTGGATCAAAACATTGAATATCCATAAAGTACACTGCTCAAAAAAATAAAGGGAACACTTAAACAACACAATGTAACTCCAAGTCAATCACACTTCTGTGAAATCAAACTGTCCACTTAGGAAGCAACACTGATTGACACATTTCACATGCTGTTGTGCAAATGGAATAGACAACAGGTGGAAATTATAGGCAATTAGCAAGACACCCCCAATAAAGGAGTGGTTCTGCAGGTGGTGACCACAGACCACTTCTCAGTTCCTATGCTTCCTGGCTGATGTTTTGGTCACTTTTGAATGCTGGCGGTGCTTTCACTCTAGTGGTAGCATGAGACGGAGTCTACAACCCACACAAGTGGCTCAGGTAGTGCAGCTCATCCAGGATGGCACATCAATGCGAGCTGTGGCAAGAAGGTTTGCTGTGTCTGTCAGCGTAGTGTCCAGAGCATGGAGGCGCTACCAGGAGACAGGCCAGTACATCAGGAGACGTGGAGGAGGCCATAGGAGGGCAACAACCCAGCAACAGGACCGCTACCTCCGCCTTTGTGCAAGGAGGAGCAGGAGGAGCACTGCCAGAGCCCTGCAAAATGACCTCCAGCAGGCCACAAATGTGCATGTGTCTGCTCAACGGTCAGAAACAGACTCCATGAGGGTGGTATGAGGGCCCGATGTCCACAGGTGGGGGTTGTGCTTACAGCCCAACACCGTGCAGGACGTTTGGCATTTGCCAGAGAACACCAAGATTGGCAAATTCGTCACTGGCGCCCTGTGCTCTTCACAGATGAAAGCAGGTTCACACTGAGCACATGTGACAGTCTGGAGACGCCGTGGAGAACGTTCTGCTGCCTGCAACATCCTCCAGCATGACCGGTTTGGCAGTGGGTCAGTCATGGTGTGGGTGGCATTTCTTTGGGGGGCCGCACAGCCCTCCATGTGCTCGCCAGAGGTAGCCTGACTGTCATTAGGTACCGAGATGAGATCCTCAGACCCCTTGTGACACCATATGCTGGTGCGGTTGGCCCTGGGTTCCTCCTAATGCAAGACAATGCTAGACCTCATGTGGCTGGAGTGTGTCAGCAGTTCCTGCAAGAGGAAGGCATTGATGCTATGGACTGGCCCGCCCGTTCCCCAGACCTGAATCCAATTGAGCACATCTGGGACATCATGTCTCGCTCCATCCACCAACGCCACATTGCACCACAGACTGTCCAGGAGTTGGCGGATGCTTTAGTCCAGGTCTGGGAGGAGATCCCTCAGGAGACCATCCGCCGCCTAATCAGGAGCATGCCCAGGCATTGTAGGGAGGTCATACAGGCACGTGGAGGCCACACACACTACTGAGCCTCATTTGACTTGTTTTAAGGACATTACATCAAAGTTGGATCAGCCTGTAGTGTGGTTTTCCACTTTAATTTTGAGTGTGACTCCAAATCCAGACCTCCATGGGTTGATAAATTGGATTTCCATTGATTATTTTTGTGTGATTTTGCTGTCAGCACATTCAACTATGTAAAGAAAAAAGTATTTAATAAGATTATTTCATTCATTCAGATCTAGGATGTGTTATTTTAGTGTTCCCTTTATTTTTTTGAGCAGTGTATTTTGTTAAAATATTACCATAACTTTGGTGTCTTGTATTGGAAGTAATGATATAATTAACCGATGCCAATGAGATAGATGGACACTGAAAATACAATATAAAAGAGGGAATATAGCATATAAGTCAATAATTGTCAATACTTGTACTATGGGTGTGTGGGTATGTGTCTGTTCATATGGATGGGAGAGTGAAGGAGGATGAATGTGTAGGAGGCATAGGGTATATGTTGTGTTTGAATGAAGGAGAATGGATGAGTAAGTGGATGTATAGAGGGGTATAAATGTCTGAGAAGAAGGGAGGGGTGGGTAAGAAAGGGCAAGGATGGAAGGTGGTGATAAGCTTGGCTTGGGGGGGCATGTTGGGTAAGGATGGGAGGGTGGGACAAGCTTGGTTTGGGTGTGATTAAAAAAAAGGTTGGAGAACTGGGAAGGGGTGGTGGAGAGGGATGGATTTGGTTTGAGAGAGAGGGAAGGAAGGAAAGACAATTATACTACAATGTAATTGTATTTCTTATTTTATGATGTAAACCTGTTGTAAAATGAATAAGAGTTCTGGACCGATTAGGATAGGATGTCGAATCATTATTATTCCTTGTTTGTCATTACAACTAAGATATAATGGTGGTTATTGGTGAGAATTGAGAGGTGCTATATCTGGGGGATTGGGATGGGGTGACTGGGAGGGCATCAGACACTTCTCTGAGGTGTGCGTGGGGCCTCCACTCATCCCATTTCAGTCTCTCGGAGGACCCACTCACCCCAAGTAGACCCTCACCAGCCACTATACTTTAATTTCTAAGGCAATACAAGCTAACCACAGTACGTAAGTGGCAGTCTTTCTTCAAATGTATGTACAATGTATGTATCCACAGGTTGTGTTGGTACATTAAGAGAGCAGTCGGAGATAAAAAGGCATAGCGCCTCAAATACAAAGACATACTTTGCTCCGTTTTTTTGTTTTTTTGTTAAATGTCTGCTCAAATGTTTTATTTGGTTTTTCAATGATAGATGGAACAGATGAGGTTAACTTTGATTCTATACAAGACCAACAAAATCCAATTTATCACATGGAATGTGCACAGGCTCCATGATGGGGGGAAAAAAGGCCTTCTGTTCTCGAACACTTAAAGATATTGTCAGCGGATGTGGTATTCTTGCAAGAGTTATATTTTTTAAGAAAATGAGAAATTGAACCTTTAAAGAGGAGCTGGGTTGGAGAGGCCTATGCTGGCACCTACTGTAGTAACAGCAGAGATGTAGGCATCCTGATAAATAAGAAGACACCATTTTCCCTTATATTGCAGCACATGGATCAAGAAGGCCGTTTTCTAATGTTGAATTGTACCTTACATGGTGAAAAATACACATTGATTTCATTGTATATCCCAGCAGGGGCAAATCCGACCCGCGATATAATTTGGGATGCCTTTAAGGCGTACATTAGGGGAATGATAATCTCATACTCGGCAAAAGTAAAATCGGATTTAGAAATTAAAATTAATGAAAAATAAATCACTATCTTCAAAAAAGCCCATAAAAAATCTTTACACGATAAAGAAGAAAATGTCTGAACTTAAGCAGGAATACAGATGTATATACATCTGAATTAAACAGTCGGACAGATCTTATAGCCTTCTTAGACTCAATAACTGAAGCAATTGTCATCAGACAAAAAAGTAATCATTTAAAAACTGAGATCTCGCAAAAATACATTTTAGATGCTGTTAAAACATTTGCACAGAGAAATGGCATCAGGAATGGATGGCTTTCCCATATAATATATATTTTTTCTGCGATTTTATTTGTACTTTTATAAACATCATACCAACATCAACTTCATCAGACCTGCCCAGACCCACTAGCAGACACCCCCCCATCTCCAGCATCCTCATCACTTTCCAACACATGGCCTGAAACTGGATCATTTTGTTTCCCTCCATAGCCCACCCACTTTCAATTCTATTCAACATTTTGGGACAACATTAAATATTGTTACTTCGACAGTCTGCATCTGGGTCTTACTTTGATTCCTGATATTGGTGTGCTTTCCAATTGTTGCCTGCCGTATAGCCTCCTGCTGCTCCACCGACAGCGCCATGCCAGCCAGGATGCCTGAATGCCCCAGGTGCTCTTTTTTTTAACAATGCCCGGTACAGACAGAGATGACAGGGAGGGTAGGGGTTATTCTGGCTCAGGTTCAAGGAGACATGCCATTCCACTGAACCTGAAGATTGTAGTCTTTGGCCGGGTACAGGTCCTCCACTGACTGCACCTGGTCAATGCATGACTTTGAACACCTTAAAATGCATTTGTTGTAATGTGCTATATAAATAAAGTTTTGATTTGATTGATGACATTACAGCTGTAGAATATTTAATATACTGTAATTTCCACGAGGAAGTGAAAATGCAGTGAAGGAAGTGCCGTTTTTAAGTTATCAATTAAACGGCTTTATCACTTGACATCAATCACATAGTGGGAAGAATGATATAAATCAAGACTGTGTGAATGCATGTACCACTCCGAATAAATAAATACTGTGCCTTTGAAGATTTGTCTCTTGTCATAAAACTACAACATAGGGTGTCTAAACAAACTCAATTCTGAATGTCAATAGATTTTTTGATTCATTCTCATCAATGACAACATTCTAGAAATGAGTTATCACTCATCGAAGTCTGGTATCCGAGGTAATAGGGTTAATGATTACATAATTGATTAAGTGGCTTTTTCCTTGTAGAATGTTGACAGCTGTATAAAACACATTATTTTGCTAAGATGCTCAAACTTAACTTAATAGCTGTACTCACCGACACAGGAAAAACGTAATCCCACATGTTAGCCCTGACCAAACCGGTAAGTTGCCCCTCACATTCAGAAAGTATTCAAACCCCTTGACTTTTCCATACTTTGTTACGTTACAGCTTTATTCTAAAATTTATCAAATAATTTTTTCCCCTATTCAATCTACAGACAATACCCAATAATGACAAATAGAAAACAGGTTCTTAGAAATGTTTGAAAATGTACTATAAATAAAGAACTGAAATACTTTATTTAGATAAGTATTCAGACCCTTTGCTATGAGACTCAAAATGTAGCTTAGGTGCATCCTGTTTCCATTCATCATCCTTTAAACTTTCCTACAACTTGATTGGAGTCCACCTGTGCTAAATTCAATTTATTGGACATGGTTTGGAAAGGCACACACCTGTCTATAGAAGGTCTCACAGTTGACAGCGGATGTCAGAGCAAAAACCAGACCATTAGGTTGTAGGGATTGTCCGTAGAAATCAGAGACAGGATTGTGTCGAGGCACAGATCTGGGGAAGGGTCCCAAAACATTTCTGCAGCATTGAAGGTCCCCAAGAACACAGTGGCCTCCATCATTCTTAAATGAAATAACTTTGGAACCACCAAGAATCTTCCTAGAGCTAACCGCCAAACTGAGCAATCGGGGGGGAGAAGGGCCTTGGTCATGGAGGTGACCAAGAACACAATTTTCACTCTGACAGAGCTCTAGATTTCCTCTGTGGAGATGGGAGAACCTTCCAGAAGGACAACCATCTCTGCAGCACTCCACCAATCAGGCCTTTATGGTGGAGCGGCCAGACGGAAGCCACTCCTCAGTAAAAGGCACATAACAGCCCGATTGGAGTTTTCCAAAAGGCACCTAAAGACTCTCAGACCATGAGAAACAAGATTCTCTCGTCTGATGAAACCAAGCGTTACATCTGGAGGAAACCTGGCACCATCCCTACGGTGAAGCATGGTGGTGGCAGCATCATGCTGTGGGGATGTTTTTCAGTGGCAGGGACTGGGAGACTAGTCAGGATCGAGGCAAAGATGAACAGAGAAAAGTACAGAGAGATCCTTGATGAAAACCTGCTCCAGAGTGCTCAAGACCTCAGACTGGGGCAAAGGTTCACCTTCCAAAATGACAACGACCCTAAGCACACAGCCAAGATAACGCAGGAAGGGCTTCGGGACAAGTCTCTGAATGTCCTTGAGTGGCCCAGCCAGAGCCTGGACTTGAACCCAATTGAACATCTCTGGAGAGACCTGAGAATAGCTGTGCAGCAACTCTCCCCATCCAACCTGACAGAACTTGAGAGGATCTGCAGAGAAGAATGGGAGAAATTTCCCAAATACAGGTGTGTCAAGCTTGTAGCGTCATACCCAAGAAGACTTGAGGCTGTAACCACTGCCAAAGGTGCTTCAACAAAGTACTGAGTAAAGGGTCTGAATACTTATGTAAATGTAATATTTCATTTTTTCATTTTTTATAAATTTACAAATATTTGTCAAAACCTGTTTTTGCTTTTCATTATGGGGTATTGTGTGTTGATTGAGGGGGAAAAAACAATTGAATCAATTTTAGAAAAAGGCTGTAATGTAACAAAATGTGGAAAAAGTCAAGGGGTCTGAATACTTTCCGAATGAACTGTATATATATATATAGTTTGGGGGCACCTAGTCATTCCAGGGTTTTTCTTGATTTTTACTATTTTCTACATTGTAGAATAATAGTGAAGACATCAAAACTATGAAATAAAACATATGGAATCACGTAGTAACCAAAAAAGTGTTAAACAAATATATTTTCAAAATATATTTTATATTTGAGATTCTTCAAAGTAGCCACCCTTTGCCTTGATGACAGCTTTGCACACGCTTGAAATTATATATATATTAAATTACATATATATTAACAACCCCACCCACTCTGTCATCACAACAGTTAGCATTATTATATTTAATTTTCATTCTAATCTAGATGTTGGCTTTGGATTTGTGGCTACACAATAAGACGTCAATTGTTCCAGAAAAAGATATACGAAATCCAAATATGTTGACTAACCCAGATTGTCACGTCCTGACCAGTAAAGGGGTTATTTGTTATTATAGTTTGGTCAGGACGTGGCAGGGGGTATTTGTTTTATATGATTCGGGGTGTGTGTGTATGTAGAGGGGTGTTTGGTTTATGTATTCTGGGGTTTTTGTCATTGTTCTATGTTAGTGTATTTCTATGTTCTGTCTAGTCATTTCTATTTCTATGTGTAGGTAATTGGGGTTGGGGCCTTCAATTGGAGGCAGCTGTCTTTCGTTGCCTCTGATTGAAGGTCCTATAAATAGGAATGTGTTTGTCATGGGATTTGTGGGAGGTTGTTCTTTGCATAGCTGTGTGTTGACTGCAAGACTGTTTGTCGGCCGTTTATCGGTTTCGTCTTTTGTTTATTAAGTGTTCACATTAAAAGTTAAATATGAGCACTCAACCCGCTGTGCCTTGGTCCATCCATTACGACAACCGTTATACAGATCTTGTTGGGAAAGCCAAATGGGTCACAGCATGGAAAACCTCACTACATGATGCCAGGGTTTTGGCTATGTTAGGTTCTAAATAAACAGAGTAAAAACTACAGGACAACTAGGTTCTAAATAAACAGAGTAAAAACTACCGGACAACTAGGAAAAGCTCAAACCAAGTATATTAACCCAATGGGTCAAACAGCTGAAAAGACAAAGACATGTTTCCACCAGCACAAGTATTTTATACCCCCCTTTAGGCAGAGTCTCCTCCTTGCACCTCTAAACACTACATCTTTGTCGCTAGGCAGGAGGTTAAGTGATGTGGGTCATAAACTGTTCCTTCTCCCTTCATGTGATCTGACCTGACCTCGGCCCCCATTCCTCACTTATCCACAGCTATGCACCCTTATCAGTGACTGCAACCATGTGATTGCCTTTTCCCCTCCTTAGTAACTCTCCAAGCCCATGGCTCATATACAACCTCAACTGATCCCACCATATACATTCCTCCTACCATTAACTTCTGGTGTAGCAAGTTTTTCAAATTACAACCCAACACTCCCTCCTATTTGAATAGTAATTCCATATTGTTCAACATCACATAAACTTTGAAATTACTTATAAATGAACAAAGAATAAAACATGACTAACAATTCACAGTTGATAATTAGGTTTACACCTCTGAGACTTATGGCCTCTGATCTATAATCACAGTATGCACACTCTTATTTCTATCTCTCGTCGGACGACTGATAATGACATTTCAGCTGGAGCTTTTGAGTTCCTCCATTTCCTCCTTTGGGTTCCTAAGAGATTGATAGCACAAAACTTGAAAACCAAAAAGAAATACAAAACATAACGAGTATTAATAATGTGTTAAGTTATGCATAATTATATATGCAACGAAAAAAGTTTGATAACATGACGATTCTCACTCTCTGACTCTATGCCTTCGGGATACTTTTCTGCTGGGTTCCACAAACATGAAGACCCTAAAAAACCTCCTTATGCTTTCACCCAGTATTCCCCGTCAGGCCACAGGTTCCAAGAGGTGTTTCCAAGCCATGTCATTTTCACTTTGTTCCCCATCTCCTTCTTCCTCCATAGCCACTCAATATATACGTGCGGTGGCTTTAATCAACTTTACCACATCTTGAGGTAACTCAGCACTGTATATATGTTTCACATCAATGGCCCCAGAAGATCATATCCCAACAGTGCTACCAAGGTAACCCCTGCTACTACTAACACTGCCCATGATGCATACTTCACAATACCCCTCATTTGCACCGTAGTCCAGTTCCATGCTGTTTTTATAGCATCCTTCACCACTACTACCGCTCCTTCAGTTACTGTCAGACGTGAATGTCGATTATGGCAGCCCCCCACAACTCTCTGATTCAGAGGGGTTGGGTTAAATGCGGAAGACACATTGCAGTTGAATGTATTCAGTTGTACAACTGACTAGGTATCCCCCTCTCCCTACAGCAACTTCTGGAATCTGTCTCCTAGTCTCCTATTGTCTTCGTGGTTCACTGATAGATCTAGGACTGAACCTTTCAGATAGTCCCTACCTGTCTCCCAACTCATACCAGCCCGCCCGACTAGCATCACTACTCTGGACAGTTCTGACTTAGAATATGTGGACCACTACAAATACCTAGGTGTCTGGCTAGACTGTAAACTCTCCTTCCAGACTCATATTAAACACCTCCAATCCAAAATTAAATCTAGAATCGGCTTCCTATTTCGCAACAAAGCCTCCTTCACTCACGCTGCCAAACATACCCTCGTAAAACTATCCTACCGATCCTCGACTTTGGCGATGTCATTTACAAAATAGCCTCCAACACTCCACTCGGCAAATTGGATGCAGTCTATCACAGTGCCATCCGTTTTGTCACCAAAGCCCCATATACCACCCACCACTGCGACCTGTATGCTCTCGTTGGCTGGCCCTAGCTACATATTCGTCGCCAGACCCACTGACTCCAGGTCATCTATAAGTCATTGCTAGGTAAAGCTCTGCCTTATCTCAGCTCACTGGTCACCATAACAACACTCACCCGTAGCACGCGCTCCAGCTGGTATATTTCACTGGTCACCCCCAAAGCCAATTCCTCCTTCGGCCGCCTTTCCTTCCAGTTCTCTGCTGCCAATGGCTGGAACGAATTGCAAAAATCGCTGAAGTTGGTGACTTATATTTCCCTCACTAACTGTAAACATCAGCTATCTGAGCAGCTTACCGATCGCTGCAACTGTACACAGCCCATCTGTAAATAGCCCATCCAACTACCTACCTCATCCCCATATTGTTTTTATTAACTTTTGCACACCATTATTTCTACTTGCACATCATCATCTGCACATCTATCACTCCAGTGTTAATTTATTAAATTGTAATTACTTCGCTACTATGGCCTATTTATTGCCTTACCTCCTTACGCCATTTGCACACACTGTATATAGATTTTTCTATTGTGTTATTGACTGTACCTTTGTTTATTCCATGTGTAACTCTGTGTTGTTGTTTGTGTCGCACTGCTTTGCTTTATCTTGGCTAGGCCGCAGTTGTAAATGAGTTCTTATTCTCAACTTGCCTACCTGGTTAAATAAAGGTGAAATAAAAAATAAAAAAATACAAATAACCGGTTCCCTAGCCACCAACATCCCCAATGACCTCCTGTGCTCTGCTGGAGTCGGTACCTGTGGATAATACTTACCTGTGCTCAGGTTAGGTAAACATCTCTCATCCAACTGAACCTTATAGATACTCCCTACCTATCTCCCAACTCATACCCAGTTCCCTAGCCACCAACATCCCCAATGACCTCCTGTGTTCTGCTAGTCAGTACCTGTGGATAATACTTCCCTGTGCTCAGGTTAGGTAAACATCTCTCATCCAACTGAACCTTATAGATACTCCCTACCTATCTCCCAACTCATACCCGGTTCCCTAGCCACCAACATCCCCAATGACCTGTGTTCTGCTACAGTCAGTACCTGTGGATAATACTTCCCTGTGTTCTGCTACAGTCAGTACCTGTGGATAATACTTTCCTGTGCTCAGGTTAGGTAAACATCTCTCATCCAACTGAACCTTATAGATACTCCCTACCTATCTCCCAACTCATAAACCGGTTCCCTAGCCACCAACATCCCCAATGACTTCCTGTGTTCTGCTAGTCAGTACCTGTGGATAATACTTCCCTGTGCTCAGGTTAGGTAAACATCTCTCATCCCAAGGCCGATCTACACTCACAGTGTAAACACTTACAGTGTAAACTTTGGGTCTAACGGTTGATAAGCAGCCACCTGACACTTTCCGTTTACCATCACTCGGTCCCAATCTTCTGGGAGATATGTCAAGTGTTTACATATTCTCCCCTTAGGATGTTGTCAAGAGTATAATTACCCCAACAAGCTATCTTTCCCCAGGTTCGTGGTCTGCTGGTGTCTAAAACTTTCCTTGACCACTTCACTCCTCTAGTTGCTATACTAAAGGGCATCACCGGTGAATAAATCTCCTTTTACGAGATGGCACTTCCCCCACACTATCCTTTGCTGCTCCATCGCCAGCAATGGATGTGTCCACGCTGTCAGCCTCCTGAAATGTTTTTAGTTCTGGTAGCATTAATCTGAAAGTTATTGACTGACCTTCAGCTGATTGAAAAAGTGACAATCTAATTTCGTTCTTTAGACTCTGTGTCATTACGTTCCTTCCACACTCCTGTCTGTAATAAAACTACACCTTGGTCTGAACAGCCTATGTCCAATGTACTAGTCTTGTTATCAAGTCGCTCCACCCAGATCACCATACCTTTGACTAGTGATCTGTCTGGTATCTGTAGCATTAGTACTGACTCTACCCTAATGCATTCTCTTGTCTTCATATTTGGCAACCCATTCTATGCTAATAGTAAATCTATCCTTTTTCATGGTTCAGTAAACATTAAAGCAACTGACACAAAGACTATGGCGGTTGAAGTAGCTCCCAGAACCCACCCAACTGCTTGTTTACAGTGGAATCTAGTCTTCCTCACTCTCTTTAGCTCCTCTTCCTCTGTCATGGCGGCTTCCAGCTCACCCATTATGCAGCTGGACCTCATTTCACGTGAGAAGTGTGAACCCACCGAGGAGAGGCTGTGGGCTTTACTGCTGCAGGTGCTGTAAGGAGAACTGTGTTGTCCAGACCAATGCCGTCCCAACACCCCTGCCTGGTGATCTTGATGTACATTCGGTCTCCAGGATTCAGCCCGTGCTCTCGGTTATCTCCTGGTGCCTGCTCCTCATGTGCTGCTTTCACCTGGGAATATACACACTGCAACGCATGGGTAATTTTCTGACAATAGGACAACATAGACTCTCCCATTATTGCCAGATCAGTAATTTGTGACGTGAATAACAGCTCCTGGTACTCATCGGTTACCCCGTTACCACTTCATGTGGTGTGAGTCCTGTGGTGGCGTTAGTTGATGCCCTCATTGACAGTACCACGGTTCTTCCCTGTGGCTCAGTTGGTAGAGCATGGTGTGTGCAACGCCAGGGTTGTGGGTTTGATTCTCATGGGGGGCCAGTACAAAAAAAATAAGAAATGAAATGTATGTATTCACTACTGTAAGTTGCTCTGGATAAGAGCGTCTGCTAAAATGACTAAAATGTAAATTCGTAACCCAGTCTTTCCCTTCGGTGCTCAACGTCTTGAACAATTTTTCTTTAATCGAACGATTCTGACGCTCCGTAATCCCCACCGCTTGCGGACTATATGGACAATGAAAAGCATGGGTGATTCCCAAAGCCTTACACACCGCCGGTGATACTTTGGAGGTGAAATGTGTCCCTTGATCAGAATCTAATGTCCGGAATAAGCCCCATCTCGGCATCACTTCCCTTAACAAAGTTTGTGCTACAAAGTTCGCTGAAGCTGAGGAAGTTGCAAATACTTCTGTCCATCTGGAGAATCTGTCCACCACCACCAATGCATTAGTCTTTCCCCTGCACCCATGTTCTAACCACTCCCACATTTCTTTCTTGTTAGTTTGCTGCTGTAACTCTTTTAGACTTGAATCCCAGCCCTTATATTCACAATATTTACATGCGGTTCCTTAACACCTTCCCATCAAATCAAATCAAATTTCATTGGTCACATGCAGATGTTAATGCGAGTGTAGCGAAATGCTTATGCTTCTAGTTCCGACAGTGGAGTAATATCTAACAAGTAATCTAACAAATTCACAACAACTACCTTATACACACATGTAAAAGGGATGAATAAGAATATGTACAAATAAATATATGGAGTGATGGCCGTGCGGCATAGGCAAGATGCAGTAGATGGTATAGAAAACAGTATATACATATGAGATGAGTAATGTAGGATATGTAAACATTATTAAAGTGGCATTATTTAAAGTGACTAGTGATAACTTGATTAAATCCATTTAGTAAAGTGGCCAGAGATTTGAGTCTGTATGTTGGCAGCAGCCTCTATGTTAGTTATGGCTGTTTAACAGTCTGATGGCCTTGAGAAAGAAGCTGTTTTTCAGTCTCTCGGTCCCAGCTTTGATGCACCTGTACTGACCTCGTCTTCTGGATGATGGTGGTTGTTGTCCTTGATGATCTTTTTGGCCTTCCTGTGACATCGGGTGCTGTAGGTGTCCTAGAGGGCAGGTAGTTTGCCCCCAGTGATGCGTTGTGCAGACCGCACTACCCTCTAGAGAGCCTTGCGCTAGAGGGCGGTGCAGTTGCTGTACCAGGTGGTGATATAGCCGACCGGATGCTCTCGATTGCGCATCTGTAAAAGTTTATGAGTGTTTTTGGTGACAAGCCATATTTCTTCAGCCTCCTGAGGTTGAAGAGGCTCTGTTGCGCCTTCTTCACCACGCTGTCTGTGTGTGTGACCATTTCAGTTTGTCTGTGATGTGTATGCCGAGGAACTTAAAAAACCTTCCACCTTCTCCACTACTATCCCGTCAATGTGGATGGGGGGGGCGTGCTCCCTCTGCTGTTTCCTGAAGTCCACGATCATCTCCTTTGTTTTGTTGACGTTGAGTGAGAGGTTATTTTCCTGACACCACACTCCGAGGGCCCTCACCTCCTCCCTGTAGGCCATCTCTTCGCTGTTGGTAATTAAGCCCTACCACTGTAGTGTTGGAGTTGAGTTGGAGACGTGCACGGCCACACAGTCATGGGTGAACAGGGAGTACAGGAGAGGGCTGAGAACGCACCCTTGTGTGGCCTCTGTGTTGAGGATCAGCAGGGTGGAGATGTTGTTTCCTACCTTCACCACCTGGGGGCGGCCCGTCAGAAAGTCCAGGACGCAGTTGCACAGGGCAGGGTCGAGACCCAAGGTCGCGAGCTTAATGACGAGTTTGGAGGGTACTATGGTGTTAACCTGTTGGGGATAGGGGGCAGTATTTGCACGGCCGGATAAAAAACGTACCCGATTTAATGTGGTTACTACTCCTGCCCAGTAACTAGAATATGCATATAATTATTGGCTTTGGATAGAAAACACCCTAAAGTTTCTAAAACTGTTTGAATGGTGTCTGTGAGTATAACAGAACAAAAACCTGAGAAGATTTCATGCAGGAAGTGGCCTGTCTGACAAGGTGTTGTTGTTCTTGCCTCTGTTTATTGAAGAGTCAGGATCTTAGCTGTAACGTGACACTTCCTACGGCTCCAATAGGCTCTCAGAGCCCGGGAAAAAGCTGAACGATGTCGAGGCAGCCCCAGGCTGAAACACATAATCGCCTTTGCCAAGTGGCCGATCAGAGGACAAAGGAATTAGGCGCGTGCCCGAGTCGACCCAGTGATATATTTTCTTTCGGCTGTTTACCTAATTGCAGATTCCCGGTCGGAATATTATCGCTTTTTTACGAGAAAAATGGCATAAAAATTGATTTTAAACAGCGGTTGACATGCTTTGAAGTAAGGTAATGAAATATTTAGAAATCTTTTGTCACGAAATGCGCCGTGCGCGTGACCCTTATTTACCATTCGGATAGTGTCTAGAACGCACAAACAAAACGCCGCTGTTGGAACATAACTATGGATTATTTTGGACCAAACCAACATTTGTTATTGAAGTAGAAGTCCTGGGAGTGCATTCTGACGAAGAACAGGAAAGGTAATCAAACTTTTGTAATAGTAAATCTGATTTTGGTGAAGGCTAAACTTGCTGGGTGTCTAAATAGCTAGCCCTGTGATGCCGGGCTATCTACTGAGAATATTGCAAAATGTGCTATCACCAAAAAGCTATTTTAAAATCGGACATATCGAGTGCATATCGAGTTCTGTATCTATAATTCTTTAAATAATTGTTATGCTTTTTGTGAACGTTTATCGTGAGTAATTTAGTAAATTGTTAGTAAATTCGCCGGAAGTTTGCGGGGGGTATGCTAGTTCTGAACGTCACATGCTAATGTAAAAAGCAGTTTTTTTTATATAAATATGAACTTGATTGAACAAAACATGCATGTATTGTATAACATAATGTCCTAGGTGTGTCATCTGATGAAGATCATCAAAGGTTAGTGCTGCATTTAGCTGTCTTCTGGGTTTTTGTGACATTATATGCTAGCTTGAAAAATGGGTGTCTGATTATTTCTGGCTGGGTACTCTGCTGACATAATCTAATGTTTTGCTTTCGTTGTAAAGCCTTTTTGAAATCGGACAGTGTGGTTAGATTAACGAGAGTCTTGTCTTTAAATAGCTGTAAAATAATCATATGTTTGAGAAATTGAAGTAATAGCATTTCTAAGGTATTTGAAAATCGCGCCACAGCATTCAACTGGCTGTTACGTAGGTGGGACGAATTCGTCCCGCCGGTCCTAAAGAGGTTAAATGCCGAGCTGTAGTCAATGAACAACATTCTGACACAGGTATTCCTCTTGTCCAGATGGGATAGGGCAGTGTGCAGTGTGATGGCGATTGCATCGTCAGTGGACCTATTGGGGCGGTAAGCAAATTGGAGTGGGTCTAGGGTATCAGGTAGGGTGGAGGTGATATGGTCCTTGACTAGTCTCTCAAAGCACTTCATGATGACAGAAGCAAATGCAATGGGGTGATAGTAATTTAGTTCAGTTACCTTAGCTTTCTTGGGAACAGGAACAATGGTGGCCATCTTGAAGCATGTGGGGATAACAGACTGGGATAAAGATTGGTTGAATATGTTCGTAAACACACCAGCCAGCTGGTCTAGGGGACGTGGCTAGGGATGCCGTCTGGGCCGGCAGCCTTGCGAGGGTTAACATGTTTAAATGTTTTACTCACGTTGGCCACGGAGAAGGAGAGAACATAGGCTTTGGTAGAGGGCCGTGTCAGTGGCACTGTATTGTCCTCAAAGCAAGCAAAGAAGTTGTTTAATTTGTCTGGGAGCAAGACGTTGGTGTCCGCGACGTGGCTGGTTTTCTTTTTGTAATCCGTGATTGACTGTAGACCCTGCCACATACGTCTGTAACAGCTGTCGTAGAGAGGGGACCAAGATGCAGCGTGGCACGTGTTCATGATCTTTTATTTGAATCAAACAAACACTCTAACAAAAATAACAAAAATAACAAAGGGAAAACGAAAGCGCACAGTTCTGTCAGGTACAGAAAACTAAACAGAAAACATCTACCCACAAACACAGGTGGGAAAAGGCTGCCTAAGTATGATTCCTAATCAGAGACAACGATAGACAGATTGCTCTGATTAGGAACCATACCTGGCCCAAAACAAAGAAATACAAAACATAGAATGCCCACCCCACACCCTGACCTAACAAAATAGAGAAATAAACCATCTCTCTCAGGTCAGGGCGTGACAACGTCTCGTGTTTGAGCCGTTGAATTGCGACTCTACTTTGTCTCTATACTGACGCTTTGTTTGTTTGATTGCCTTGCGGAGGGAATAGATGCACTGTATGTATTCTGTCGTGTTTCCGGTCACCTTGCCATAATTAAAATCAGTGGTTCGCGCTTTCAGTTTCACGCGAATGCTGCCATCAATCCACGGTAATATGCTCGGAAGCGGTGGATGGTCTGCTTGCCTTCTGAGTCTGACAAATAAGCCGCTCTGTCTGCCTCTCCTGCGGCGACCGCGTTGTTTTGGGTCGGCCTCAGGGATAAGATCGCATGTTCAGGGTGGAGGAATTAGTAATATTTGAGCGCAGGTATCTATTCGAAAGTTGTGTGAGACGTGACCTCGTATGTCCCGCTTCACATAGAAACCGTCATCTCTATGAACCATTATACACCGCTATGTGAAGGTTCCCTGCCCCGCTGCTTTGAAGAGTGTTTACTCCTGTTCTTTTGTCAAAGATGCAAACGCTTACATCAAAGCATTCACTCCAAATGCAGCGGGTGCAGTAGGCTCCAGTACTACCCTACACTCCCTTTTCCAATGACCAACAGCCCACACCTAAAACAGGGCTCTGATGATTTGCCCTTTCCTCACTGTTTCTTTGTCTTGGGCCATTGAAACCACTGTTAGTGATTCACTGCCCAAATTTAACTGCCTGCTTCTCATGCACAGAAGGTAGGATATGCATATTATTAGTAGATGTGGATAGAAAACACTCTGAAGTTTCTAAAACTGTTTGAATGATGTCTGTGAGTATAACAGAACTCAAATGGCAGGCAAAAACCTGAGAAAAAATACTACCAGGAAGTGACTTGTAGTTTTTCTATCTAATCCCTATCAAAACTACAGTGTCTGTGGGGTCATTTTGCACTTCCTAAGGCTTCCATTGGCTGTCAACAGCCTTTAGAAACTTGTTTCATGCGTCCACTGTTACTGGGAAGAGAATAGGAGCTCAGTCAATCAGTGGACTGCCTGGGACCAGTGAGTTGTTTACTGCGCAGGCACGCTGGTTTTGCGCTCTCGCGTTATGCCTTTGGATTAGTGATCTGAACGCGCGAACAAAACTGAGGTATTTGGACATAAATATGGAGTATTTCCTGGGAGTGCAGTCCTGGGAGTGCATTCCGACGAAGATCAGCAAAGGTTAGGGAACATTTATAATACTAATTCTGAGTTTAGTTGACTCCAGAACTTGGCGGGTAACTGTATAGTTTGCTTTGATGGCTGAGCTCTGTACTCAGAATATTGAAAAATGTGCTTTCGCCGTAAAGCTATTTTAAAATCTGACACAGCGGTTACATTAAGAAGAAGTCTATCTATAATTCTTTCAATAACTGTTGTAAATTTTATCAACGTTTATGATGAGTATTTTTGTAAATTGATGTGCTCATTCACCGGAGGTTTTGGTGGGAATACATTTTCTGAACATCACGCGCCAATGTAAAATGGGGTTTATGGATATAAATATGAACTTTATCAAGCAAAACATACATGTATTTTGTAACATTGAGTCCTGGGAGTGTCATCTGATGAAGATCATCAAAGGTTAGTGATTAATTTTAGCTGTATTTCTGGTTTTTGTGACGCCTCTCCTTGCTTGGAAAATGGCTGTGTGGTTTTTCTTGTCTCGACGCTGTCCTAACATAATCTAATTTTATGCTTTCGCTGTAAAGCCTTTTTGAAATCGTACACTGTGGTTGGATTAAGGAGAATCTTATATTTAAAATTGTGTATAATACAAGCTTTGAGAAATTTGAATGATGAGATTTTTGTTGTTTTGAATTTGCCGCCCTGCTATTTCACTGGCTGTTGATAGTGTGTACCGCGGGTGGGATGTCCCAGAGAGGTAAAAAAAAAATTCATGTTAGCAGGCAATATTAACTAAATATGCAGGTTTAAAAATATATACTTGTGTATTGATTTTAAGAAAGGCGTTGCTGTTTACGGTCTTCCCTGTGGCTCAGTTGGTATGGTGTTTGCAACACCAGCATGGTGTGTGCAACGCCAGGGCTGTGGGTTTGATTCCCACGGGGGGCCAGTACAAAAAAAATAAACATGAAATGTATGCATTCACTACTGTAAGTCGCTCTGGATAAGAGCATCTGCTAAATGACTAAAATGTAACGGTTAGGTACACATTGGTGCAATGACAGTGCTTTTTTCGCGAATGCGCTTGTTAAATCACCCGTTTGGCGAAGTAGGCTGTGATTCAATGATAAATTAACAGGCACCGCATCGATTATATGCAACGCAGGACAAGCTAGATAAACTAGTAAAATCATCAAACATGTGTAGTTAACTAGTGATTATGTTAAGATTGATTTGATTTATAAGAGCTAGCACCTTACCTTGGCTCCTTGCTGCACTCGCATAACAGGTAGTCAGCCTGCCACGCAGTCTCCTCGTGGAGTGCAATGTAATCGGCCATAATCGGTGTCCAAAAATGCCGATTACCGATTGTTATGAACACTTGAAATCGCCCATTGCGATTAATCGGTCGACCTCTAGTCAGAACCGTCCAGAGTAGTGATGCTAGTCGGGCGGGCGGGTGCGGGCAGCGATCGGTTGAAGAGCATGCATTTAGTTTTACTTGCATTTAAGAGTAGTTGGAGGCCACAGAAGAAGTGTTGTATGGCAATGAAGCTCGTTTGGAGGTTTGTTAACAGCGTCCAAAGAAGGGCCAGATGTATACAGAAGGGTGTCGTCTGCGTAGAGGCGGATCAGAGAATCACCAGCAGCAAGAGCGACATCATTGATGTATACAGAGAAAAGAGTCGGCCCGAGAATTGAGCCCTGTGGCACCCCCATAGAGACTGCCAGAGGTCAGGACAACAGGCCCTCCGATTTGACACACTGAACTCTGTCTGAGAAGTAGTTGGTGAACCAGGCGAGGCAGTCATTTGAGGAACTAAGGCTATTGAGTCTGCCGATAAGAATGCGGTGATTGACAGAGCCGAGCCAGGTCGATGAAGACGGCTGCACAGTACTGTCTTTTATCGATGGCAGTTATGATATCGTTTAGGACCTTGAGCGTGGCTGAGGTGCACCCATGACAAGCTCCGAAACCAGATTGCATAGCGGAGAAGGTACGGTGGGATTCGAAATGGTCGGTGATCTGTTTGCTAATTTGGCTTTCAAAGACTTTAGAAAAGCAGGGCGGGATGGATATAGGTCTGTAACAGTTTGGGTATAGAGTGTTTCCCCCTTTGAAGAGGGGGATGACCGCGGAAGCTTTCCAATCTTTAAGGATCTCAGACGATACAACATATTGAATACATAATTTAAACATTCATTTAAACATAGGTTGGAAAAAGTATGTGAACCCCTAGGCTAATCTACAAAAGATAATTGGAGTCAGGGGTCAGCTAACTTGGAGTCCAATCAATGAGACGAGATTGGATATGTTGGTTAGAGCTGTCTTGCCCTATAAAAAACTCACAAAATTTTAGTTTACTATTCACAAGAAGCATTGCCTGATGTGAACCATGCCTCGAACAAAAGAGATCTCAGAAGATTTAAGAGATTAAGAATTGTTGACTTGCATAAAGCTGGAAAGGGTTACAAAAGTATCTCTAAAAGCCTTGATGTTCATCAGTCAGCGACAAATTGTCTATAAATGGAGAAAGTTCAGCACTGTTGCTACTCTCCCTAGGAGTGGCCATCCTGCAAAGATGACTGCAAGAGCACAGCGCAGAATGCTCAATGAGGTTAAGAAGAATCATGGTGTGTCAGCTAAAGACTTACAGAAATCTCTGGAACATGCTAACATCTCTGTTGACGAGTCTACGATAGGTAAAACACTAAACAAGAATGGTGTTCATGAGAGGACACCACACGGAAGAAGCCACTGCTGTCCAAAAAAAACCATTTCTACATGTCTGAAGTTTGCAAAAGTGCACCTGGATGTTCCACAGCGCTACTGGCAAAATATTCTGTGGACAGATGAAACTACAATTGAGTTGTTTGGAAGGAACACACAACACTGTGTGGAGAGAAAAAAAGGCACAGCACACAAACATCAAAACCTCATCCCAACTGTAAAGTATGGTGGAGGGAGCATCATGGTTTGGGGTTGCTTTGCTACCTCAGGGCCTGGACAGCTTGCTATCCCAAGTTTATCAATACATTTTGCAGGAGAATGTTAGGCTATCTGTCCGCCAATTGAAGCTCAATAGAAGTTGGGTGATGCAACAGGACAATGACCCAAAACACAGAAGCAAATCAACAACAGAATGGCTTTAACAGAAGAAAATACGCCTTCTGGAGTGGCCCAGTAAGAGTCCTGACCTCAACCCGATTGAGATGCTGTGGCATGACATCAAGAAAGCAGTTCACACCAGACATCCCAAGAATATTGCTGAACTGAAACAGTTTTGTAAAGAGCAATGGTCCAAAATTCCTCCTGACCGTTGAGCAGGTCTGATCCGCAACTACAGAAAACGTTTGGTTGAGGTTATTGCTGCCAAAGGAGGGCCAACCAGTTATTAAATCCAAGGGTTCACATACTTTTTCCACCCTGCACTGTGAATGTTTACACAGTATGTTCAATAAAGACATGAAAACGTATAATTGTTTGTGTGTTATTAGTTTAAGCAGCCCGTGTTTGTCTATTGTTGTGACCTAGATGAAGTTCAGATAAAATTGTATGACCAATTTATGCAGAAATCCAGGTATTTCCAAAGGGTTCACATACTTTTTCTTGCCACTGTACATTCTTAAGGATCGGACCTTTTTTCAATTTTCACCTAAAATGACATACCCAAATCTAACTGCCTGTAGCTCAGGACCTGAAGCAAGGATATGTATATTCTTGATACTATTTGAAAGGAAAGACTTTGAAGTTTATGGAAATGTGAAAATAATGTAGGAGAATATAACACATTAGATCTGGTAAAAGATAATACACAGAAAAAAAAGTGTTTTTTTGTATTTTTTGTACCATCGTCTTTGAAATTTACATTTACATTTTACATTTTAGCCATTTAGCAGACGCTCTTATCCAGAGCGACTTACAAATTGGTGCATTCACCTATAATATCCAGTGGAACAACCACTTTACAATAGTGCATCTAAATCTTTTAAGGGGGGGGGGTTAGAAGGATTACCTTATCCTAACCCAGGTATTCCTTGAAGAGGTGGGGTTTCAGGTGTCTCCGGAAGGTGGTGATTGACTCCGCTGTCCTGGCGTCGTGAGGGAGCTTGTTCCACCATTGGGGTGCCAGAGCAGCGAACAGTTTTGACTGGGCTGAGCGGGAACTGTGCTTCCTCAGAGGTAGGGAGGCGAGCAGGCCAGAGGTGGATGAACGGAGTGCCCTTGTTTGGGTGTAGGGCCTGATCAGAGCCTGAAGGTACGGAGGTGCCGTTCCCCTAACAGCTCCGTAGGCAAGCACCATGGTCTTGTAGCGGATGCGAGCTTCGACTGGAAGCCAGTGGAGAGAGCGGAGGAGCGGGGTGGCGTGAGAGAACTTGGGAAGGTTGAACACCAGACGGGCTGCGGCGTTCTGGATGAGTTGTAGGGGTTTAATGGCACAGGCAGGGAGCCCAGCCAACAGCGAGTTGCAGTAATCCAGACGGGAGATGACAAGTGCCTGGATTAGGACCTGCGCCGCTTCCTGTGTGAGGCAGGGTCGTACTCTGCGAATGTTGTAGAGCATGAACCTACAGGATCGGGTCACCGCCTTGATGTTGGTGGAGAACGACAGGGTGTTGTCCAGGGTCACGCCAAGGCTCTTAGCACTCTGGGAGGAGGACACAAGGGAGTTGTCAACCGTGATGGCGAGATCATGGAACGGGCAGTCCTTCCCCGGGAGGAAGAGCAGCTCCGTCTTGCCGAGGTTCAGCTTGAGGTGGTGATCCGTCATCCACACTGATATGTCTGCCAGACATGCAGAGATGCGATTCGCCACCTGGTTGTCAGAAGGGGGAAAGGAGAAGATTAATTGTGTGTCATCTGCATAGCAATGATATGAGAGACCATGTGAGGATATGACAGAGCCAAGTGACTTGGTGTATAGCGAGAATAGGAGTGGGCCAAGAACAGAGCCCTGGGGGACACCAGTGGTGAGAGCACGTGGTGCGGAGACAGATTCTCGCCACGCCACCTGGTAGGAGCGACCTGTCAGGTAGGACGCAATCCAAGCGTGCGCGGTGCCAGAGATGCCCAGCTCGGAGAGGGTGGAGAGGAGGATCTGATGGTTCACGGTATCAAAGGCAGCAGATAGGTCTAGAAGGATGAGAGCAGAGGAGAGAGAGTTAGCTTTAGCAGTGCGGAGAGCCTCCGTGACACAGAGAAGAGCAGTCTCAGTTGAATGCCCAGTCTTGAAACCTGACTGATTAGGATCAAGAAGGTCATTCTGAGAGAGATAGCAAGAGAGCTGGCCAAGCACGGCGCGTTCAAGAGTTTTGGAGAGAAAGGAAAGAAGGGATACTGGCCTGTAGTTGTTGACATCGGAGGGGTCGAGTGTAGGTTTTTTCAGAAGGGGTGCAACTCTCGCTCTCTTGAAGACGGAAGGGACGTAGCCAGCGGTCAAGGATGCGTTGATGAGCGAGGTGAGGTAGGGGAGAAGGTCTCCGGAAATGGTCTGGAGAAGAGAGGAGGGGATAGGGTCAAGTGGGCAGGTTGTTGGGCGGCCGGCCGTCACAAGACGCGAGATTTCATCTGGAGAGAGAGGGGAGAAAGAGGTCAAAGCACAGGGTAGGGCAGTGTGAGCAGGACCAGCAGTGTCGTTTGACTTAGCAAACGAGGATCGGATGTCGTCAACCTTCTTTTCAAAATGGTTGACGAAGTCATCCGCAGAGAGGGAGGAGGGGGGGGGAGGGGGAGGAGGATTCAGGAGGGAGGAGAAGGTAGCAAAGAGCTTCCTAGGGTTAGAGGCAGATGCTTGGAGTTTAGAGTGGTAGAAAGTGGCTTTAGCAGCAGAGACAGAAGAGGAAAATGTAGAGAGGAGGGAGTGAAAGGATGCCAGGTCCGCAGGGAGGCGAGTTTTCCTCCATTTCCGCTCGGCTGCCCGGAGCCCTGTTCTGTGAGCTCGCAGTGAGTCGTCGAGCCACGGAGCAGGAGGGGAGGACCGAGCCGGCCTGGAGGATAGGGGACAGAGGAGATCAAAGGATGCAGAGAGGGAGGAGAGGAGGGTTGAGGAGGCAGAATCAGGAGATAGGTTGGAGAAGGTTTGAGCAGAGGGAAGAGATGATAGGATGGAAGAGGAGAGAGTAGCGGGAGAGAGAGAGCGAAGGTTGGGACGGCGCAATACCATCCGAGTAGGGGGAGAGTGAGAAGTGTTGGATGAGAGCGAGAGGGAAAAGGATACAAGGTAGTGGTCGGAGACTTGGAGGGGAGTTGCAATGAGATTAGTGGAAGAACAGCATCTAGTAAAGATGAGGTCAAGCGTATTGCCTGCCTTGTGAGTAGGGGGGGAAGGTGAGAGGGTGAGGTCGAAAGAGGAGAGGAGTGGAAAGAAGGAGGCAGAGAGGAATGAGTCGAAGGTAGACGTGGGGAGGTTAAAGTCACCCAGAACTGTGAGAGGTGAGCCATCCTCAGGAAAGGAACTTATCAAGGCGTCAAGCTCATTGATGAACTCTCCAAGGGAACCTGGAGGGCGATAAATGATAAGGATGTTAAGCTTGAAAGGGCTGGTAACTGTGACAGCATGGAATTCAAATGAGGAGATAGACAGATGGGTCAGGGGAGAAAGAGAGAATGTCCACTTGGGAGAGATGAGGATTCCAGTGCCACCACCCCGCTGGCTCGATGCTCTAGGGGTATGCGAGAACACGTAGTCAGACGAGGAGAGAGCAGTAGGAGTAGCAGTGTTATCTGTGGTGATCCATGTTTCCGTCAGCGCCAGGAAGTCTAGGGACTGGAGGGTAGCATAGGCTGAGATGAACTCAGCCTTGTTGGCCGCAGACCGGCAGTTCCAGAGGCTGCCGGAGACCTGGAACTCCACGTGGGTCGTGCGCGCTGGGACCACCAGGTTAGAGTGGCAGCGGCCACGCGGTGTGGAGCGTTTGTATGGCCTGTGCAGAGGAGAGAGAACAGGGATAGGCAGACACATAGTAGACAAGCTACAGAAGAGGCTACGCTAATGCAAATGAGATTGGAGTGACAAGTGGACTACACGTCTCGAATGTTCAGGAAGTTAAGCTTACGTTGCAAAAATGTTATTGACTAAGATGATACAGTACTGCTGGCTGGTGGAGTAGGCTAGCTAGCAGTGGCTGCGTTGTTGACTTTGAACGTGTAGCTGGCTAGGTAACCTCGGTAGTTTCAGTACTACACCTTGTCATGATACAAAGCAACTTTGTAGCTAGCTAGCTAACATAACACTAAGCAAGAGAAAGACCATAATGTATTCTTCCAGCCCAGACGCAAAGTTGTCTGGGCTGGATCCAATGAACCATTGCATATCTGTTCAAAATGTTGTATCAAGACTGCCCAAAAGTGCCTAATTGATTTACTGTTACATTTTCAAGTTCATAATTGTGCACTCTCCTCAAACAATATCATGGTATTTTTTCAGTAATAGCTACTGTAAATTGGACAGTGCAGTTAGATTAACAAGAATTTAAGCTTTCTGCCTATATCAGATATGTCTATGTTCTGGGATTTTTTTTTGTTACTTACAACCTCATGCTAATCACATTAGCCTACGTTAGCGCAACCATCCCGCGGGGACACACACACACACACACCAATCCCGTGGTGTAGCAAGTATTTGAAATTACAACCCAACAGCTACAAGTGGTAAGCATAGTCCAAATAGATTGTGACTGTGATGGGCTCAGAGATAAAAGTATCAGAAGCTTATATTGGGTTTAAACAAATGTCCCATCCTTTTGCAACCCTGTGTGAAATAAGAAACTAACCTGACCAAGTTGTCTGCCTCATGATAGAAAAGGAAAGTGTTCCTGAAGGAGCTAGAGCTGGACTATTGGTTTGAGGAAGAGGAGGAAGAGGCTCCACAAGGCAGGGGATTGAGGGATGAAGAGGTGAAGAAGCCACCAAAGAAAAAGGTGAAGCTTGGAAGACATCAACTCCCTGTATTTAAAAGACAATACCGCCATCTTTTGACATCCCACTGCACACGCTGGTTAAATTAACATTGTTTAGACGTGGAATAGACGTTGAATTGACGTCTGCACACAGTGGGGTGGATGCTTAATCATTTTTACCTTGATTGCAGTTAATTCCTCAAAACCATTGTTAGCAGTTGATGTTGTTCTTCAACAACACAGACCCCAAAGCAAATCAGGAGAAAAATGTATTTATTCAAAGAGAACAAATCATAGTTGTTATGCTTGAAAGTGGATGTTCGATGTTCGTCCTTTCCTTTTCTCGCTGAACAAAGAGACAAGATGTAGTTTATGCCAAACGCCTAGCCTGTGGTTGACCAATTAGAATTCATTGCAGTAAAATTGGGCCAATGGCCAAATACAAAGTATACCATTTCAGGCTTAAATGTAAAGATAGTTTGGCTAAATGAGAACTTGCCACACAGATTCTAAACAGATGATGAACTGAAAAACAACTACTTCCATTGGTCTCTAGTTCTCTGCGTTTTGTATTTGTCTTTGAATATTCTTAAACCGTTTTTCGATAAGAAAATTGGTATCCATGTTTTGCTGATTTTTAAGAATAAACTAACAAAGTAAGAGTGATAAAGAACCCACATTTTCAAAAATGGGTATTATCCTTTGTATTACAATGTTTATGTTACATTGTATTAACATGTTACATTAGAATGACATGCTATACAAGACTCAGCTTTTTCTTTCAGATATTGTCTGAAGCAAGGACAAAGGACAGTATGGAGGGGCTGTCCTCTCTGCCAAGGCATAATGTAAGCACTCTCAAAATGTTCCGCAGTTTTGTTTGATTTTCAAAATAGTTGTGTGTTTGTTTGATGCAAAGACACACATGACCAGCAAATGGACAATGATATACTATTTATTCAAGTCTTTCTCCTTAGAATCTTGAAAGTGACCACCTAAAGCAAAGAGTAGAAAGATTGGAGAGAAAACTAGATAAAATGGAACACATCACAAGACTGGAGAAAGAAAACAGAAGGCTGCTTATGCTTGTGGGAGACCAGCCAAGAGGAGGGTTTAGTTTTGTATCCATTTGATAATCCAAATGTTTGCCTTAATTTTTTTTTAAACAAAGCAAGCACATCAGTTGAAAACAAAAAACCTGAGCAGCTGGTGTGTGTGGTCACCAAAATGCCAGGTTTCAAAGAGAGAGGACTTGGTAAGTATAATAATTTCTAATAATAATAATCTAATTTGTTCAGAGAGTATGGTTCATTTCCAAATTGGCAATGTGACACATAACTGTTTTTTTTTTTTTCCAGAGCTACTTCATAGCTGTCCTGTTACTAATATAACAGATTACTATAGATCTCCTTAGTTTATGGAAAACAATAACCTGGCTCTTAAATTCTAGGTTGATCTGGGATTTGGTGTTCAGGTGGCCAAAGAGATGTCACTGGTCAACAAAACAAGATTCAAAAGGATGACGTGATACTCAGGGATGTAAACTGCTGAGGGCCCAAAAATGTGACTTTTTTTCTTCTCACTGAAACATGCAATAAATCCCTGCCAGGGGGAATTGCAGGTTTTAACTAATTAAACAACAAACAATATGATCTACATGATCAGTCTGTGTGTAAAATAAAAAGTGGTTAATGTGAACCTAACTCACAGCTAAAAAATTTAAAGAAAGCAATCCGATGTTATTTGTTGCCTAGACTTTACTGCAAATGACACTCAAGTCTTCAGAAAAAAACAATACTCAAATATTGCAGTTAGCCATGACAGCTTTTATAACAGAAGGCTTGTCACCAAACACAAATATTGCAGTTAGCCATGACAGCTTTTATAACAGAAGGCTTGTGTGGTGGATGAATCAGAATTAGTTGGGTAACATAGATAATTAAGATGTTTTATTAGGATAATATGCTTATGTGAGATACTTGTCAATAGAAAGTGTCCTTTGGACTCGGGTGTCTTTCAGTTGCACGTTTCCCTTAGCTGGGGCTCAGTCACTTGGGGCCCAAGAGAGGGGAGAGGTCAGACTTGTTTTTTACATGTCTCTGTTGCTATGCAGAATATCAGCAAGAGGACAGAATGAAATATTGTCTTCATATGTGAATGTGTCTTTACCTATTCTTAAACCATGTGAGGGGATGGCGTGATTCATGGGGAACCAATTATTTGTCTCCACAATGTCTGTGCGCAGGTCACTCCCCTCAGTGAGCTTGTCCAGGAGTGGGAACAAGAGGTGTCTTACTGAGGATGGGCCTCTATGAGATAGCACTGACAGAGGAGATTTATGGTGTATTTTGATAAGAACGCCTAAAAAGCATTCCAGAGGACATAAGCTAATGGTTCTGTTCTATACCGTACCAGGGAGGGACGGTTCTAGGGAGACCAGACACCGGTCTATATAATAAACACTGTTGAGATAGCAGTTGCTGTCTACTGTGTTTTATAGATATCTTTTCATACAAAACTTAACCTTGTGACCCATTTTATGTATCTGTGGTTCGTCAATGTACGTTGAAGGGGCGGATTCTTGGGTATAAAATATCTCAGTAGCCATTGTGCTGGAACCTTTTTCAATGGCATCATTGAAGGTCAAGTGCTTTTGCAAAAGTATCTTAATTATTAAAGATGTAGTTAACTCAGACTGGTGTGTTTGTAACTCTCCTCATTTGGTAATGCAGAAATTAGCCACCACATTTGTCACCAAACTTGGGGAAAAAACATCTTAATGTAGAAATAGAATGAAACAAATAGGCATTCTACTTTTGCTCTATTATAGTGGCTACTATAGACATCGATCAAGTGCACAAGGCTACATGTGTGCAAAAATAACGTTCACTGAATAAAGAAAAGTATAATCCCCCTCACATACACACGTGTTACTGTCAAGTTCAGCACAACAAAAGCACTCTCTTTGGGCTACACTGCACATTATTACATAGTACACTTTCTGCCTGTGGACATCTGTTCTACAATGTGCACGCAAAAGTGAGAAAGTGTGTGGTGTTCCTTTCACCTCTATAGTGGCATCCAGCTTAAGTCAGGCCCAGCTCCAGCTACACTTCATCCCTGAATCCACTTGTTTAATAACAAGCAACTCCTCATTTTCACCTAATTCTCATTCTGAAAATTAACCACATACTTACTATACATTAGTTAACAGATAGTGGTTAGTTCATTAGCTAGTTAACATTTCACAGATTGTCAGGGACCAGTAAGCAACTAACGCGTTATAAAACTTGAAGAACGGCAAGGAGTCGTATACCAGTTAACGAATTGGTTAGGTTACTAATGTCAGCTCATCTGATGTAACGTTAGCCGTTAGCTGTCTGACTTTATTAGCAAGCTAATTTTCACACCATAAATGAGTTGGCTACTGTTCCTCAACATTTCTCTGGCTAGCTAACGGAGAATTGGATCCAGGTAGCAAGTTACTTATCAATGCTAATACTTGTTCCACCACACTTTCTCCCTCACCTCAAACGTTCCAAATGCCAGTTGTTTTTCGGTTACAGCTCATGAAGTACGCTTCTTCACCTTCTCACCCACGTCTCCATGGTCAGGCTTCTCACCTAACCTAACCTCTTCGTTATCGTTCAGGGGACGCGCTGCTGTAACTGGCATGCTGCCTTTGCAGAGCACGGACTGATGCTCTAACCAGTAAATTGGTTGTCTCTTCAGGTGCTGCATTCTGTTGTTATGTAAACGATGGGCTGAGCCTTGGATACAGCCAGTATTGCTCCAAACGTGCATCACTCGTTCGCTTACAGCCAGTAGTGATGGTTAATGGTACCAAGACAAGCAGTAACAAGACAGATCTCTTTATTTCTGCTGACACCTTAAATCTATTTGTTTTCCATCTGGGAATGTAGGTGTACATACCAAATGGCACCCTATTCCCTACATAGTGCATTACTTTTGACCAGGGCCTTATGGGCCCTGATCAAAAGTAGTGTACTACATACGGAATAGGGTTCCATTTGGCACGCACCTCGTCCGCCTTGAATAACATAATATTATCAACATTGGCCATTTGCACATAATACCAACAGTCAAAGTACAAAACCTTTCAGTAGAGAACCAATTCATCTGGTGTAGTCTTCTCTATGGCCCCAGCCTTTGGAAGGAAAAAAAAAATGCCACAAACCATATATTTGTTGTTCATAGTCACTCACACAGATACCACATACGATACAGTGTCTGGTTCCACACACAGAGAAACAGAGGGAGCAAGCTCAGTATCTGCCTCTTACTCTGTCACAGTTCTTCTGTAGTCGACTTTACAGGAGGTTATAGAGACATTTATATTGCTCATTAATGATTGGACATGACTTGACATGTAGGTAGGCTATCAGAGGATGAAATGTCATGGGAACAGGTTTGATCAGAACAACAGTCCCATGGGCTGCAGAGATAATGTAATACAAAAACAAAATGGCCTCCTGTCCTGAAACAGAACGTCTCAGTCTTTCAAAAATTCTGTCCAGTTTATTTTCTCATTTCTCTTTATAAAGTCTTTTCTTTTATGCTTGTACGATGGATCAGGCTACAGCGACAGGGGCCCAAGGATCAAGAGTCCTCCAGACACTGAGAGGTAACTCAAGAGGAGGGCGAGGGTGGATGATCACCTTTCTGCTCTAAATGAAGGCATGACCAAATCCACACATCTCCCGCTCTTTCTTTCTCCCTCTCGGTCTCAGGAGTCTGAGTCAGATCCGTTACTGCTCTCCCGGCTGATCTCAATCTGTAGCGAGGGCAGGTTATCAAGCCGACTCTTCTTCATCTTGTGGGTCTGCCGTTCCTTCTGTTTGATCAAGGCCCCCCACACCTTCTGCAGTGCAGAGTCGTCCTCCTCCTCCTCCTCATTTTCCTCTTCTCCTTCCCGCCCCCCCAACCTGGAGCTGGCTGATCCCGAACCCGCACGGCGACTGGAAGGCTTCCGCTCGGGAACACCACCCTTATGGGAGGAGGGGCCGAGCCTGCTCCACAGACGACCTGGGGGAGGGAGCAAGGGTTCAATTTTAAAGCCCTTTCAGTGTCTTTTCAACTAATGTACTGCATTATTGACTAATAGCAGTAGATGTGTTTTTGTTCCTTACTTGATTTCCTGTCTTTGGACGAATCAGAATAGAGGCCGCGGGAGTCTAGTTTGGCCATGCCCAGTCGGCTGTGGACGTCTGTGATTGGCTCTCGGGGAGGGGGTGAGTCTCGGGAGGTGACAGGGGAGGCGGAGTGTCGTCTCTCAGGAGAGTAGGGTCTCTTCCCTAACCTCTGCCTCACATCTACACACAACACAAGGTTAAATACACTATACACACAAACCAGAAAAAAAAACATTATACCACATCATTGATATTAACCTGGTCCCCAGGATATTGCGCACATAAGTCTGGGACATCAACGATTCAAAGTTGGCCTAAGTGGGAGTGACCATAGATATCTTTAAACGGGTGGGTTGTTTAGCAACAGTGGAGCAAAACAGGTGGGTTGGCTTAGAATCAAAGGATTGTTGGCAACATGGAAACTATATTTCTTCTCCAAATCTTTATTGAAAACAAATACATTGTTACTAGGGATGTGCATCTTTCCCTTTCAAGACGATTCAATGCGTATCTATCTAGACACATGGGCTCCGATACGTTTAAGTTTGATTTGAGGAATGAATCGATGCGATTCGGTGCACTAACATTTGTTGCATAAACACATTACATTTCCATTCCAAACTGAAATCTGTTGCTGATGGAGCTCAAGAGCTGGGTGTCTCAGCTGGATCAGTCTGAGCCAACTTTGGTGTGTGTGTGTAACTTAAGTACAGTATATATCTATGTAGGCACCTGAGCTACGCCATAAGGGAGACTGGACATCTACCACCCCACTACCAGTTAGGGGGGGACAATGTTTGCATTCTGTCCCCCCCCCCCTTTTGATCTGAAATCAGATTAAAAGTGTTAATAGCTAGTAATGTATCAATATTTATCTTTAAAAAAATTTGCTATGACAGTAAATTAATATATAGCACAACTTTGGATTTCACCCGTCTCATAAATCACATGGTTTAGACCGTTTTGACAGTGAGCTTCTACTGTCCTCGTTATGAAATGATCAACTTTACCCTGTATATCTAAAAATGACAATATATACTGATTGTTCCAGGCAAAAATACCAAAACTATCGATGAACCTGAACAATCAGATGTAATGCAAGCTTCGATTAGCATGAAGCCGACCTATAGCCTGATGAGTTTAGGCTACTTTTAAATCTGGCAAAATAATTTTCAGCGCATTTGATTCAAAATAATCTAGCAAATTACATTGGTTGTCATTCAACTAATAAAGCATAATCTTGCGCAAGCCATTTTACAAAATGCTTAACCTGTTAGGGCTAGGGGGCAGTATTGACACGGCCGGATAAAAAACGTACCCGATTTAATCTGGTTACTACTCCTGCCCAGTAACTAGAATATGCATATAATTATTGGCTTTGGATAGAAAACACCCTAAAGTTTCTAAAACTGTTTGAATGGTGTCTGTGAGTATAACAGAACTCATATGGCAGGCCAAAACCTGAGAAGATTCCATGCAGGAAGTGGCCTGTCTGACAAGTTGTGTTTCATCTTGGCTCTTTTTATTGAAGACTGAGCATCTTTGCTCTAACGTGACACTTCCTACGGCTCCCATAGGCTCTCAGAGCCCGGGAAAAAGCTGAACGATATCGAGGCAGCCTCTGGCTGAAACACATTATCGCTTTTGGCAAGTGGCCGATCAGAGTACTATGGGCTTAGGCGCGTGCCCGAGTCGACCGAATGCTTTATTTTCTTTCGTCTGTTTACCTAAACGCAGATTCCCGGTCGGAATATTATCGCTTTTTTATGAGAAAAATGGCATAAAAATTGATTTTAAACAGCGGTTGACATGCTTCGAAGTACGGTAATGGAATATTTAGAATTTTTTTGTCACGAATTGCGCCATGCTCGTCACCCTTATTTACCCTTTCGGATAGTGTCTTGAACGCACGAACAAAACGCCGCTGTTTGGATATAACTATGGATTATTTTGGACCAAACCAACATTTGTTATTGAAGTAGAAGTCCTGGGAGTGCATTCTGACAAAGACAGCAAAGGTAATAACATTTTTCTTATAGTAAATCTGACTTTGGTGAGTGCTAAACTTGCTGGGTGTCTAAATAGCTAGCCCTGTGATGCCGGGCTATCTACTGAGAATATTGCAAAATGTGCTTTCACCGAAAAGCTATTTTAAAATCTGACACCGCGATTGCATAAAGGAGTTCTGTATCTATAATTCTTAAAATAATTGTTATGTATTTTGTCAACGTTTATCATGAGTAATTTAGTAAATTCACCGGAAGTTTTCGGTGGATATGCTAGTTCTGAACATCACATGCTAATGTAAAAAGCTGGTTTTTGATATAAATATGAACTTGATTGAACAAAACATGCATGTATTGTATAACATAATGTCCTAGGAGTGTCATCTGTTGAAGATCATCAAAGGTTAGTGCTGCATTTAGCTGTGGTTTTGGTTTTTGTGACATATATGCTTGCTTTGAAAATGGCTGTGTGATTATTTTTGGCAGGGTACTCTCCTGACATAATCTAATGTTTTGCTTTCGCTGTAAAGCCTTTTTGAAATCGGACGATGTGGTTAGATTAACGAGAGTCTTGTCTTTAAAATGGTGTAAAATAGTCATATGTTTGAGAAATTGAAGTTATAGCATTTTTGACGTATTTGTATTTCGCGCCACGCGATTCCACTGGCTGTTGACTAGGGTGGGACGCAAACGTCCCACCTAGCCCATAGAAGTTAAGGTGTCGGTATGCTTCAGTTCTGCTGGCGCCTAGCCCAAATCTGTGTGTGCTCGCATACTCCCTTAGAAGACCTTCACTTGACACATTTGAAAAAAGCGTCAATAGTACTCTCAGAATTAATCTAAGAAATGAATGACTGATTTCTTGAGTTATAAGTTTTGCCAAGGAGATCTTAGTCGCACAAGATGTTTGGCGCAGTATTTCTTTATGAACAAATATGCATGAAAACGAGCAGTCTCGTGGAATGACACCAAAAACTTTATTGAAGAATTCCTATGGTTAACCAATCACTGACGAAGGGGTGTAGACTGCAGCTACCGACTTCAGCTTGCCTCAAGAAACAATGTAGTGTGCCCGAATAGCCCAAAAAAACCTTACCGAAGTCCAAATGAACAAAAGCGTCACAATATATGCACAAACTCTTCTGAACTGTTTCGGCCGGGAATTATGCGGACAACTTTAGGGGAAGGAGTTGTGGTAGATGATTGGTTGGTAGATTAACCTGTTGGGGCTAGGGGGCAGTATTGAGAATTTTGAAAAAAATATGTGCCCATTTTTAACTGCCTCCTACACCAACTCAGAAGCTAGGATATGCATATGAACAGATTTGGATAGAAAACACTCTGAATTTTCTAAAACTGTTTAAATGGTGTCTGTAAGAATAACAGAACTCATATGGCAGTCAAACCCTGAGACAAATTCTGACAGGAAGTGGATACCTCATGTGTTGAATTACTTTTAAGCCTATGCCATTGAAACACATAGGGACTTAATCATTGAGCACTTCCTACGCCATCCACTAGATGTCACCAGTCTTTACAAAGTGGTTTGAGTCTTCTACTGTGAAAACTGACCGAACAAGAGACTTGGAACGTTGGTCATAAGCGGATGGCCGATACTACTCTGGCACGCGAGTGCATGTTTGGGTACTCTCGTTCCAATACGTTTTAAAAGAGAATGCAATCGTCCGCCTTGAATATTATTGAAGTTCTGATTGAAAAAGGCCCTAATGATTTATGCTATACAACGTTTGACATGTTTGAACGAACGTAAATATTTTCTTTCCCCTCTTTGGTGAAGACAAGTCCGGCGGGCGTCGTTCATGTTTTTGAGTAGTCTACAGGACGCGCTAACAACACAGAGCTTTTTGGACATAAATTATGAGCTTTTTCAAACAAAACTACATTTGTTATGGACCTGGGATTCCTGGAAGTGCCTTCTGATGAAGATAATCAAAGGTAAGGGAATAGTTACATAGTATTTTTGATTTTAGATCTCTCCAACATGGCGCCTAGTCTGTATCGCAAAGCCTATTTTTCTGGGCGCAGTACTCAGATTATTGCCAAGTGTGATTTCCCAGTAAAGTTATTTTTAAATCTGGCAATGCGGTTGCGTTCACGAGATGTTAACCTATAATTCTTTGAATGACAATACAATATTTTACCAATGTTTTCGAATAGTAATTATTTAATTTGTTGTGCTGATTGACTGGCGGTATTGGAAGGAAAATATTTCCTCAACATCAACGCCATAGTAAAACGCTGTTTTTGGATATAAATATAAACTTAATAGACAATACATGCATTTTTTGTTCTAACATAATGTCCTAGGAGTGTCATCTGATGAAGATTGTCAAAGGTTAGTGCATAATTTTAGCTGGTTTTCTGCTTTTGGTGACGCCTGTCTTTGCATTGACAAAACATTACACACAGCTATTTTCAATGTACTGTCCTAACATAATCTAACTTTATGCTTTCGCCGTAAAGGCTTTTTGAAATCGGACAACGTGGTTAGATTAAGGAGATGTTTATCTTTCAAAGGGTGTAAGATAGTTGTATGTTTGAGAAATTTGAATTATGACATTTAACCTGTTAGGGCTAGGGGGCAGTATTGACACGGCTGGATAAAAAACATACCCGATTTAATCTGGTTACCACTCCTACCCAGTAACTAGAATATGCATATACTTATTACATATGGATAGAAAACACCCTAAAATTTCTAAAACTGTTTGAATGGTGTCTGTGAGTATAACAGAACTCAAATGGCAGGTCAAAACCTGAGAGATTCCTTTACAGGAAGTGGCCTGTCTGACCATTTCTTGAACTTCTTTTCCATCTCTATCTTTTACTAAGGATCTCTGCTCTAACGTGACACTTCCTACGTCGTCCATAGGCGCTCAGAGCCCGGGAAAAAACAGAATGTCGTCATCCCAGCCCCAGGCTGAAACACATTATCGCCTTTCTCAAGTGGCCGATCAAGGGACACTGGGCTTAGGCGCGTGACCCGACCGCCCCCGCCTTTGTGATTTTTTCCTCTGTTTGCCGAAAAGGAGATTCCCTGTCGGAATATTATCGCTTTTCTACGAGAAAAATGGCGTAAAAATTGATTTTAAACAGCGGTTGACATGCTTCGAAGTACGGTAATGGAATATTTAGAATTTTTTTGTCACGAATTGCGCCATGCGCACGACCCTTCTTTACCATTTCGGATAGTGTCTGGAACGCACGAACAAAACGCCGCTATTCGGATATAACGATGGATTATTTTGGACCAAACCAACATTTGTTATTGAAGTAGCAGTCCTGGGAGTGCATTCTGACGAAGACAACAAAAGGTAATCAAACTTTTATAATAGTAAATATGATTATGGTGAGTGCTAAACTTGCCGGGTGTCTAAATAGCTAGCCCGTGATGCCTGGGCTATGTACTTAGAATATTGCAAAATGTGCTTTCACCAAAAAGCTATTTTAAAATCGGACATATCGAGTGCATAGAGGAGGTCTGTATCTATAATTCTTAAAATAATTGTTATGCTTTTTGTGAACGTTTATCGTGAGTAATTTAGTAAAATGTTAGCGAATTCCCCGGAAGTTTGCGGGGGGTATGCTAGTTCTGAACGTCACATGCTAATGTAAAAAGCTGGTTTTTGATATAAATATGAACTTGATTGAACAAAACATGCATGTATTGTATAACATAATGTCCTAGGGTTGTCATCTGATGAAGATCATCAAAGGTGAGTGCTGCATTTAGCTGTCTTCTGGGTTTTGGTGACATTATATGCTGGCTTGAAAAATGGGTGTCTGATTATTTCTGGCTTGGTACTCTGCTGACATAATCTAATGTTTTGCTTTCGTTGTAAAGCCTTTTTGAAATCGGACAGTGTGGTTAGATTAACGAGAGTCTTGTCTTTAAATAGCTGTAAAATAGTCATATGTTTGAGAAATTGAAGTAATAGGATTTTTAAGGTTTTGAAAATCGCGCCACAGGCTTAAAGTGGCTGTTACGTAGGTGGGACGAATTCGTCCCGCCTAGCCCAGAGAGGTTAATTGTTTTCAAATTTGGCGCCCTTGATATTTCACCTGCTGTTGATAGGGTGTACCAGGGGTGGGACGCTTCCCACCTAGCCCATAGAAGTTAAGCCAATGCATGGAGAGTTTTACCCAATCTTTCTGTATTGGCTAACAAAGGCCAAGTTTGATGTGTTGGTCCAATAGAGTTTGAAATGTCTTGGAACTAGATTACATTGATATTGAGTGTGTAGATTAGTGGATAACTGACCTGTCTTTCCACTACTGGCCACAGGGGTGTGCTGTCTATGCTGGGTTAGGCTCTGTCTTTTTTCCTCCAATAGCTGCCTCACATCCATCACTTTCTCCACTGCACTGCTTTTGGTCCCGCCCACCGATCCTCCACTTCCTCCTCCTCCACCAATCCTGTTCCGGACGCCACTACCCCCCAAGCCGCTGTCACTGCGAACAGAAGAGTGTCTGAAGAACAGACAGGGAGAACATCAACTATTAATTTACTATGTTACCTACGTTAAAAGGTCCGCATTCTGCACACAAAGACAAACCCACACTGTAGGCCCCTGAGGTTGGTCATCATTGCCTTGTAAGCATACATGGTCATGTCACCCACCTCCACACAAACTTTTGTCCACCACACACACCCACTGACCGTATAGTCTTGAGGTTGGTCTCGACCTCGTCTGCGTACATGGTCATCTTCATGCTCTTCTTGGGAGAGGGGGTTGAGATCATCTTGAGCTCCAGGTCATAGTCCATTTCGTCTGAGTCTGACGAGACAGAGGGGGAAGAGGAGGGCCTGCCCAAACGACTCCGCAGGGCCACCCCTGGACCTCCCCCCCTCTCCCTCTTCTCCTTCTCTTTGTACTCCACCACCCTGTCGTCTGAGTCCATGTCCTCCTCTTCCTCATCCTCCTCCTCCTCTTCCTCTATTGGTTCTTCTGGTAGGTTGACCAGGTCAGCTGGAGAGGGGAGAGACGGAAAGGAGGGGGAGAGGAGGGGGAGAGACGGAAAGGAGGGGGAGAGACGGAAAGGAGGGGGAGAGACGGAAAGGAGGGGGAGAGAGGGACGGAGGGATGAGAAGGAAAGGAAGGATGGGGAGAGAGGAGACGGAAAGGATGGGGAGAGAGGAGACAGAAAGGATGGGGAGAGAGGAGACAGAAAGGATGGGGAGAGAGGAGACGGAAAGGATGGGGAGAGAGGAGACGGAAAGGATGGGGAGAGAGGAGACGGAAAGGATGGGGAGAGAGGAGACGGAAAGGATGGGGAGAGAGGAGACGGAAAGGATGGGGAGAGAGGAGACGGAAAGGATGGGGAGAGAGGAGACGGAAAGGATGGGGAGAGAGGAGACGGAAAGGATGGGGAGAGAGGAGATGGAAAGGATGGGGAGAGAGGAGAGACAGAGGGGGAGGAGAGAGGAGAGCAAGAGGAAGTCACAGATTACCACAGGAGATGTGTAAATAAATGTTAGAGCATAACAATTAGGCCTGGTCTGTAAACGTTTGTGTGAATCTTCCCACTTCAGTGTCTGTAGGGTGGTATGAGTGTGTGTTCGTACCGGAGTGTCGGTGTGCGCAGGGCAGGGCGTGCGTGCGTTCTTACCAGGGATGGTGTGTGTAGGGCAGGGCGTGCGTGCGTTCTTACCAGGGATGGTGTGTGTAGGGCAGGGCGTGCGGCGTTCTTACCAGGGATGGTGTGTGTAGGGCTGGGCGTGCTTGCGTTCTTACCAGGGATGGTGTGTGTAGGGCAGGGCGTGCGTTCTTACCAGGAATGGTGTGTGTAGGGCAGGGCGTGCGTTCTTACCAGGGATGGTGTGTGTGTGTGTGTGTGTCCTTACCAGAGTGTCTGTGTGTGTAGGGTGATGTGTCCCCCATGCTGTCCCCTATCAGGGGTTTCTTGCTCTTGCTCACGATTCTGCGTGTGTGATACCGTCTCTTCCTGCAGAAGGTAACAGAGAGATATTAGCAACAACATACCCACCCATATACTTCTCCCCGTACAGTCTATACGTAACCTAAGACCCACCCTATACCTTCAAGGTCTAACCTAACCGTATCCCCTAAACCTTCTAGACCAGGGGTATTAAAATCTTACCCTATTTGATCTGGCGTATTGCTGGTTTTCTGTTCTACCTGATCATTTATTTAACACACCTGGTGTCCCAGGTCTAAATCAGTCCTGATTAGAGGGGAAGAATTAAAAACAAACAGTGGAACTGGCTTCCCGGTCCATATTTGAATTTGAGGGTTCTCAACTAACCAGCATGTCTTTTTTCCTGATAGCAGGAAGGGTGTCAAAAGGGGGAAAAAAAACAAAAAGAAAATCAGGGAAAACAGATGAGAAGTAGAGGAAATGAGAGAGATAAAAGTTAAAGATAGAAGGTGGGGGGGCAGAATGACATGGTCAAGCAGAGGACGATAAACATAGATGTTAGTACTACTATACACTAACGTTTTTTGCTGAATATGGGAAGGCGCAAACAAAGAAAAAGTGAGTGAAAGAGACAAAAAGCAGTACAATGTACAACAGTGTAGCAGCATATCAGTTCCAGTCAGCCATGGTGGTGCTGAGGATCTGGCTGTAACATGATGGTTTAGAACAAAGAAAAACAAGAAACTAATTAAAGGAACTCAGTCCAGCTTTCAACATACTCTTGAAGGTTGTAATAGTGGAATGCACAAATTGGGCAGTGCATCAGTTTTCCTCGTCATGTCAGTTATTGCATATCTTAGAAATCAATTTATAACTTGTCAGAAATGTCCAGATCAACTAGCCCATGTCAGATGTTTTTTAGCCCATAGATTTTGTTGTTATGGTTGTCACTCAAATATCACATGATTACACATTTGAAGTGGCAAAACGTATCAAATTGCAAGACAATTAGCTTTACAACAGCAACATTTTCTTTGCACCCCATGACAAAATGTGTAGAATTGCAGGAAATAACCTTTAAACCGGCAACATTTTCTCTCCCCCAACAAGAGGGGTGTGAACAGTTTGTTTCATGAACAGTGCTTGTGCCCATAGAAATAGACGGGGCACAAGCTATTCGTACATGCTGGAAGGGGGGCCTGAGTGAAATAGTTTGGGAACCCCTGGTTTAGCACACTGTCCCCCTGAATCACCATGGAGACACACCACAGGGTGCCTATCCAGCATGTATGAATAAAATCAGTGTTGGCCAAGGAAGCATCTGTGTGTGTGGTTACCAAGAGTTGCTGAGGATGCCCCTCATGCCTCCGTAGTTCGGGTTGCCGTACTTCATGTAATATCTGCTCTTCCTCGCAGCACCCAGCTCCTTCTTATCACCTGAAAACACAGAAGGAAAACAGTCACAATCCTAATACGGTGCCTTCAGAAAGTATTCATACCCCTTGAGCTATTCCAATTTTTTTTGTGTTACAGCCTGATTTCAAAATGGATAAAAAAAATATAAAAAAATGTTCTCATACACACAATCAGGTTGGGAAATGACGACCCACGGGTAGATTTTGGCATTGGCGTTTAAGAATGACTATTTCACCAGCCACATTGGCAGGTGGGGTCCCACAGAGCATTTGGGAACATTCAAAATATATATCTCTCCAAAGCCCAAATGTAGAAGTTGATCGAATTAACCCGAAAGGCTACTAAATTGTGACTTGTTCCTCGTGTTTCTTTGCTAGTTACATCGTTTTTATCACATGCTAGCATGTTTTCCAATATTACTTTGAGTTTTCTGCAATTGTCTGCTGCTAGCTAAGAGACAAGAAGATTCTCATGAGGGCCCCCATTACCACTGTAAACCCCTCACTTACAAGGGCAGCTGATCATTTTGGTCTCACCTAATAACTCAAATATTTGGGGTGCATTGTGTTTGATTGAGCATGGAACACTCCAAAAATCTGTATTAAACTTTTTGTAATTTCTTATTAAAACACACATACTTTCATCGTGCTCCTAAACTTCTGCCACTAAATTTCAACTCACAGTGCATTCGTAAAGTACTCAGATCCCTTCATTTTTCCCACATTGTTACATTACAGCTGTGCACCAGGGCCTCCCACTCTTTCTATTCTGGTTAGAGCCAGTTTGCACTGTTCTGTGAAGGGAGTAGTACACAGCGTTGTACGAGATCTTCAGTTTCTTGGCAATTTCTCGCATGGAATAGCCTTCATTTCTCAGAACAAGAATAGACTGACGAGTTTCATTAGAAAGTTCTTTGTTTCTGGCCATTTTGAGCTTGTAATCGAACCCACAAATGCTGATGCTCCAGATACTCAACTAGTTTAAAGAAGGACAGTTTTATTGCTTCTTTAATCAGGACAACAGTTTTAAGCTGTGCTAACATAATTGCAAAATGCTTTTCTAATGATCAATTAGCCTTTTAAAATGATAAACTTGGATTAGCTAACACAACGTGCCATTGGAAGACAGGAGTGATGGTTGCTAATAATGGGCCTCTGTACGCCTATGTAGATATTCCATACATTTTTTCCAGCTACAATAGTCATTTACAACATTAACAATGTCTACACTGTATTTCTGAGCAATTTGATGTTATTTTAAATGGACAAAAGAGTGCTTTTCTTTCAAAAACATGGACATTTCTTAGTGACCACAAACTTTTGAACGGTAGTGTATATACGGTTGCAGTCGGAAGTTTACATACACTTAAGTTGGAGTCATTAAAACTCGTTTTTCAACCACTCCACAAATTTCTTGTTAACAAACTATAGCTTTGGCAAGTCGGTTAGGACATCTACTTTGTGCATGACAAGTAATTTTTCCAACAATTGTTTACAGACAGATTTCACTTATAATTCCCTGCATCACAATTCCAGTGGGTCAGAAGTTTACATACGCTAAGTTGACTGTGCCTTGAAACAGCGTGGAAAATTCCAGAAAATGTTATGGCTTTAGAAGCTTCTGATAGGCTAATTGACATCATTTGAGTCAATTGGAGGTGTAGCTGTGGATGTATTTCAAGGCCTACCTTCAAACTCAGTGCCTCTTTGCTTGACAGCATGGAAAAATCTAAAGAAATCAGTCAAGACACCAGAAAAAAAATTGTAGACCTCCACAAGTCTGCTTCATCCTTGGGAGTAATTTCCAAATGCCTGAAGGTACCACATTGATCTGTACAAACAATAGTACGCAAGTATAAACACCATGGGACCACGCAGCCGTCACACCGCTCAGGAAGGAGACGCGTTCTGTCTCCTTGAGATGAACGTACTTTGGTGCGAAAAGTGCAAATCAATCCCAGAACAGCAGCAAAGGACATTGTGAAGATGCTGGAGGAAACGGGTACAAAAGCATCTATATTCACAGTAAAACGAGTCCTATATCAACATAACCTGAAAGGCCGCTCAGCAAGGAAGAAGCCACTGCTCCAAAACCACCATAATTAAGCTAGACTACAGTTTGCAACAGCACATGGGGACAAAGATCGTACTTTTTGGAGAAATGTCCTCTGGTCTGATGAAATAAAAATATAACTATTTGGCCATAATAACCATCGTTATGTTTGGAGGGAAAAGTGGGATGCTTGCAAGCCAAAGAACACCACCCCAACCGTGAAGCACGGGGGTGGCAGCATCATGTTGGGGGGTGCTTTGCTGCAGGAGGGACTGGTGCACTTCACAAAATAGATGGCATCATGAGGTAGCAAGATTATGTGGATATATTGAAGCAACATCTCAAGATATCAGTCAGGAAGTTAAAGCTTGGTCGCAAATGGGTCTTCCAAATGGACAATGACCCCATGCATACTTCCAAAGTTGTGGCAAAATGGCATAAGGACAACAAAGTCAAGGTATTGGAGTGGCCATCACAAAGCCCTGACCCCAATCCCATAGAACATTTCTGGGCAGAACTGAAAAGGCGTGTGCGAGCAAGGCCTTCAAACCTGACTCAGTTACACCAGCTCTGTCAGGAGGAATGGGCCAAAATTCACCTAACTTATTGTAGGAAGCTTGTGGAAGGCTAACTGAAACATTTGACCCAAGTTAAACAATTTAAAGGCAATGCTACCAAATACTAATTGACTGTATGTAAACTTCTGACCCACTGGGAATGTGATGAAAGAAATAAAATCTGAAATAAATCACTCTATTATTCTGCCATTTCACATTCTTAAAATAAAGTGGTGATCCTAACTGACCTAAGACTGGACATTTTTATTTGGATTAAATGTCAGGAATTGTGAAAAACTGAGTTTAAATGTATTTGGCTAAAGTGCATGTAAACTTCCGTGGACGTGTAATCTACTCAACTAAAATATTTTATTAAAGTAAAGTAATTGTGAATAAATGATTAGCAGTAATGGGCAGTCCCTACCATCATGGAACTTTTAATTGTTTTATTATGTGTTACAGCATTCTACCCACATAATGTATTAAAAAAAAATCTAAATTGAAAAGTGATCTTTTTTTTTTTATCTAATGGAAACTGAACCGACCTCAAAAAGCACTAATTGGTCAGCACTACTGTACAGTAACATCCTTTTACATGACAGAGCTCTAGCTCCGCGTTTCATGTCGCTGTATGGGGTTTGACTGACAGACATTCTGAACTTGAGCAATGCACGCTACAAGAAGTTGCCCCCATCCCACCCGGTAATTGGGCAACTTTTGCACATTTTCTGTTGTCCAAGTGAGGGAAATGCTGTAGATTATGAGGATTCTATTTATTTGGAAAGATATTGATTATAATAAATACCGCTTTCATGTCATAAAAGCACGCCAAAACGCCCGTGAGCCCAAATGTGCACTTCTACAAGTGTCCTTGCTCTAGTTTCTCAACGGCACAGCTAGGAAAGCAAAAAAAAGTACCTTATCGTTGATATTGCTTCGGAACTGTGCACACTTTGAAGGTGTGGGGCCACTTGGAGACACACGTTAGTCCTCTCACTCAAATCCTTTTCTAATGTTACTGAAGGTATCCAGAGTATTTTCAATTGGCTAGAAAAAAAATCTGTTATTTCGACCAATCGATTGGTTGAAAGTTTTTAAACGTCTATTTTTCTATATTTTTATTTATTTATTTTTATTTCACCTTTATTTAACCAAGTAGGCAAGTTGAGAACAAGTTCTCATTTACAATTGCGACCTGGCCAAGATAAAGCAAACAGTTTGACACATACAACACAGAGTTACACATGGAGTAAAACAAACAAAGTCAATAATATAGTAGAAAAATAAGTCTATATACAAAGTGAGCAAATGAGGTGAGATAAGAGAGGTAAAGGCAAAAAAGGGCATGGTGGCGAAGTAAATACAATATAGCAAGTAAAACACTGGAATGGTAGATTTGCAGTGGAAGAAAGTGCAAAATAGAAATAATGGGGTGCAAAGGAGCAAAATAAATAAATACAGTAGGGGAAGAGGTAGTTGTTTGGGCTAAATTATAGATGGGCTATGTACAGGTGCAGTAATCTGTGAGCTGCTCTGACAGCTGGTGCTTAAAGCTAGTGAGGGAGATAAGTGTTTCCAGTTTCAAGTTTCAGAGATTTTTGTAGTTCGTTCCAGTCATTGGCAGCAGAGAACTGGAAGGAGAGGCGGCCGAAGGAGGAATTGGCTTTGGGGATGACCAGAGAGATATACCTGCTGGAGTGCGTGCTGCTATGGTGACCAGCGAGCTGAGATAAGGGGGAACTTTACCTAGCAGGGTCTTGTAGATGACCTGGAACCAGTGGGATTGGCGACGAGTATGAAGCGAGGGCCAGCCAACGAGAGCGTAAAGGTCGCAGTGGTGGGTAGTACATGGGGCTTTGGTGACAAAACAAATGGCACTGTGATAGACTGCATCCAATTTATTGAGTAGGGTATTGGAGGCAATTTTGTAAATGACATCGCCGAAGTCGAGGATCGGTAGGATGGTCAGTTTTACGAGGGTATGTTTGGCAGCATGAGTGAAAGATGCTTTGTTGCGAAATAGGAAGCCAAATCTAGATTTAACTTTGGATTGGAGATGTTTGATGTGAGTCTGGAAGGAGAGTTTACAGTCTAACTAGACACCTAGGTATTTGTAGTTGTCCACATATTCTAAGTCAGAACCATCCAGAGTAGTGAGAGATAGATAGACAAACATCCTATCCATTTCAATCATATCAACTACATGCACTGAGTGTGTCTGAAGCTTTAAACGAACTGTTTGATTAAATAATTAAGACAAATGACTAGAGGGAGTCCGACCGCAATCTATTTTATTGTGCAGCCTGGCTCAGACTTGCTGCGCTTTGTTAAAAAAAGACATTGAGTGACAGAGAGTGACAACAGGTGCTAGTCAGTCACTCAATGGCTTCTTTTTTTTTTTTTTTTTTAACACAGAGACAACAGGTGCTTGTCACACTCTCCCTGATGCAGCAACCACCACACATCAACAGTGTGTATAGTGCTGTCCGTGTTGCTGAAGCTGCAACATTCATTTCTGAATGAAATTGTGTTACCGAAATCCCTAATTTGTTTAGGAAAAACATTCCCTGTTCCCTCAACCCTTGCTCTCCTTACGTGACACATGTATGCTTTGAATGCATGTGACTAATAGGGCCTGACCTATAGCATATCATAATCACATCAATACATTTGTTATAAACTCGGAACACTAACACATGACAGCAAAATGGATGCAGAGGACATGACAAACTCGAAAAGGAGGAATGTTTACTGTTTGCGCAGGAGGTAAAGGGGAAGTCAGGTGTGTGGAATAAGTTTGACTAGTTGTGGAAAATACTGGAGATCAAGAAAAATGAGTAAGCGCTGTGTGCATATTGTGTGTGCCAAACAGGTGCTGTTAGATTACAATTTCATTTTTTTGACTGTTCGGAAGAATGCAAATACTAAATAAATCATAAGTGTACCAGAGAGACTGTTGTAACATTTGTTGTAAAGCATTCATTACAGCAAAGACTAAAAACAGTCGCATTCATTCGTGAATGCAATTTCCGGCCTATTTATTATTTACGCTAATTATTCAATGGTCACTTTGTTATTTCAAAACTAAAAGGCTTGATTGCATTTCACATCATGAATGACAGGGATTTATACATTAGCCTAAATAAATACTGAAATATAGGCCTAATTATTATTTACATAAGTATTCAGACCCTTCGCTATGAGACTCAAAATTGAGCTCAGGTGCATCCTGTTTCCATTGATCATCCTTGAGATGTTTCTACAACTGTGGTAAATTCAATTGATTGAACATGATTTGGAAAGGCACACACCAGTCTATATAAGGTCTCACAGTTGACAGTGCATGTCAGAGCAAAAACCAAGCCATGAGGTCTAAGGAATTGTCCATAGAGCTCTGAGACAGGATTGTGTCGAGGCACAGATCTGGGGAAGGGTACCAAAACATTTCTGCAGCATTGAAGGTCTCCAAGAACACAGTGGCTTCCATCATTCTTAAATGGAAGAAGTTTGGAAACACCTAGACTCTCCCTAGAGCTGGTCGCCCGGCCAAACTGAGCAATCGGGGGAGAAGGGCCTTGGTCAGGGAGGTGACCAAGAACCCGATGGTCACTCTGACAGAGCTCCAGAGTTCCTCTGTGGAGATGGGAGAACCTTCCAGAAAGAAAACCATCACTGCAGCACTTCACCAGTCAGGACTTTATGGTACAGTGGCCAGACGGAATCCACTCCTCAGTAAAAGTCACATGACAGCCCGTTTGGAGTTTGCCAAAAGGCACCTAAAGACTCTCAGACCATGAGAAACAAGATTCTCTGATCTGATGAAACCAAGAATGAACTTTTTGGCCTGAATGCCAAGCATCACATCTGGAGGAAACCTGGCACCATCCCTACAGTGAAGCATTGTGGGGGCAGCATCATGCTGAGGGGATGTTTTCAGTGGCAGGAACTGGGAGACTAGTCAGGATCGAGGGAAAAATGAACGGAGCAAAGTACAGAGAGATCATTGATAAAAACCTGCTCCAGAACAGACCTCAGAACAGGATGAAGGTTCACAACGACACTAAGCACACAGCCAAGACAACGCAGGAGTGGCTTCAGGACAATTCTCCGAATGTCCTTGAGTGGCCCAGCCAGAGCCCGGACTTGAACCTGATCGAGCATGCCCAACCTGACAGAGCTTGAGATGATCTGCAGAGAAGAATGGGAGAAACTCCCCAAATACAGGTGTGCCAAGCTTGTAGTGTCATACCCAAGAAGACGCGAGGCTGTAATTGCTGCCCAAGGTGTGTCAACAAAGTACTGACTTAAGGGTCTGAATACTTATGTAATTGTAATAATTCCGTATTTCATTTTTAATACATTTGCAAAAATGTATAAAAAACTGTTTTTTTGTTTTGTCATTGTGGGGTGTTGTGTGTAGATTGATGAAGGGGGGGGGGGGGGGACAATTGAATCCATTTTAGAATAAGGCTGTAACGTAACAAAATGTGGAAAAAGGGTCTGAATACTTTCCAAATGCACTGTCTTGGTAATCTGTATCTCGCAATGGCTTGTATGCCTCACAAAGTATCCTAAAGTTTGCCTCTTCCTCTCTGGTTTTATTGAAATTACACATTTTCCAGGACTTTATAGCCTATTGTCTAGTTCGACTATAAAACGGAAAATATGTTTTGTGTTAACTGCACTGACTAATTTTGTGGGGGAAAACTTTTTGGCACCAGCGAAGAGCATTGGCCATGCCCCCAGTGAGTGCGCACTTCGCATATTCACTGTTTATCATTATAAGTTTGTTTTTGAACAATAATTTCCACATCCAGTTTTGATGGACGTCACATTCTATTTGTGTCTCGTAGGCCTATTATATGAAAAACGTTTTTCTTGATCTGTTTGTCAGTGTCAGCAGAGTAGGCTACCATGTAATTTGTGGTATAAAAGAATATCCAGCTTATGTCTCCAGTCATAGTGTAGTAGAATTGCATGAAATGTGTTTTTCCCGTGCAAAGAAAATTATCTGATACAGCCTATAGCCCAGGCCTCTACATGCTCAGCCATGCATTGAAATGTATTTTTTTGCAAACAGTGATGGAGTTATATTAGCATAAATTATGACTATCCAATCTACTCATCACAAATAGTAGGATAACTTACATAAGTCTGCAAATGTGGTGATACTGTACATGGAATGCTTTATTATAAAGTATCATTTTTACGGTTAAAATTTGCTTCCCCAAACATAACTCACGCGCCGCCTAGGCTAGTGAATTTGCTGTTCGTTACTTGTCTTGTTGGCTGAGGAAACGTAAACGTGAACAGTTATTCTAACATATTCAAAGTGCGTGGTAATGACACGTCATTGCATCCTAGACTTGCATGTTCTGTTAAGATTAATTACCATAATCTAAATGTGATTTCTGTCATTCTGAGCACCGTGGGAGGACGAACTAATCAGGTTACGCAGCCAATGCATATGGATCCGGTATATTTCTCAAATGTCCGGTAAATTTAAATGCTGCCGGTCAAATGTCCGGTGCCACATTTTCATTAGGGAGACCCTGGTGTGTGTGGTGTGTGTGTGTGTGTGTGTGTGTGTGTGTGTGTGTGTGTTTGTGTCTCTCACCGTGAGTGGCCAACCTCAGGAAGAGTTTGTTGCCCTTGAAGGGTTTGATGGCCGGTCGTAGGTCGTTCCGGAGCAGAGACTCACTCTCTGCCTGAGACAGCAGGTCCACCTCAAATGCACACAAACACACAGGTAACTAATATGCAATGTTTCCCCACACACCCACAGTCTTGAACACAGTTTTACCTGGGTGGTCTCAGGTTCTGTTTTCTTCTCCGTCTCTCCCTCGCAGGCTTTCCCCTCATTCTCCTTCACCATCTCTTTCTCCTCCTCATCCACCTCTCCATCATCGTCATCCGAGCCTCGTTCTCTGCGAGCTGAGACAGAACAGCAAGGAACATTCAGTGACAAAACACATTAAGTACATGCCTCATGACTGACAAAACACAATGACCACAAACACAACGTCGCAGTCCTGACCAACACAGAATTACCCACTACACTAATCATAAAACATATAAAGACAGTGAACATTGGAACATGGACACACACTGGACAGTGCATGGACACACAGCACACTCACCCTTGCTCTCCTGGGTGGGATCACCAGGTTCTTTGGTGCAGTCTGTCTCCGTGGTAACCACCTCTGGGTCAGGCATGCGGCTGATGTTGATCAGAGCCCGGGTGGAAGTGACATCATCCAGCCACACCACATTACCTAGGAAACAATATTTAATGGCATGTTAAAAACAGCCCACTTGTTGTCAGTCGCTTCTGTGTGTGTGTTACTCACAGGAGGTGTCGTCAATCCACTCGATGTGTGCTGGAGGGTACTCCTTAAAGTAGCCAAACACATCCTGGGTGCTCATATCATCAACACCCGCCACGTGCAACGCCTCCAGACGCAAGTTAGGGATGGCTGAGAAAGGGAAGGAGAATATAGTCAGTGTGTGTGCGCAATATCGCGATATTCATTAGTATCGTGGCAAGGAAACAAAACACGAAGGGGATTTCACTTCTTTAAGAAAACAGCACTAATGTTGTAAAAAAATTTTTTCCCTTTTTCAGGACCCTGCCTTTACCATGCTTGTTCAATGAACCATAAACAATGAATGAACATGCACCTGTGGAACGGTCGTTAAGACACTAACAGCTTACAGACGGTAGGCAATTAAGGTCACAGTTATAAAGAGGCCTTTCTACTGACTCTGAAAAACACCAAACGAAAGATGCCCAGGGTCCTTGCTCATCTGCTTGAACGTGCCTTAGGCATGCTGCAAGGAGGCATGAGGACTGCAGATGTGGCCATGGCAATAAATTGCAATGTCCGTACTGTGAGACGCATAAGACAGCGCTACATGGAGACAGGACAGACAGCTGATCATCCTCGCAGTGGCAGACCATGTATAACAAAGCCTGCACAAGATCAGTACATCCGAACATCACACCTGCAGGACAGGCACAGGATGGCAACAACAACTGCCAGAGTTACACCAGGAACGCACAATCCCTCCATCAGTGCTGACTGTCCGCAATAGTCAGAGGCTGGACTGAGGGCATGTAGGCCTGTTGTAAGGCAGGACCTCACCAGACATCACCGGCAACAACGTCTCCTATGGGCACAAACCCACCGTTGCTGGACCAGACAGGACTGGCAAAAACTGCTCTTCACTGACGAGTCGCGGTTTTGTCTCACCAGGGGTGATGGTTAGATTCACGTTTATCGTCAAAGGAATGAGCGTTACACCAAGGCCTGTACTCTGGAGCGGGATCGATTTGGAGGTGGAGGGTCCGTCATGGTCTGGGGCGGTGTGTCACAGCATTTTCAGACTGAGCTTGTTGCAGGCAATCTCAACGCTGTGCGTTACAGGGAAGACCTCCTCCTCCCTCATGTGGTACCCTTCCTGCAGGCTCATCCTGACATGACCCTCCAGCATGACAATGCCACCAGCCATACTGCTCGTTCTGTGCGTGATTTCAGTGTTCATACAAATATTTGCACATGTTAAGTTTGCTGAAAATAAACGCAGTGAACAGTGAGAGGACGTTTTTTTTTTTTTTGCAGTTTATTTATTTCCAAGCTATAATACACAATATATTTACATACAGTTGTGTAAAAAAAGTGTCGTCTGCTTTGTGTTTTAATTTTTGCCATGGAACAAATATAGCGAAACTAGTCACAGCCCTAGATAGGGGGCAGTATTTTCACGGCCGGATGAAAAAACGTACCCGATTTAAACTGGTTACTACTCTTGCCCAGAAATGAGAATATGCATATTATTAGTAGATTTGGATAGAAAACACTCTGAAGTTTCTAAAACTGTTTGAATGGTGTCTGTGAGTATAACAGAACTCATATGGCAGGCAAAAACCTGAGAAAAAGTCAACCAGGAAGTGTAGGATCTGAGAAATGTAGTTCTTTCTAGTCTCTTTCGAAACTACAGTATCTGTGCTGTTACGTTGCACTTTCTAAGGCTTCCATTGGCTGTCTAAAGCCTTCAGAAAGTGGATTGAGCCTTCTCCTGTCTCTGGGCAGAGTATAGGAGCTCAGTTAGTGAGTGGTCTGCCTGAGGACAAAGAGATTGGATATGCGCGTTCCCGCGAGCACGCTGTTTTTTCTTTTCCTCCTTGAATGAATACACTATTGTCCGGTTGGAATATTATTGCAATTTTACGTAAAAAAATACCATAAAGATTTATTTTAAACAGCGTTTGACATGCTTCTAAGTACGGTAATGGAACATTTTGACTTTTTGTGTCTCGAAATATGCTCGCGCATTACCCTTTGGATAGTGACCTGAACGCACAAACAAAAAACGGTATTTGGACATAACTATGGATTATTTAGAACAAAAACAACATTTCTTGTGGAAGTAGCAGTCCTGGGAGTGCATTCTGACGAAGATCAGCAAAGGTAATACAATATTTCTAATATTAATTCTGAGTTTATGTTGCCCCGAACTTGGCGGGTGTGTACTCAGAATATTGAAAAATGTGCTTTCTCCTAAAAGCTATTTTAAGTGATTAAAAAGCCAAGTAAGTGTATACCTTCCATCTTTATCCAGCACTTTGTGTGTGTGTGTGTGTGTGTGTGTGTGTGTGTGTGTGTGTGTATATATATATACAGTACCTTCAGAAAGTATTCATACTCCTTGACTTTACACATTTTGGTGTTACAACCTGAATTAATAATGGATTATAAAACCTACACACACACACACTCACACACAATACCCCATGACAAAGTAAAAACCTTTATTGAAAATTAAATACAGAAATATCTCACTTACATAAATATTCACACCTATTTGCTCTGAGTCCAAATTGAGCTCAGGTGCATCCAATTTCCTTTGAATCCACCTGTGGCCAATTCAATTGTTTGGACATGATATAGAAAATAAACACCTGTCTATATAAGGTCCCACCGTTGACAGTGCATGTCAGAGCAGAAACTATGGCTGTGTTCCAATACCCATACTAACATACTGTACACTATATACTTAATGAGTATATACACTACATTCTATTAGTTCATTTTGCTATACTGTAAACAAATGGTCCCGGAAGTTGATGCTGTTGCTATGCAACCTCTTGCTAGCTTGTTAGCATAACAAATGACTAGCTAAGCATTTTACGATTTTTGGTGTGTTCGTAAATTCAATCTGCAGTGCCAGAGTGAACTCTAGGCGTTTGTAAATCCAGAGCGTTGTCAGATTGTAAATTCAGAGCGTTTGGCTCTCAGAGCGCACACTAGGGTTGATGCAAGTGTTCAACGGCAGTCAAGCACCCAAGCTAACTGGCTAACGTTGGCTAGCTACTTCCAGACACAATTGAGAGAACACCTCACTGACCATTATACTCGCCATAGCAGAGCTGGTTAGGCTGTTTTCATGTTATCCAGAGCGTTGGTGACCAACTGTGCTGCTGACAACAATTTATTATGGGTTTTCTTGCCGACATTTTCTGACACCGGCCATATTCAACAGTGCGCGAGAGTGCTCTGAAATCGGAGTAGATAACCAGAATTAACAATGTCCATTGAAATGCACAACAACTATACCACTTAGCTAAGAATTATGTGAATAATCAAGTCAATAAAAGTTGGTTAGTTATTTAATATACTGCCTGCCAAGTTCGATGTATTAGTATCCAACTAATGTTAGGCAACTAGCTAATAAACCTGTACATACTGCTGTAATACTATGCGGTTCGTATGGATAGTGTAGCTAACAAATTGTCAGCCAACATAACGTGTAATTTAACTTATTTAAAGTCAACATTTGTCATTAGTTCAATTAATTTGTATTTGCTCTCATCGGACTTCGGCTGCATATTTTCCACTATTTTCTACAAATCTGAAAACGTGAAGCCACGCCCATTTCCTGAAGAATTGCATTATGGGACCTAAAAGTAGGTAAATAGTGTCCTCTGTGTGTATACTTCGCAGTTTGGCAAATTTAGTATGACATCTGGGAACTTTTGGCATACTAACTATATCCATACTATGACAAATAAGCATACTATATACTCAATTCACGTCACAAATGGTACAGTTAGTGCGGTCAGTATGAGTATTCGAACACAGCTAACTCCATGAAGTCCAAAGGAAATGTCCGTAGATCTCCGATAGAATTGTGATGAGGTATATATCTGGGGAAGGGAATAAAACAATTTCTAGTGTAGAAAGTTTCCAAGAGCACAGTTGTCTCGATCATTGGGAAATTGAAAAATTATGTAACTACCCAGACTCTGGGATGGCCGTCCAACCAAACTGAGCAACCGGGCAAGAAGGACCTTGTCAGTGAGGTTGCCAAGAAGCCAATGACCACTGACAGAATTAGGCTGAGATTGTTGTCCTTTTGGCAGGTTCTCCCGTCTCGACAGCACTTCCCCAATTTGGCCTTTATGGGAGAGTGGCCAGACGGAAGCCACCTCTGAGAAAAAAGGCACGACAGCACACCTGGAGTTCGCAAAAAGGCATGCGAAAGACAGATCATAAGGCAAACGATTCTGTGGGTTGATGAGACAAAAAAAATGTATCCACTGAATATCTGGAAAGACTTGAAGATTGCTGTTCACTACCACTCCCCATCTAACCTAACACAGCTTGAGAAAATCTGCAAGGAAGAACGGGAGAAAAATCCCCATATCTAGATGTGCAAAGGTGATACAGACATACCCAAGAACTCAGAGCTGTAACAGCCACCAAAAAGTGCTTCTACTTAGTATTGTCTCAGGGGTGTGAATGCTTATGTAAATGTTATTTCTGTATTTCATTTTCAATAAATTTCCAAAAACATGTTTTCACTTTGTCATTATGGGTTATTGTGTGTAGATGGATGAGAAAAACATATATTTAATCTATTTTGAATTCATGCTATAACACAAAATGTGGAATAAGTCAAGGGGTATGAATACTTTCTGAAGGCACTGTACGTGTGTGTATCTACCTTTCTTCATGGTGTCTCTGTCCAACACCACATTCTTCTGGGCCAGGTTGGCCTCTGCACGGAAGTGGAACCTTTCCGCTCTCTTCTCCTTCCTCTCAATCGCCTCCTAGACACACACAGTTATAGTAAGACGAGTTATGGCAGTTAAAGTTTAACTGTTGGTTTACCATCTCACTTTTGAGTGATGGAACTAGTATTAGTGTGAATGTTTGCCAGACCACTTTCAGGTGTGGTTACAATACTTGTACCTTTGATGTGACATCGATTCCAGTGATGAATGTGCCAGCTTTGTTCTCATACCGCCGACTTGTGTCCTGGTTAAATGTCAATAAATATGTATACATTAGAGGCTCTTTCTTACTGTGGGGTAGCCTAGATAACAATGTATTGATCTGACAGCTTATGCTTGTTCTGAACAATGAATGACTGTCGACAAAACAAGAAAGTGTGCATTGAGTATATCATACAACACCCCCCCACCCAAAAAAAGCTGGCAAATTGAAAGTGGCAAGATCTCGCACCAAACCTCTGTCCTTGAGGATGTTAAAATGAGTTAGCTAACTAGTGTAACTCACTAGTACGTTGTATTATTAACTATGTAGCGAGGGGGTTTCTGTCATGAAACTTAACGTCAAGTGAATTAGCTAGCCACCGGTAGTTAAGCAGAGTTAAATGCTAAGATAGCCGTTGTTTGTCATAAAATATGTAAAGTTAGCTTGCTTACGCTAGAATCAACAATATACTGTAACACAGACAGGTATGATGTTAATATCAACTAGCTACACTGGGTAACACTAGCTAGTCACTAGCTACCGAGCTATCTTGTTAGCTCAAGGCACGCTGAGCTCCTCCAATACCAACGCAATATTCACAGGCCCCCGAAGGTACGCGAGCCCGCGATCTGGTGAGGCCTACTTCCCTCACCGGCAACAATTCCTTCAAAGACCGGTTAACGGGGATGTTTTCCACCTCGAGTTCACCCTCCTCCACCTCCATCGGTTCAGATTCACGGGCACCTCGGTCCGAGTCTGAATCGGAGTCCGATTCTGAGTGGTCTGGCCCAATGTCTGGCTTTACCGACACCCGTAGACTGCGCACTGCCGCCATGGTCCTAGCACTCCGTCCGCAAACGCTTTCGAAGCAGGAAGACGTGAGTGTGCAGGGAAAGGCTATACGGACACGCCTGGTGCCTAATTTTAGTGAGAGTCGAGTCAAAAACAGTACAGTAAAAAAAGATATCCATTAAAAAAGTACAGTTGCATATCAAATCATGAAAACAATTTATTGAAAGCCAAAGCTATTCTTAACAGTTGGCTTCAAAGAGACGTATAATACACGGATCAAAAATATAAACGCAACATAAGGTGACAGAGGTAAAAACAGTTTCAAGTAGGATATTCGACGAATATTTGCGCTTTCAAACCACTTGAGCCACAGACTCCAAATAAGTGTCATGATGTTAGAAAAATTGCGCACAACATTGCACAGGCCTTATTTTCACGATTTGGACATGAATTCGCTTTCCAAAGCTAATAAACATATGGAAATGTGAGCAGCATTTTGTATTCTTAGGTGAATTAGTTAGGGAGCGTAAACAAAGTCGAAACTTTTTTTTACATTCAAATTTCAATAGCTCTTTGGTCATGTGACCTACTTGACTCAAACAAGGTTCAGAATGTCCACTGACTTCCCTTCTATTGTTGCACACCCTTTGGTTTGTTAATTTTCATCTCACACATTTTTACATGACTTTTTCAAACATTCTAATTTCAATAGCTCCTTGGTCATGTGACCTACTGGACTTCAAACAAGGTTCAGAACGTCCAATCAGTGGGCCTACACTTTGCACACCCTTTAGTTTGCCCATTTTATTCTCACTCAATATTACATGACTTTTTCAAACTTAAAAATGTCAGTAGCTCCTTGGTCATCTGACCTACTGACTTCAAACAAGGTTCAGAATGTTCACTCAGTGGGCCTACACTTTGCACACCCTTTAGTTTGCCCATTTTATTCTCACTCAATATTACATGACTTTTTCAAACTTAAAAATGTCAGTAGCTCCTTGGTCATCTGACCTACTGACTTCAAACAAGGTTCAGAATGTCCACTCAGTGGGCTTACACATTGCACACCCTTTAGTTTGTCCATTTTCATCTCACTAGGTTTTACATTAATTGTTCAAACTTTTACATTTCAATAGCTCCTTGGTCATGTGACCTACTGACTTCAAACAAGGTTCAGAATGTCCACTCAGTGGGCCTACACACTGCACACCCTTTAGTTTGTCCATTTTCATCTCACATGTTTTTACATTAAATTTGTGAACTTTCACATTTCAATAGCTCCTTGGTCATGTCACCTACTGGACTCAAAGAAGGTTCTAAATGTCCACTGACTACCCTTCTATATTACATACCCTTTAGTTTGTCAATTTTCATCTCACATGATTTTACATTAATTTTTCAAACTTTCAAATTTCAATAGCTCCTTGGTCATGTGACCTACTGACTTCAAACAAGGTTCAGAATGACTATCGTTATTACATTGTACTGGATCTAATGCATATTAGCATTTTACATACATTCATAAGTGTAATAATTTTTCATGACATACTGTGAAAAAGTCTCTTGGCTGCTGGCTCTGTCACTTTCAGACACGCGCAGAGCAGACTGAAAGGGAAGGGTAGCTCTTGACTTCAACCACAGGGGTTCTCTGTAAAGAGAGAGTAATCCAAAAGGCACAGACACACCCCTTGACTTTCAATTGGTACCCTTGACCTGTATGTATTCTCTGCTGATTGGTCTCCGTGGTGCTCAGTCAATGGGAACTCCGTTGCCGGCCCCATCATAAAGTTTTTACACAGTCTGGCAGTCTGACTAAAGTGCCAGAGGTATGAGGAAAGACATCCTCCTTTGTATTGATGGGAACAAATATTTCCTAACACTTTGGATCCTATTCTTGGACAGATAGAAGACACAATGCATCAATGCAAAAAACAATGTTACTAATTATTGTCCATGAGTAACCTCAACCTTGTGAGTCTGTGGGTGTTGGGGCCAATCAAGTGCCATCTCAATTCTACCACTGACTAGTCTTTCATGCCTCTATGAACGGGGACACAGAGCAATAGTTTTTAATCTAAACCAGCCCTTTTTTACTGGAGTACACTAACCCCTAATTGGGGCTCTTTTCTTGACACACAGCAGCAGTTTATCAGATAAGAAGTCAAGAAGATCAAAAAGTAGATTGTTGTAAGGGTGTATTACGTCCTGTGCTGGCCCCATTGTCATATCCATTCTGGATTCTGAGTGGTAAAATCACAGCTGCAAAAATTCCTCTATGTATGTGTATACTGTATGTGGGAATGTCTTATGTCCATCCTACATGTAGTGTTGATACATGGAATATTCCTCAACTGCATATATAATATATTGCTATTGCAAATAGAAGTACTTTGTTCAACAACTGACATTTTCAGATATTATTTTGACAAACACACTTTAACACACTTTGGTGCTTACAATTCATTCTCTATTGTCATAGACTTGATGGGCACTGTCATCTGTGATCTTTGTGATATGACTTTCTATAAGCACGTACTGATGAAACTGTCACTTAATATTTGTTTCTTAAAGTCTACAAACGCTCTACATTTATTCACTCTGTGATAGGGTTGGATCCTATATGCTACTTTTATTATTCTCCTGTAAATGGTTCAGTGCCTATAATTTAGGCTGTGTGTAGAATGGGGCATAAAGGAAATTACCTCTACTAGATTATAGTGATAAGGAAATCAGCATACAGTTTTGGCCTGTGTATTAATTTGCCTATAACTAATCATAATTCCATTATTTTTACATAAAAAAGAGAATATTTCAAAATGAGAAGATCCTGCCATGGAAAGGATGACTGGGTGGACAAAGTGGAAAGGAGGGGAAATAACTTACATAATTTATATTTTCAATAATGAATGGTTAGCTGTTATGTGACAATTAGGTCAAAAACTCTATTTATTTTTTTTTGGTGTAGATGGCCAAGGAAGTTGCACAGAACTTCCCCAACATCCCCTCCCAAATTGATATAGAACCTTCACAAGAACACATGGAGCAACTGCGAAAATAAATGGCTGAGGATATACTAAAAATGGCTGGTATGTAATGACATTTAATTCAAAGTAAATGTAAATTCTTTATTTTTATGTAGTTGTGTGGGACAGCCATATGTTCAGTTCAAGCCTATGATTTCAGAGTTCAACAAAGCCAACAACTGCTTCATGTGTGCCACTGATAAATAACCTGGATATGGCCCAAAGACTGACTGGGTTAGTAACTTTATTTAACATGTTTATAATCTTTTGACAACATTGACAGCATGTAAGACAATTTATGATATAACACAATGGATGGCTAATTCGTCATAGTGCATTGATATTTGATATTATTTATAACGTGTTACGCTTTGTTTTGTTTTAGATTTAATGTTTTGTATGCAAATGGTGGTTCCATGTGCTGTGCCTAGGAATGAAGACAAAAGAGTTCAGAGTGAAGAGCACAAACTGGAAGTGCTGTCTTTGTTGTTGAAAATGTATGCAATACTCTACCCACACTGAAGAGGCTCTGAAATGTTCATCAACCAGGGATAAAGACAAAGTTAACACTGTGAAATGTTTTGAACTTATTTGAAGTAAAGTATCTGTTGACATGTTGGAAAAGACTAAAGGTCTACAATTTCTGTTTAATTTGTCAATATTCCATTTTTATTCATTGATTTTCTGGCCACCATTACTGTGGTTACATGTTCAGTATATGTATTGACCAGCAAAGCCACTGCAGCCTACCTTACTGGCTCACTCTCCATCCCTGCTATGGACAATTAATAGCATGACTCTCATACTTTGCCCTTTTCCTTTATGGTTGATATTAACGATGAAAGGAGATACTATCTGTCTCTCTCCTATTGTTGTTAAATACTGTGGAAAAATAAAAAACAGGGACAATAAGTACTTAGAACTACCAATTATTATAGATAAATATGAAAGAAAAAAGGGTAAACACAACACTGGACTGAACCCCCTAATTGTCAAACTAATATTAATGTACAACAATATAGAAAATACATAACTAGAAGTAATGCAATATGGGTGTATATCCACTGCACGCTTCTTAGGTGTGTAATTGACATGACCAAGGAGCTATTGAAATGTAAAAATATGAAAAATGTACGTTACACTGTGTGATTTTACCGTACACATTCAAGAGTGTGCAATACATAAGGCTAGTCCGTGGACATTCTGAAGTTTGTTTGAGTCCAGTAGGTCACATGACCAAGGAGCTATTTAAGTTTTAAATTCTGAAAAATTTATGTAAAATCAAGTGAGATGAAAATGGACAAACTAAAGGGTGTGCAATATATAAGAGTAGTCAGTGTACATTTTGCACCTTGTTTGAAGTCATTAGGTCACATGACCAAGGAGCTATTGAAATTTGAAAGATTGAAAATGTCATGTAAAATCATGTGTGAGATGAAAATGGACCTATGGTGTGCCATGTGTAGGACCACTGAATGGACATTCTGAACCTTGTTTGAAGTCAGTAGGTCACATGACCAAGGAGCTATTGACATTTTTAAGTTTGAAAAAGTAATGTAAAAACATGTGAGATGAAAATGGACAAACTAAAGGGTGTGCAATTGTAGCGTGGTTCGTTCTGCGTTGTGTACTTTTATTTAGGACACTGCCACAACTGGAATTCTGATGGTTGGATCATTTTTATTCGACCTGCACACGAAGAGACAACACACAATATGTTAGCCCTCGGTGCAGTCACAGCACTCGGGGACCTTGCTAGTTGAAGGTCAGGCAAAAGAGAGCGGGAACTGCATGCACACATTCAGTGCCCAACAGCACACTATACAATACAAGTAAAATGATATACAACATAATTCGGACAAAATAAAAGACATACCTGCACACGAAGAGACAACACACAATATGTTAGCCCTCGGTGCAGTCACAGCTCTCGGGCACCTGCGTGAGCACATAGAAACTCACTCAAACACGGTCCCAAATACTCCCGAGTTACAATAGGTACCCTAATTAGCGAGCTCAGTGAAAGTTGTTAACATAAATCTTTATAATTGTCCACATTGTAACAAAACCTATAGTTGCGTAACAGCACTTTATGTAACTTTACCACAGTTTTATATTGACAAATTACGGCGCCAAGGACAACATACCTTGCTAGTTGAAGGTCAGGCAAAATAGAACAATAAGAGGGTACATAAGTACAGATAACCCGCGATGGCCAAACCAAAATATACAAAACTTTTACAATTAGGTGTATTTACAATATAGATATCAAAAAAATGGTACACCGAAAAATAACATTAACTATGCAGCTGTAATTAAATAAAGAAAACACATTGAATTATTATTATTGTTATTAACTTATTAACATCCCCTCTTGACCTGGCCTACTTGAACTGTCCTTGTGTGCAACTTGGTGCATAATCTAGGGGAACAACATCACTCTACTACATTATGTCTAGGCCCACTGAGTGTACATTCTGAACCTTGTTTGAGGTCAGTAGGTCACATGACCAAGGAGCTATTGAAATTTGAATGTAAAAAAAGTTTGTACTTTGTTTACGCTCCCTAACTAATTCAACTAAGAATACAAAATGCTGCTCACATTTCCACCTATTTATTAGCTTTGGAAAGCGAATTCATGTCCAAATTGTGAAAATAAGACCTGTGCAATGTTGTGCTCAATTTTTCCAACATCATGACACTTATTTGGAGTCTGTAGCGCAAGTGGTTTGAAAGCTATTGAGGTTTGAAAGCGCAAATATCCGTCCAATATCCATCCAAAAACTGTCTTTACCTGTCTGATTTTACGGCTACAGACAAATGTAAATTGGGTTATTTGCGGGGTTTCTTCGTCATTTCAATAGCATTTGGTCTATGGTATGGACTCAAATCTGGGTTTCTGATTGTAATTCAACTATTGGTATGTTTTGCCTGGATAGATACGGCCGCCAGTGTTTGCTTAAGTTATAATCTGAATGTTTTAACAGCTTGCTTAGTTTAAATTGAAAGACTAATTTATTCAACATAAATAGCGAGGCGATTTCGATGTAATACGTTGTCTTTTGCCAAAATGGTCTGCTGAAATAACATATTGAGAATGGAGTCATTTTTAAATAACTGAATCAAAGAAGAGACAGTTACCTAAATCTAATGAATTCTAATAATAGCGGATAGGTAATTGCGAAAGAGCTGTGCCCACCGAAAAGTTTTTTTTATTATTCTTATGGATTTTGACTGATGTATTTTATAAATTTGGCGCATTACATGTTATTTTTAAAGTCTTGGACATTTCATAAGTGTGAAGCCGAAAAAGAAGAGAAAGTTGTCAAGTTTGTTATTAACCTTATGATAGAGGTAAGCGCAGAACGTTGTTTGAGAATGGGTTATATTTTTTTCCTACTGGTAAGAATAGGAGACTTAGAATGGGCTGTAAGAGATTCAGGTCTGAATAGTTGAATCGGAAACGTTTTGTGATCGTTTGTGATTACTGTTGCTGGGGTTTATTGTTTAGGTAACACCAGGGAATTTGAGCAGGAAGTTCATGTATTCTAACATTATAATCTGTTTCCATTAAGTGGAACAATGTCTGGTCATTAAAGTGGATTGCAGTTTGAGTTTATATTTATTTTTATAGGGACAGTGCACATTAATCACAGTTGTGTGTGTGTGTGTGTCTGATGGCAGGGTATTCCAGACATGGGAAGCCCTCACAGAGAAAGCAGATCGATTAAAGGTGCTTTTCCTTAATTAAGGGAACTATACAGTCACCTCTCATGGCAGACCTTGTGGATCTGCTGCAGTAGGTTTGGGTTTTCTGTTTAACAAAAGTAATGAGTGGAGGGGGAGCCAGGCCATTTAGGATCTTGAATACAAGACATGCGTCAGTGATGATGGCTATTGGGCTTCCTATCAAGCACTTTGAGAGCCTGTTTGCAGACAGACTGAATGGGTTTTAATGTTGTACAGCAAGCTTGGGCCCAACTAGTCAAGCTTGGACCCAACTAGTCAAGTATCATAGATTTTAAGTACTGTTTTTCTTCGTCTGTAGTCTAACAATTTCAAATGTATTGGAAATTAGCTAGGTTGAATTTGGTTATTTGAGTTACCTTTTTCATTTGGTTTTTAAAAGAGAGGTTGGAATCAAGTATGATGCCATGGTACTTAATCAAGTATGATGTCTGGAGCTTTTCCCCTGACACATAGACATCTGGCTCAGTGGCATCAGTTGTCCTCTTTGTGAGGAACATGCAGATTGTTTTTTTACATTGAGATGCAAACATGAGTCCCTGAGCAACTTTGTCACCTGGACCATTACAGTAGTGAGTTCTTCTGTAGCTTGTTGTTTGCTCTTTGCATGCACATATCACTGTATCATCTGCATACATTTGAACTTCAGACCCAGTACAGACAGAAGGCAGATCATTAATGTACAGGCTGAACAGTATTGACCCTTGGGGCACGCCCACATCGTAGCTAAGAGTTAAACAGTTAGTTTGGACTATTACGCTGATGAGACAGCACCAACTTTTTAAAGGTTCTAGATTTGTTAAACAACAGGTTTATATTTTTACTACATTTGTTGCAACAGGTTGAAATGGTTAGATTACTGGAAAGGGGTTACGGGTTTGTTTATTGTTTATTTTAGGTGTTGATATCACTTAATGAAACACTGTATTATCTGATGTGTTTTTAGTAGAAATCTTCCTTCTCTGACTGATGGAAGTCCGCTACAGTATGTATGTTAAGGGAGACATAGGAGAACACGTCACAAACAACTTTTTACTAACAGCCTGGGATCAAATATCGCTGATTCCTTACGATGAGAAATGTACTACATTTGCGACAGGAAAAAGCATTACATTTAGAGGGGTAACAGGAACTATCTAAGGCGAAACAGCTACCAATGTTGGACATTGGTCCAGTAATGATGCCAGGATAATTTTATATGGTTATGGAACAAAGAGACCAGTCATATAATATAATATGGGAGTGAATTGTTAGACTAGTGTCAAGATACATGTTGCTGTGTCTAAGGGTAGAACATGCTAAATTAAGCGCATATAAACATTGAGGTAGATTAAAACAAACGATTCATGATTTGAGGGAGTACAGTGGACTTATCATGATTATCAGGTTTTGTTTGTAGTTAAAACTTGTGGGTTGCTGAATCAGTGTAGTATAATGAATGCTAATGACGTGTTTTGTGTTTTTTTCCTGGAGAATGGGGGTTTCATTGTCTCTCTTTGAAATGTTTCCTGGGGCTGTGGTCTTGGGAAGAGCAGTGAGTGAGATTAAGGCCGTAAACTACCAAATTAAATAAGGCTTGGCCGTTTTTGTTTGTTTTTACCTTAAGGTTTGCAAATACCCACACACAACACACTTGTTATGACTATTTGTTGGTGTTTTTAAAATACTATGTTTGATTTGTGTGTTCTATTTCCTTTGGGTTTAGTGAGTTTTCCATTTGTCTTAGTGCCGAAGTATCTTAAAGGGGCACACACACACATGGAATTTTCAGAAGTTTTTATTTTCTGAGTTTTAATTAAACACGTGAATTATTTTGATAAAGAAATGTACTGGAAACCTAGGATACGACATGTATGAAATGTTTGAATGTTTTTCATTAATTTGTCTAATATAGTAAGAAACACTTATTTGAAGGGTTTGTATGACCTCTGACCTCTGTCCTGACTTTCCAGTGTGATTTGTTCACCCTCATTGGAAAGCCATTTGGATAATGAATTTAAGGTAATTTGTAATATTGATAATTATGATGAAGTTTTTAGTTCTTAGCCATATTTGTGATTTGGACCAATATGAAGAGGGAGCCTTTGACTAAGGGTAGACTGCCGTATGTTTATTTTCCTATGACCGTATGGATACACTTATTTTTCTTATGGACCTTATAGTGATTGCATTAAGATACTGATCTGTATATAATTGTGATAAAGAAGTTAATAGTTGAATTATAGGATAATTATACTGGATGTTAAAATTAATGTACATTCTGTAAGGTTCTGTATTTATTTTCTTAGTCAACCTTGTGTTCTGTTTCGTTGTGTTCTTGAACGTAGCCCTGTCTTTCATTTTTGTTAATTGATTTCACCTGTCAGTTACTCACCTGGTCTCATCAGCTCCTTATTTAGTTCAGTTCATTCTGTTTGTGCCTTTGTGAGGTATTGTTCGTTTTGACTCTATTAAGCCTCGTCCTAGCTAGTTTGTGAGAACCAGTTATAGCCTTCAGTCCTAGTTTTGATTCACCTGCCTGTTTGCCTACCTGTGTATGACCATTGCCTACCTGTGACCACGATTCCTGCCTTCTGCGAAGGCAAAATTAACACCTGCCACGCTCTGCGCATTAATCTACACCTCTTTCTCCTTGAGTATTCATTACACATTCTGCCAAAGTTGATGTGTGTTAAATTGAGGGTTTTTGACTTTGAGTGATAGGACCAATTAGAATCACTGAGCAAAGTCATTCTAAATTTTGGTTGGATAATTAATTGGGTTTTGATAATGATTTGGAAACTGAAGGATTGATTTGAGTTTAGTATGTTAATAACTATATGAGTGAAGCAATTAATGTAGTATGGATTGATTGTTTTGATTGCTGTTATGAACAAAAGATGTTGACACTATTCTCAGCATGCCCTGGTAAATGGAGAGGGTGAACTCTGATCCGGAGAGTGAAACTGATCTAATCTATTTGATCTATAGGCATTGCCTTATAAATAGTGGCATCATGATGCTTGTCTTGGGTCATGTTCATTAGGCACCAATGGAATACATTTTACTTTAACCAGGAATCACTACCTGGATTTGTCCAACTAGATATACTCATTTTAGTTTCTGGGATGGAAATAGTTACCATGCTGATCCATTGGAGTGTGATAGATAACTAAAGTTTATTTTATTAAACACCATTGTTGCATGCACTGCATTATGCATTACATATGTGCTTTTCACTGTCTATGAAGATATAGCTTTGAATCTAATAAACTGTATGCATCTTCTGTTTTTCTTCATGGGTTTGTGCAGGTGACTGTATCATGACCTCCCCAGAGAAATTGCTAGAATGCTTAGAATATGTGTTGGAGGTTGAAATGGGAGACAGTGCTAAGTTTCTTGGGAGAAGGGTGAGCCAGTGCTATAGCAGCGTTTAAACACTGTTTCCTATGCTTGTTCAATGAACCATAAACAATTAATGAACATGCACCTGTGGAATGGTCGTTAAGACGCTTACAGACGGTAGGCAATTAAGGTCACAGTTCTGAAAACTTGGGACACTAAAAGAGGCCTTTCTACTGACTCCAAAAGAAAGATGCCCAGGGTCCCTGCTCATCTGCGTGAACGTGCATCAGGCATGCTGCAAGGAGGCATGAGGACTGCAGATGTGGCCAGCGCAATAAATTGCAATGTCCGTACTGTGAGATGCTTAAGACAGCACTACAGGGAGGCAGGACAGACAGCTGATCGTCCTCGCAGTGGCAGACCACGTGTAACAACACCTGCACAGGATCGGTACATCCGAACATCACACCTGCGGGACAGGTACAGGATGGCAACAACAACTGCCCGAGTTACACCTCAATAGGCTGAGAGAGGCTGGACTGAGGGCTTGTAGGCCTGTTGTAAGGCAGGTCCTCACCAGACATCACCGGCAACAACGTCGCCTATGGGCACAAACCCACCGTCGCTGGACCAGACAGGACTGGCAAAAACTGCTCTTCACTGACGAGTTGCGGGTTTTTCTCACAAGGGGTGATGGTCGGATTCACATTTATCGTCGAAGGAATGAATGTTACACCGAGGCCTGTACTCTGGAGCGGGATCGATTTGGAGGTGGAGGGTCTCGCAGCAAGAACTGGAGAATCTGGTGCAGTCCATGAGGAGGAGATGCACTGCAGTACTTAATGCAGCTGGTGGCTACACCAGATACTGTTACTTTTGATTTTGACCCCCCCTTTATTCAGGGACACATTTTTCCATTTCTGTTAGTCACGTCTGTGGAACTTGTTCAGTTTATATCTCAGTTGTTGAATCTTGTTATGTTCATACAAATATTTACACATGTTAAGTTTGCTGAAAATAAACGCAGATGACAGTGAGAGGACGTTATTTTTTTGCCGAGTTTATGAGTAATTGTCCTTAAATCTTGTAATTTTCTTTTAAGTTGAGAGGATTCTCAAAATGGGGGATTATGGTGGAAAATTGCAGGTGATGTTATAATAGTTTTATTGCATCTGTCACGCCCTGAAATTAGAGAGGATTTTTCTTCTCTATTTTTGTTAGGTCAGGGTGTGACTAGGGTGGGCACTCTAGTTTTGTATTTCTATGTTGGCCTGGTATGATTCCCAATCAGAGACAACTGTCTATCATTGTCTCTGATTGGGGATCATATTTAGGCAGCCTTTTCCCACCTGTTTGTTGTGGGATCTTGTCTATGTATAGTTGCTTGCGAGCACTACATTGTCTTCACGTTTCGTTCTGCTCTTTATTGTTTTCTGTGCGTTTCACTCGAATAAAGATGATGAAACCATTCCACGCTGCACCTTGATCCGATCATTACAACAACGCTCGTGACAGCATCAAATGGTTGTTTTATGCAACAGAATAGAGGATTCTTATAACTATTGTGTGTGTTCTACTGAGGATGGGCCACTGGGATATAACATTAACAGGAGATTTACAATAAAACCTAAAGAGCATTCCAGAGCATGAGTTAATGTTTCTGTTCTATACGGTACCAGGGAGACTTGGCTCCAGTATGGAGTTGGGGGCCCAGACACTGGTCTCTACACAATGAAAACTGTTGACACAGCAGATACTGTCAGAGTCTAGGTGATGTGGGTAAGGCGGAGTCAGGCGCAGGACACAGAAATGAGTAATAATAGTAACTTTACTCAAAATAATCCTCCAACGAGAACGAAAATCCAGAATCACATAAACGAGACAACTGACAACAATAAACACGCACAAAACCATGATGGCTCCAGAGGGTTAAATAGGAAAATAATTAAAATGAAATGGGAACCAGGTGTGTACAATACATACAAAACAAATGGAAAAAGAAATGTAGATCGGTGGAGGCTAGAAAGCCGGTGACGTCAACCGCCGAATGCCGCCCGAACAAGGAGAGGCACCAACTTCGGCGGAAGTTGTGACAGATACTGTCTGCGGTGAATTATAGGTATCTTTCATACAAATCTTAACGTTGTGACCCATTCTATACATCTGTTGTTCGTCATGTAGGTTGAAAGGGGTGTATCTTGGCTATGAAAAGACCTTTGTACTTTTGTCTCGGGCTGTCAACGAATCATCTGAGCGTGAATTGTCGACCAGCCATCATTATCGTAGAGCAGTCAATCAATTCACTTTATATGTGTGCGTTGTATTGACTTGCTGATTAAAGATTTAGTTTAAATATAACTCTGACTTGCGTGATAAGTTTGTCTCTCCTCATTTGATAGTCAAGAAATTAACCACCACATACCTTATTCTAGAATTATGATTCACATAATATGACATGATGGTATGAGTATGATATTAGACAATTAGCCTATGCTTTTGTGTTCATATTGACAGATTATAAAAATGCACATTGTCCTCAATTTCAGAAATGCCGGGATCAACAAAAAAAATGTGTCCAAGCTGTGCCCAAGAACTTGGGGTGAGGGCTAAAAAATTTAAGTTTTGTGGGGTCCCACAAATAAAGAAAAAATCCAGAGGCTGGAAAAAATCAAACAAGGGGGTTCAGGACTGATGCTGAATTTGTCAAAGACTGTGGATAATGCATACGTCCATTTAAGGAAAAATATTGTCATCACAAGCATATCTGTTGATATTTGTTTGTTGAGCCAGACTGGAAAAACTTTTTTGTAAGACAATAACTTTTGAACCCTTAGAATGTAAAACCACGAGCAAGAAGACTTGTGTGACTTTTCATTTGACATTGTACAGAAATAATGACCATAACATACTTTTGTGGTTTTAGCTTCTTAGTCTAAAGGCAGCAGCATATGTCCCCATACTGTTTCTGGGGAAAAAGAAGAAGACAGGAGGGTTTAACCTGTCTGGGATAGGGGGCAGTATTTTCACGGCCGGATAAAAAAACGTACCCGATTTAAACTGGTTACTACTCTTGCCCAGAAACTAGAATATGCATATTATTAGCGGATTTGGATAGAAAACACTCTAAAGTTTCTAAAACTGTTTGAATGGTGTCTGTGAGTATAGCAGAACTCATATGGCAGGCAAAAACCTGAGAAGATTCCAAGCAGGAAGTGGCCTGTCTGCGAATTTGTAGTCCTTCTGTTGCTTCTCTATCGAAACTACAGCATCTGAGCTGTTACGTGACACTTTCTAAGGCTTCCATTGGCTCTCTAAAGCCGCCAGAAAGTGGAATGGGGTGTCTACTGTCTCTGGGCAAAGAACAGCAGCAGAGTTTGTAAGTGGTCAGCCTGGGGACAGTGAGATTGAAATGCGCATTCACGAGACTTCACCATTTTTTTTCTCTCAGCCTTTGAATGAATACAACGTTGCCCGGTTGGAATATTATCGCTATTTTACGAGAAAAATAGCATAAAAATTGATTTTAAACAGCGTTTGACATGCTTCTAAGTACGGTAATGGAACATTTTTATTTTTTTTGTCTGGAAATGCGCGTTACCCTTTGGATAGTGACCTGAACGCACGAACAGAACGGGGGTATTTGGACATAACTATGTATTATTTGGAACAAAAACAACATTTGTTGTGGAAGTAGCAGTCCTGGGAGTGCATTCTGACGAAGAACAGCAAAGGTAATACCATTTTTCTAATACTAATTCTGAGTTTAGTGAGCCCCGAAGTTGGCGGGTGTCTGAATAGCTAGCCTGAGCTATGTACTCAGAATATAAGCTCTACCACTTTCCTGATTATACCTATCCAGACCCTTCAGAAAAATCTAAGGGTTAGGTCAGAGCCAAGGAGGAGGGGTGGTAGGGAGTGAATTTGGACCAGCAAATAATGTGTACGTACCACCGAAGAGTTTTAATATCAATCATGTCTGTGTGTGTTCATTCAGGTTGAAGTTCACAGTGAAAGAGATGCAGGGGTCCATTGTGACCATGGAGGACGACTCTAGCACTGCAGAGTGCCAGAAAATACAGAAACCAAAGAGCAAAGGTATATGGACATATATTTAATTTGTCACAGAGAATTATCTTTGTCTGGGCTGTCATCTCTATTGTACAACACATGATCTTAGTTGTTTATTAGTGTACCAGCAATGACAGTGAAAGTCGACTAAGTTATCAACAGCATGTACTGCTATGTTTGTGGCCATGACTAAAATACATTATTATTCTATCAGGTGTAAGAATAAAATGAATGATATATATACACTACCGTTCAGAAGTTCACTTAGAAATGAAAGAAGAAAAAAAATTGTCCATTGAAATAACATCACATTGATCAGAAATACAGTGTAGACATTGTTAATGTTGTAAATGACTATTGTAGCTGGAAACCACAGATTTTTTTATGGAATATCTACATAGGCGTACAGAGGCCCATTATCAGCAACCATCACTCCTGTGTTCCAATGGCACGTTGTGTTAGCTAATCCAAGTTTAGCATTTCAAAAGGCTAATTGATCATTAGAAAACCCCTTTTGCAATTATGTTAGCACAGCTGAAAACTGTTGTCCTGATTAAAGAAGCAATAAAACTGTCCTTCTTTAGACTAGTTGAGTATCTGGAGCATCAGCATTTGTGGGTTCGATTACAAGCTCAAAATGGCCAGAAACAAAGAACTTTATTCTGAAACTCGTCAGTCTATTCTTGTTCTGAGAAATTAAGGCTATTTTATGCGAGAAATTGCCAAGAAACTGAAGATCTCATACAACGCTGTGTACTACTTCCTTCACAGAACAGCACAAACTGGCCCTAACCAGAATAGAAAGAGGAGTGGGAGGCCCAACTGAGCAAGAGGACAAGTACATTAGAGTGTCTAGTTTGAGAAACAGATGCCTCACAAGTCCTCAACTGGCAGCTTCATTAAATAGTACCCGTTAAACACTAGGCTCATCGTCAACAGTGAAGAGGCGACTTTCTCGTGTAGGCCTAATATCAAAGTTAGAATGCAATCAGGGTTAGGCCAAGTATAATTTATTTATATTTTTTATTAACCTTTATTTAAACAGGTAGTCACATTGACATAAAACAATTTTACAAGAGAGCCCTGTATATGTTTACAAATAAAACCCAGTAAATACATAAAACATAACAGCTCTACAGTACCAGTCAAAAGTTTGATGACAGCTTTCCACACTCTTGGCATTCTTTCAACCAGCTTCATGAGGAATGCTTTTCTAACAGTCTTGAGGGAGTTCCCACATATGCTGAGCACTTGTTGGCTACTTTTCCTTCACGTTTCGGTCCAACTCATCCCAAACCATCTCAATTGGTTTGATGTCTGGTGATTGTGGAGGCCAGGTCATCTGATGCAGCACTCCATCACTCTCCTTGGTCAAATAGCTCTTACACCTCCTGGAGGTGTGTTTTGGGTCATTGTCCTGTTGAAAAACAAATGATAGTCCCAATAAGCGTAAACCAGATGGGATGGTGTATCGCTGCAGAATGCTGTTGTAGCCATGCTGGTTAAGTTAGCCTTGAATTCTAAATAAATCACAGACAGTGTCACCAGCAAAGCACCCCCACACCATCACACCTCCTCCATGCTTCACGGTGGGAAGCACACATGCAGAGATCATCCATTCACCTACTCTACGTCTCACAAAGACACGGCAGTTGGAACCAAACATCTCAAATTCAGACCAAAGGACAGATTTACACCAGTCTAATGTCCATTGCTCGTGTTTCTTGGCCCAAGCAAGTCTTTTCTTATTATTGGTGTCCTTTACTAGTGTTTTCTTTGCAGCAATTTGACCATGAAGGCCTGATTCACGCAGTCTCCTCTGAACAGTTGATGTTGAGATGTGTCTGTTACTTGAACTGTGTGAAGCATTTATTAACTCTAATAAATGTATCCTCTGCAGCAAAGGTAACTCTGGGTCTTCCTTTCCTTTGGCGGTCGTTATGAGAGCTAGTTTTATCATAGCGCTTGATGGTTTTTGCGACTGCACTTGAAGAAACGTTCAAAGTTCTTGACATTTTCCGGATTGACTGACCTTCATGTCTTATTAAAGTAATGATGGACTGTCATTTCTCTTTGCTTATTTGAGCTGTTCTTACCATAATATGGACTTGGTCTTTTACCAGATAGGGCTATCTTCTGTTTACCACCCCTACCTTGTCACAACACAACTGATTGGTTCAAACGTATTAATAAGGAAAGAAATTCTACAAATTAACTTTTAACAAGTCACACCTGTTAATTAAAATGCATTCCAGGTGAATACCTCATGAAGCTGGTTGAAAGAACGCCAAGAGTGTGCAAAGCTGTCATCAAGGCAAAGGAAGGCTACTTTGAATGATCTGAAATGTAACATATCTTTTGATTTGTTTAACACTTTTTTGGTTAATACATGATTCCATATGTGTTACTTCATAGTTTCAATTTGGTCACTATTATTCTACAATGTAGAAAATAGTAAAAAGAAAGGAAAAACCCTTGAATGAGTAGGTGTGTGTAATGCCCTGGCCATAGAGAGGGGTTTTTTGTTCTTTATTTTGGTTAGGCCAGGGTGTTACATTGGGTGGGCGTTCTATGTTCCTTTTTCTATGTTTTTGTATTTCTTTGTTTTGGGCCGAGTAGGGTTCCTAATCAGAGGCAGCTGTCTATCATTGTCTCTGATTAGGAATCATACTTAGGCAGCCTGTTTTCCTTTGGGGTTTTGTGGGTAGTTGTTTCTGTTGTGTGGTTTGCACCGACAGAACTGTTGGCTTTTGTTTTCCCTGTTTGTTTTTTGAAGTGTATCATTAAAAATCATTATGACCACTTACCACGCTGCGCTTGGTCCCCTCTTCCAGACGATCGTTACAGTGTGTCCAAACTTTTGACTGGTTTGGTACATTACAAATAAAACACACTATAATAAAACCCATAATACACATTAAACATATTTAAGAAAAGCAATCGCAGTCTGTAACATAAAAGTCTCTAATCATTAATTTAAGGATCCAGAATATCTAATTGCAAGGAATTCTGTGTATTGTTCCACACATAAGGGGCAAAAAAAACTAAAAGCAGATTTCCCCAATTCTGTGGCGAACAAAGGGATCTCCAGAGTTAAATTAATATATAAAAATGTAGTTCAGTAACATGAACAATTCTCAGGTCAATAAACTGCTAAAATATGTAAATGGCATACATTCATTAGCTGGCAATAAAATTCATACTTAATCGGTATGTTCCTAGTCTATTTTGAAGTGTTATTGTTTGTACCGCTGACATGATTGCCTCTACACAAAACATTTCTACGTGACCGTTCTGTAACGTTGAGCCCTGCTGAACAGGTCCCGTATTTTAGGCAACAGCAACGTTCAACTGTTAATATACTTGGCTACAGAGACGAGTATGGAGGATTTCAGAGGTATAATGACCATATTCGTAATCACTTGAACTATCTATCATAGCGTTCACAAGGATCCACAGTGGTAGATAGCAGAGAAATAAAGCATAATGTAATCGTGTTGGCCAAAGCTGCTGTTATATTTGGCATCACAGCACACCACCAGAACACTTCTCAACAAGAGCACTTGTGTTTGTTCAATGCAGGCAAGGCTAAGGCTGTACGATGGCTCAGTTATTATACAAGTAGGGAGTGGGAACTACCAGCCAATCATGATGGGGAAACATATATGCTAAAGTTCCAAATGGTGAAAACCTTGTAGCAGACTCTCCTTTCAGCAGGAGAAAACCTTGCAGCAGCATCTCTTTTCAGCAGGTGAAAACCTTGCAGCAGCCTCTCTTTTCAGCAGGTGAAAACTTTGCAGCAACCTCTCCTTTCAGCAGGTGAAAACCTTGCACCATCCTCTCCTTTCAGCAGGTGAAAACCTTGCAGCAGCCTCTCTTTTCAGCAGGTGAATACCTTGCAGCAGCCTCTCCTTTCAGCAGGTGAAAACCTTGCACCATCCTCTCCTTTCAGCAGGTGAAAACCTTGCAGCAGCCTCTCTTTTCAGCAGGTGAAAACCTTGCAGCAGCCTCTCCTTTCAGCAGGTGAAAACCTTGCAGCAGCCTCTCCTTTCAGCAGCTGAAAACCTTGCACCATCCTCTCCTTTCAGCAGGTGAAAACCTTGCACCATCCTCTCCTTTCAGCAGGTGAAAACCTTGCAGCAGCCTCTCTTTTCAGCAGGTGAAAACCTTGCAGCAGCCTCTCCTTTCAGCAGCTGAAAACCTTGCACCAGCCTCTCTTTTCAGCAGGTGAAAACCTTGCAGCAGCATGTCAGCACACCTCAGAACACCTCAGATGCAATACTGAAACAGTTTGAGGATGTTTTTGATGGGACGGGGGCGCTGCCAGGTGAGCTCCACCTGGTGGTGGATGAGTCTGTCAGACCAGTTTATTAACAGATTCCTCGCTGAATCCCCATTCCACTGAAAGAAAAGATACTAAAGGCGGTTGATTCAATGGAGGAACAGGATGTCATTACGAAGGTCACCAAATCTACTAAGTGGATAAGCAACATGGTTGTGGTGGAAAAGCATGGCAAAATAAGAGTCTGCCTCGATCCAAGTGCCCTGAACAAAGCCGTATGTAGGCACATTACCAAATGCCTGCCATTGAAGATGTACTGCCAAGCCTGTTAAAAGTGAAAATCGTTTCTGTTAGGGATGAAAAAAATGGGTACGTTTGGATGGAGAGAGTAGTTACCTCACCACATTTTGGACCCCCAATGGTAGATACTGGTAGACAAGGTTATCTTTTGGAGTGAAACCATCTGCAGAGGAATATCAGTGAAGGCAACATGATGCACTGGGACTGCCAGGAACTGCCAGGAATAAGCGTCATAGCTGATGACGTCCTACAGCTGGGATACAATGGAAGAAGCAGTGCAGGACCATGACCACAACCTGACAAGGGAGATGAATCTAAAGCTGAATAAAGAAAAAGTTAAGCTCAGGCTCACAAGTATTACATACATGGGACATCTCTTGACAGCTGAAGGCCTGAAGCCAGACCCCAAGAAGGTGGAGGCAGTACAGAAAATGCCGCCATCTACAGACGCTAAGGCAGTGCAGCGACTGCTTGTTTGTAAATTACTTAGCCAAATTCTTACCTCCTCTGTCTGACATATCTGAGCCATTACGTCAGCTGACCAATAAAGCTGTACTGTGGGCATGGCTTCCTCAACATGATGCTGCATTGGAGCAAATCAAGAAATTGGTAAGCAACTAACCAATTTCTGAGGTACTATGACCTCTCTGAAGAAGTGACCCTACAATGTGATGCAAGTAACAAAGGCCTAGGGGCTTCACTCTTGCAGCAGGGGCAGCCCATTGCATTTGCTTCAAGGACATTGACACCCACGGAGAAAGGATATGCCCAAATTGAAAAGGACTGCCTAGCCATAGTGACCGTTTTGATCAATGCCTTTATGGTAGGGACTTTATCTCGGTGCACACTGATCACAAGCCGCTTGAGGTTATCTTCAAAAACCTCTTCTGTCTTGCCCCTAAGTGACTACAGAGGATGATGCTAAAGCTTCAGCGTTATCAACTATAGGTAGTATACAAGAAAGGAATAGAGCTTCACATTGCAGATTTTTTGTCCAGGGCAGCACTAACAACAACTAGTCACCCATGATATTGGATAAATGAGACAGTATATGCTTTACAGGCTGAGTTTGAAGATGTGAACCATGATACTGATCAAAACTTCTCCCCGCAGACACGGGATGCTATTAAAGCTCATTCAGCAGAGGACAAGACTTCTCGAATGCTTCAGTCTTTTATCCTAAGAGGCTGGCCGGACACAAGAAAGAGTACGCCCATCTTGTTGAGGGACTACTGGACACGCAGAGACAAACTGACAATGCAGGAAGAGGTCGTCTACAAAGACGACAGGGTGGTAGTGCCAGAAACTCTATGCCTAATGATTCTCTCTCGTATCCATGCAGGGCACTCAGGGGTCGAAGCCAGTCTCAGGAAAGCCAGAGACTCAGTATTCTGGACCAACATGACTCAAGAAATTAAACATTTTGTGGCTGTGTGCAGCATATGTAATGCTAATCTACCTAAGCAGCAAAAGGAAACGCTGCACCCACATGACGTACCAGCACGTCCTTGGTCTAAAGTGGGAATGGATCTGTTCACAGTCACGAATGTTCCTTTTCTGATTATAGTGGACTACTATTCAGATTTTTGGGAGGTGGAGAAAGTGATTGACATAACAGTGCTTGCATGATCGACTGTTGTAAGCAGCAGTTTAGCAGATATGGCATACCTGACAGTGGTGTAGTTACGGATAATGGTCCCCAGTTCATGAGTCAAGACTTTGCTATGTTTGCAAAAGCCTGGGAGTTCCAACATGTGACCTCCTCACCCTATCACAGTCTGAGTAATGGTAAGGTGAATTCAGCAGTGAAAATAGCAAAGACTCCCATCACAAAGCATTGCAGGAAGGCACAGATGTGTGGCAAGCGATTTTGGCATGGAGAAATACCCCCACAGAGGGCTTCGGCAGCAGTCCTGTCTTGACGCACTCGCTCTCTGTTGCCAACAACTCCCAAGCTCCTCGCACCAAAGGTCATTAGGGATGTTCAGACACACAAGCATGCACGTCAGGACAAGTCAAAACATTACTATGACCAGCATGCAAAAAATCTGCCTGTAATTAAACAAGGCCAAGCTGTCAGAGTGCTCCTGTCACCTCAAGCCAGGGATGCCACATGGAGATTTGTCACATACATAGGGCACATCAGCGTAAGGTCATATGAAGTGTTAGTAAAGGGCCACAAGTATCGAAGGAACCGGAGGGACATATGTGCAGTTCAGGAGAGAATAGGGCACAGGAGGGCCACATGGGAAGACTGTGAATATCCTCTGGATGGTGTGGGCAGGACACATAATGAGGAGACGGGGAAGACCCCATCAGGGCAGTTATCTCTGCCGACCGTGCCACCACAATTTCAGAAAGATGTGGCAGAGGAAGGAGAGGCCCTGAGGCTCCTAGAGGTGCCTAACATCCCAGAGATGCCAGGAGAGGTCCTGAGGCTCCCAGAGGTGCCCAACATCCCAGAGGTGCCTTAAGAGATGGACAATTAATTTTAGTATAAAAAAAAGTGTTGACAAATAGGTATTTTCACTGTAGTATTAAAAAGGTATGAAGAGCTCGTGCTAATTCTATATGAAAAAGAAGATGTTGAGGTAATGGGCATAATGCCAACCCAGAGATGGTGCTAGTTGGGGCCTATGATAGATAAACAGGTGCATTGTAAGTGTCAGATTAGGATGTCGTGATCTGTAACGTAATACCTGACCTAACTCTCCGACATAAGTTATTAACAGCTAGTAAAGCTCGCAATTGCTTGTATTATTATTACAGTTAGACATTTTACAGGTTATGATCATAACAACAACTAAGTCTCTGACATAATAAAGAGGGAGAATGGTAAACATGCACTTCGAACAGACATCTCTATGTCGTCTTTGTGTTTTGGGTCACTGCTGTATTCTTCTTGTACGGTTATGTCGCGTGACGTCACGTGACATTGACACTCCTTTGTAGTAAGGGTATCATGTGATCCTGTCAGATTTATATTATTACTTCTTTACAGTATTCATCATTTATTGTAGCTGTATCTGTCTGTAATTTGAATCACGTTTGCGTTTGCTTATGCAATATCCGTTTTTTATGAAATCATATGTTTACAAATTCATCAGAGTGGGTGGCAAGGAATAAGTTAGCCCTAAATATTTCTAAAACTAAAAGCATTGTATTTGGAACAAAACACTCACTAAACCCTAAACCTGAACTAAATCTTGTAATAAATAATGTGGAAATTGAGAAAGTTGAGATGACTAAACTGCTTGGAGTAACCCAGATTGTAAACTGTCATAGTCAAAACATATTGATGCAGTAGTAGCTAAGATGGGGAAAAGTTTGTCTATAATAAAGCAATGCTCTGCCTTCTTAACAACACTATCAACAAGGCAGGTCCTACAGGCCCTAGTTTTGTCGCACCTTGACTACTGTTCAGTCGTGTAGTCAGGTGCCACAAAAAAGGACTTGGCTCAGAACAGGGCAGCACAGCTGGCCCTTGGATGTACACAGAAAGCTAATATTAATAATATGCATATCAATCTCTCCTGGCTGAAAATGGAGGAGAGACTGACTTCATCACTACTTTTATTTATGAGAGGTATTGACATGTTGAATGCACCGAGCTGTCTGTCTAAACTACTGGCACATAGCTTGGACACCCATGCATACCTCACAAGACATGCCACAAGAGGTCTCTTCACAGTCCTCAAGTCCAGAACAGACTATGGGAGGCACACAGTACTACATAGAGCCATGAATACATGGAACTCTATTCCACATCAAGTAACTGACGCAAGCAGTAAAATTTGATTTAAAAAACAGATTAAAATAAACCCTTATGGAACAGCGGGGACTGTGAAGCAACACAAACATTGGCACAGACACATGCACACACACACACACACACACACACACGCACGCACGCACGCACGCACGCACGTACGCACGCACACAATAACATACTGTCACGTCCTGACCTGAGAGAGACAGTTTATTTCTCTATTTTGTTAGGTCAGGGTGTGGGGTGGGCATTCTATGTTTTGTATTTCTTTGTGTTGGGCGGAGTATGGTTCCTAATCAGAGGCAGCTGTCTATCATTGTCTCTGATTAGGAATCATACTTAGGCAGCCTTTTCCCACCTGTGTTTTGTGGGTAGTTATTTTCTGTTTTGTATTCGTTACCTGACGGAACTGTTTGGCTTTTCATTTTGTTTCTTTGTTATAGTGTTTCATTGTTTAATAAATAACATGAACACTTACCACGCTGCGCTTTGGTCCCCTCATTGCGACGGTCGTAACAGAACTATCCACCACCAAAGGACCAAGCAGCGTGGTCAGGAGAACTGGACCTGGGAGGAAATCCTGGATGGGGCAGGACCCTGGACAAGGCCTGGGGAGTATTGCCATCTGCAAGAGGAGATAGAGGCAGCGAAAGCGGAACGGCGATACTATGAGGAACAAGCACGGCAACAACGGAAGCCTGAGAGGCAGCGGCAAAAAAAACATTGGGGGGGGGGGCACACGGGGAGCTTGGTGAAGTCGGGGTTGAGACCTGAGCCAACTCCCCATGCTTACCGTTGGGAGCAAGTGACCGAGCAAGCACCGTGTTATGCGGTGATGCGCACTGTGTCGCCAGTGCGCACTCACAGCCTGGTGCGCTCGGTGCAAGCTCCTCACAGTTGCCGTGCTAGAGTGGGCCGTCAGCCAGGAAGAAGTGTGCCGGCTCAGCGTTCCTGGTCTCCAGTGCGTCTCTTCGGCCCAGGTTATCCTGCGCCAGCTCTACGCACGGTACCCCCCATTCACCTGCACAGCCCAGTTCGTCCTGTGCCAGCGCTCCGCCCTCGCTGGGCTAAAATAAACATCCAGCCAGGACGGGGTGTGCCAGCCCTAAGCTCCAGACCTCCAGTGCGCCTCCACGGCCCAGTATACCCTGTGCCTGCTCTGCGCACCCAATCTTCCATGCGTCTTTCCAGTCCGGTGAGACCGGTTCCAGCTCCACGTAGGAAGCCTGTAGTGATGATCCATGGCACGAAGCCTGTAGTGATGATCCATGGCCCGGAGCCTGTAGTGATGATCCATGGCACGGAGCCTGCAGCGACGGTCCCCGGTCCGGAACCTACAGCAACGCTCTTCAGTCCGGAGCCTCCAGCGACGCTCCCCAGTCTGGAGCCTCCAGCGACGCTCCCCAGTCTGGAGCCTCCAGCGACGCTCCCCAGTCCGGAGCCTCCAGCGACGCTCCCCAGTCCGGAGCCTCCAGCGACGCTCCCCAGTCCGGAGCCTCCAGCGACGCTCCCCAGTCCGGAGCCTCCAGCGACGCTCCCCAGTCCGGAGCCTCCAGCAACGCTCCCCAGTCCGGAGCCTCCAGCAACACTCCCCAGTCCGGAGCCTCCAGCGACGGCCTGCAGTTCGGAGTCTTCAGCGACGGCCTGCAGCCCGGAGTCTTCAGCAGCGGTCGGCAGTTCAGAGCCTCCGACGATGATCCACGGTCTGGTTCCTCCGGCGACACAGAAGCGGGGGGATCAGCGGGCGGTGTGGGGGCTACGCCCCGAACCAGAGCCGCCGCCAAGTATAGATGCCCACCCGGACCCTCCCCTATAGGTTCAGGTTTGCGGCCGGGAGTCCACACCTTTGGGGGGGGGGGGGGGGGGGGTACTGTCACGCCCTGACCTGAGACGGTTAATTTCTATATTTTGTTAGGTCAGGGTGTGGGGTGGGCATTCTATGTTTTGTATTTCTTTGTGTTGGGCCGAGTATGGTTCCTAATCAGAGGCAGCTGTCTATTGTTGTCTCTGATTAGGAATCATACTTAGGCAGCCTTTTCCCACCTGTGTTTTGTGAGTAGTTATTTTCTGTTTTGTATTCGTTACCTGACGGAACTGTTTGGCTTTTCGTTTTGTTTCTTTGTTATAGTGTTTCACTGTTTAGTAAATAATATGAACACTTACCACGCTGCGCTTTGGTCCCCTCTCTACGACAGCCGTGACACATACACACTATACATACACATGGATTTAGTACTGTAGACATGTGGTAGTGGTGGAGTAGGGGCCTGAGGGCACACAATGTGTCGTAAAATATGTGAATGTATAGCGTGTTTTTATAATTGTATAAACTGCCTTAATTTTGCTGGACCCCAGGAAGAGTAGCTGCTGCTTTGGCATATATTTCTATAATACAAAAATACAAATATATGCAAAAATAATAACACATTTTCTTCCCTAAACCGGATAAGTTGTGAAGTACAATATGCAGACATTTTGTAGTTTATTTTTCTAACCCTAATCGGATTTTTATCAATATATTCGCCAATATCATTATAATATTGCACAAAATATGTCTGAATCATCCCAAATATACACTGCTCAAAAAAATAAAGGGAACACTAAAATAACACATCCTAGATCTGAATGAATGAAATAATCTTATTAAATACTTCTATCTTTACATAGTTGAATGTGCTGACAACAAAATCACACAAAAATAATCAATGGAAATCCAATTTATCAACCCATGGAGGTCTGGATTTGGAGTCACACTCAAAATTAAAGTGGAAAACCACACAACAGGCTGATCCAACTTTGATGTAATGTCCTTAAAACAAGTCAAAATGAGGCTCAGTAGTGTGTGTGGCCTCCACGTGCCTGTATGACCTCCCTACAACGCCTGGGCATGCTCCTGATGAGGTGGCGGATGGTCTCCTGAGGGATCTCCTCCCAGACCTGGACTAAAGCATCCGCCAACTCCTGGACAGTCTGTGGTGCAATGTGGCGTTGGTGGATGGAGCGAGACATGATGTCCCAGATGTGCTCAATTGGATTCAGGTCTGGGGAACGAGCGGGCCAGTCCATAGCATCAATGCCTTCCTCTTGCAGGAACTGCTGACACACTCCAGCCACATGAGGTCTAGCATTGTCTTGCATTAGGAGGAACCCAGGGCCAACCGCACCAGCATATGGTCTCACAAGGGGTCTGAGGATCTCATCTCAGTACCTAATGGCAGTCAGGCTACCTCTGGCGAGCACATGGAGGGCTGTGCGGCCCCCCCAAAAAATGCCACCCCACACCATGACTGACCCACTGCCAAACCGGTCATGCTGGAGGATGTTGCAGGCAGCAGAACGTTCTCCACGGCGTCTCCAGACTGTCACATGTGCTCAGTGTGAACCTGCTTTCATCTGTGAAGAGCACAGGGCGCCAGTGGTGAATTTGCCAATCTTGGTGTTCTCTGGCAAATGCCAAACGTCCTGCACGGTGTTGGGCTGTAAGCACAACCCCCACCTGTGGACGTTGGGCCCTCATACCACCCTCATGGAGTCTGTTTCTGACCGTTTGAACAGACACATGCACATGGAGGTCATTTTGCAGGGCTCTGGCAGTGCTCCTCCTTGCACAAAGGCGGAGGTAGCGGTCCTGCTGCTGGGTTGCTGCCCTCCTACGGCCTCCTCCACGTCTCCTGATGTACTGGCCTGTCTCCTGGTAGCGCCTCCATGCTCTGGACACTACGCTGACAGACACAGTAAACCTTCTTGCCACAGCTCGCATTGATATGCCATCCTGGATGAGCTGCACTACCTGAGCCACTTGTGTGGGTTGTAGACTCCGTCTCATGCTACCACTAGAGTGAAAGCACCGCCAGCATTCAAAAGTGACCAAAACATCAGCCAGGAAGCAGGAACTGAGAAGTGGTCTGTGGTTACCACCTGCAGAACCACTCCTTTATTGGGGGTGTCTTGCTAATTGCCTATAATTTCCACCTGTTGTCTATTCCATTTGCACAACAGCATGTGAAATTTATTGTCAATCAGTGTTGCTTCCTAAGTGGACAGTTTGATTTCACAGAAGTGTGATTGACTTGGAGTTACATTGTGTTGTTTAAGTGTTCCCTTTATTTTTTGGAGCAGTATATTTGTCTGAGCTACAAAAAAACTAAACTATAATTGTAGGATTCCATGTATAGAGCTTCATGGCAGAAAACAAGTGTATGTATGTAAATGTTTATACATACTGTTTTATTTTGATATTGGAGCCTTGAGAACCTCAAAAATATACTATTTAAACATTCTACACCCTTTATATGTAAATGTGATATTTCTGATTTAATTTTTAAATAATTCTAAAAAGTTGTTACTGCTTTGTCATTATGGGCTATTGTGTGCAGATTGATGAGGAAAAAAACCTATAAAAAAAAGTCAAGGGGTCTGAATACTTTCTGAAAGCACTGTATATTAATCAGCATTGTGCCAGGTGCCTATCTTACTAGGC